>NW_028288620.1:3024451-3346842 GCF_059628265.1 Tinamus guttatus
ATCTTGTACTTGTTAAAACCCCAAGTTTCTGGGTTGCAATAAAAACCTTGCAAACTAGCAAGACAATTTCTCCAGGGCAGCTCAGCCAAAATGTACCGAGAAACACAGCACTGCCTCACTTTACTTCTGTGCCAGATCAAGCAACTCCAATTTGCCTTTAGTCTGAGTTTGTAGAGCAAAGTAGGGAAATTACCTAATGTTTAACTGTGGCTACACCTTGAAAAAATGTCAGAACAAAGAGGGTAGGGTCTTGAAATTATTTCTTCCAGCTCAGCTCAGCTTTGCGACAAAACAGTTCTGAAAATCTCTTTGAGGGAGACCTTCAGATGGGAGCTGAGGAAGAGGTAAGATCCCAAAGGAGAGTGTGAAGAAAAATAATAGCACATAAAACTTCAGCTGAAATGGATTCATTGATTTTGTATAAGTACCATATACAGTCAGCATCATTTAATGATTCAGAGGATTCAGGACTTTCTATGTCGCTGACATGCACGAACACAGAGGTAAATATTTTTCAAAATTCATACACTTCTGTACTCCAGGTTAACTTGTAAAGAAATAGCTTTTGCAGGTGATTACCGAGTGCTGTTGGCAGCTCTGAAGGGAACAGCCAGAGGATCTGGAGGTTGTAAATGTGATGGCTACAATAGATGGCAGTTGTGAGCTTGGGGACTGTGGTGGAAATCTTTCAGCTTTGCAAAGTAGGGAGGAGGCTGTTTTGCTGAGCTATTTTTCTACAGCATATGCCTCCTACTTGAGTGATTTTAGACTTTTAACACATTTCATTGGCTACTGTTGCCCTTTCTTTCTCAACATAGTCTTCCTGACCCTATTCATTTAAGATGTATGAAGTGTATAGATATGCCTCCAAAGGGACATTCTGGATCTCTGTGTTGTCACACGTGGGAAGCATAAGTTCACATTCTCAGAGCTGTGCATGGGAAAATTTGCTCTGCTTTCTGCAGCACAGGTAATAGAAAGAGTCCTCTGAAAGGGCAAAACATCACAGCAGCAAGCAATATATTAGTATGAGTTATAGAACTGGCACACTGAAGAACATTTTGTGTTAAAAGTGTGTCATGCCAGAACAGAACCACAAAATTTCTGGCTTATTTAGTAGTAACAAAGCTCTGTCAGAAACAAGGGGATCACAAAGATCCAAATTTTACCCCTTTCATTCTTCGTCTCACAATCTGTCTCAAGCAGTTCGCTGGCCTTCTTGCACTGTCAGACCTGCCAGCTGAAGGACTCATCTGGAACCTGTTATTCATTCTGGATTCTTTTTAAAACAGTCTTTAAATTATATTTGCAAAGTGTTCAGTGTAATAGGGCTCTGATCCTGTGTGGGAGCTGGGGCACTAGTGTAATAAAAATTAAGGAGGGCGTCTGTCTCGTTTACAATTAAAGTTTTGCAATACTTCTTATTGAGTTATTTAAATCTCACTCATGTAAGCCCCAGTTCGACTAAACATTTAGGCAAATGCTTAATATCTAAGCACATGAGCAGTCCTGTTAATTTTAATGAGATTACTCTCAGAATGAAAGTTAAGCTTTAAGGGCTTTCGTGGCTCTTAAACAGTCATTATTTGAGAGTGCTACATATGTCAGTAGGCCTACCTCATGCAAGCAAAATTCAAATATGGGTGCTGTAGTTAGACACCCATAAACCAGCCATAAAGTCCTTTGAGTATTTACAGAGCACTTACTTTATAAACACCGTGTTCTTACAGGCACTTGAGGTTGTGAAGTGTCAACAAATATTTGTATTGCTGTGGAAAGAGCTCCTTCACACGAGTGTGTGTGTGGGGAAGCTTTGGAGTACAAAGTAAATTAAAAACCCACTGTGTGTTTTGTGTTGCTTCTGTGCTCTACACTCTCTTTTCTTTGGCTGAAATCCAGATTGAAATACCAGAATTCTCTATTAAAGTGGGAAAAAAATGTCAATAGACCTTGGCCTTTTATCTCTTAGACTAAAGCTGAATGGAAAACAGGATTTTTTTTTTTAATTGAAATATTTCAAAACAAAATCATATGACTAAAAAAGCTTTCTTTGCTCTCTGGAGAAATAAAGACTTATGAAGAATGAATCCTTGTGTCTCAGATGGAAATCCTGTTAGTTGTAACAATTCAACACTGAAAATGGCAAATTCACAGACAGCTTGTTATTAATCTGTAATTATCTGTTAAGGTATAGGACAAAGGAGAGTGGTAGTCAATTTGTAAAATACAATATAAACAAAAATATAATATAAACAAAATCAAGAAGTTCAGAGAAAACAGAGCTTGGTGGATTTGGTAACACCGGCATGGCACTCCATAGTGTGGCTTGCAGGTGCAGAGTGTGAGCACAACGAACTGCCTGGCCAGACTCTCCGAACCTGCACTGTGATCTCCACGGGACAGGAACAAGGGCAATGTCTTATCGTGATTCCTTGGGGAGTTGCATTTTTCCCTACAAAATACAGCCCATGGAGAGACAAATAAAAGTATGGAAATATAATCCCCAAAAGTCTCTGAGGCAACAGTGGCAAGCAAATAAGTTTTGGTTTCAAAAATTCCATTTGCCAACCCCCAGAAACAAAATTTTCACAGAAGGCAGATGCATTTTAATGAAAAAGCACATTTCATCCATAATCCAACTTTTCATTAAAGCAGTTTATAGGAAAAATCTGAGTGGCTGATGAATTTCAGGCTCATTTTCTCATGAGGGTATATCCACACATGGTATAAATCATCACCGTTCTATGGCATTCACCACTGATATTACACCAGCCCTACCCCCAATTATAACTGACTACATACAAATATTAGTTTTAATTGTCTGTGGTACAACAGAGATCCCTGCTGCTGAAGTGTAGCTATTTAGCAATAGTTGACTTCACAGTAGTTTAAAAGATGCAGCCTTGGCTTTCCTCTATGCCAACAGAAACAAAGTAACAGCTCCCTTACAGGAGTTAACAAAAGGACGAAAAGGACAAAAAAAAACTAAGCTCAAGTGGAGTGTTTCTTAATTTTAATAACAAACTTCTAAAATCACAATGTGTTTCTTCTTCAGGTGCTTTCAAGAGAGAAGAAAAAGAAAGGGCAAATGAAAGGGAAAGAATAAAACAATCTCAGAGTGCAGCCTGAGGCTGTAATCCCACTTTCAAGAGCAGGCATTAAAAGGAAACCTCAGAAAAACCCTCAAACATCAGGTGAAAGAGCATAAAAGTCATCCGTGCTGTTTTTGATGTGGTGCCCTGACATGGATCTTGGAATCAGCTTTATCAGGTTTGTTTGATCTGAGCTGAAGCAGACGATTCCCACACCCTCCTCATTTTGGAACGGACAGCGGCCATGCAAGGTAGAGCGTGCTCCGTAGTCTATTCCAATCCGCTATTGACAGTAGGGAAGCCTCATTAAGAGCCTCTGGCTTGGGCAGTTTTGCCGCTCTCATGGAGTGCCCATAAACATACGTATCTTTGGAAAACTATCATGTGTTTTCAACTTCCTGAAGAATTCTTGTAAAATATCCCTGAACCACATTACCCTTTGTCCTGTGCTTTTATTCCACTAATGGACAAATTGGGAGGAGGCTGAGAACAAATGTGCTATTAATTACCCAGATGGCTTTTTAATAGAACCTTGGATTATAGTGCAGCCACTAAACATTGTCCAGAAATTTCTTAATAACGCTGGTGAATGAAGCATTCCTTCGGAGAGAATAAAGATACCATTGACCAGGAGGCTAAGTTATGTCAGGTTAGTTTAAGAGATAGCAGACAAAGAGTGTGTATTGTATGGAAGGAATGACAGGCCATATCCTCCTGTCCAGCTCCTCCAGCAATGACAGATTTTCTAATTCACTGCAGATTCTCATAAAAGTGGGTGGTCAGTTCTAGGGAACCAAACAGTGCACCTATTGATACTGGGTGGGAGACAAGTAATTCTGAATTAACCTAGGTTGATTTAATACAGCAGGGAGTCTTAGTATCAGCATAAAATTAGGATTAATACACTAAATGTTAGGTCAGAATGTTAAATCCCATTGCTGAAAGACCTACATGCAGTAAGTCAAAGCTCAATATGAGTATTTGAGTCAATCAGGGCTACTCATGAGTATGTCACACTTTCATTGCAGAAATGACACATGCAAAAATGAAAAACCAAGGACATTTTCTGAGTGTTTCTCTGCAAATAGCCATTTTAAACATTTTCACTTTTTCATGTATTTATGGTCATGCTAATCTTCATGTCCGCTGGCACTAAAACGTACAGGACAATAGGTCCAGGCTTGTCTCAGCTCTCTAGGAATGATCTTGTATCAGAAAGAGCTGTTCCTTGTGTTTTCTGTATATATTTCTGTTCACTTTTACCGTTCTGTTTCACAGATGATTTTTGATACTCCAAAAGCTATATGGAAAATTTTCATATCTTCATGCAATAATATTTGAACTCAGGAGGAGGAGAACTGGTTTAGTTTAGCGTTTTTTCTTGGCATTAATAGAATAAATAACAAGAACTCAACAGTTGTGAAAATTACCACGCTTGTTGTAAGGAAGAGGTGATAGCCAACCAGGCACTGTCAAAAAAGATACACTAAACAAATTATCTCAAGTTGAAAATAAAAGAGAAGGCTCTATGATAACATAAGAAGAAAAGTACCAAGTAAAATCTGACTGAGATGGGTGAATTTTTTCAAAGACACAGAGATTGGCATCTTCCCTACTATATCATTTAGGGATCACGTGTTGTACATTCTTGATATAATCTGGTGATTTCTTACAACACACTCCCACTCCTTTTTGGCTCCTAACGTTCCTTTAGCCATTCAAATACACTCCACAGCATATTTTACAGACCACCAAGGTAACATCAGAAGCCCAACAGTTATACATCCAGCATGCTGCAATCAATAGACTGCTACATAATGAAAAAATCATCTCCTATCTAAATGCATGGCTGCCCAGGTTGCTTCTGCATTGCCTATGCCCTTCCCTCTCCCTTCACTACTCTTATTTCTGTAGTCTCCTAAACATCTACCTGACCGCACTGACCCTCATAGTTGATGACTATATGATCTCCTCAAGATCACAAAATTTCATGGTCGTTTTATGCCTTTTTCATTCTTCTTAACATACAGCAAGCCCATCCAATGTTGCATTCACAGGTCAGGAGAAAATCTCCCACAAAAATAATTTTTGAACAAGTATAAGTATGGCCCTGTTACAAGAGCAGAGTGCTGTGTTTTCAAAGGCACCTACTCTTCAGCCTCAGATTTTAGCACTGCAACTGCAGGGCAATTGGCTGAAGCAAAACCTCATCCACTGAAATAATCTTACAAAAAGTGTTTCTTTTTTTCCTATAAAGTGCCTTAAGTGCGGGTTATGCCTTTTACTTTAGGAACTCTAGTTGACTAAAAATGAATAATTCACTTTTAGTCATAATGCTCTTACTCAACTGTGTTGTTATGGTACTATTACAGAGGCGATGGTAACATATCTTTACATTTTTTTCACATCTGGTCAACTCAATACAAAAACTGCTTTGATGTCAAAAGAGACTGTACTCTGCTGGTCCTATATGAAGGCTATATACTTATACTTTTACAAAAAGGGTTTTGTAGGCTATATTAAATATAAAACTGCACCTTTTTTAAAGCAGAGATTTTGCAGTACAGTTCACTGAACAAACTCAGGCTCTGTAACAGTGAAACATGGTTTCCCAAGGATTGGGCTTATCAGGTCCCACCTGAGCTCTCAGAATCAGTAAATCCTGATTTACTGACTTTACTGGGAAAAGGACTGGGTCTCAGTGATTTTATATACATGGATCATTTATACTAAAAGACCACACTGTTGAGTGTTTAGACAGGACCATGAAGGAAACAGTGCTCTCTCATGTGCAGTATGGCTAATCCAAATCAAACCCCATGTTTATAGGCCAGTGTTGAAGCTGCCCTTTAAACTTTTGGATGTATGTTAAGTCACACTGGAAGCTGCCCCTCCAGTAGAAGTCCTTGCGCCATCCCTCTTCCACAAAGGGAGAGTCCAAATGCTAGGCTTGCTAAGTGCTTCACCCAGCAGTCACATATGTGATCCCATGTGTACCAGTGCTGCCATTCTGGAGGGCTAGATGAGGTAGGGATGGGATAGAGAACCTCCATTCCATTGGCTTTTGCAGATATAATTCTCCCTGCACAGTATAGCGTCACCAGTATCTGTTTAACTGAAAGACACCACTGTGATAAGTTGCAAATAATTCACGGTGCACTCATGCTGGTTCTCTTCTTACAGGAACAGGAGGCTCTGTGGTTTCCAGGCTCTTTGAAAAACTGTGACAAAGAGTTCATTAAATGATGAACGTTCTCTTTTAAGTAAGCAATATAGAAAGCCTCTGAAAAATTCTTGCCTTAACTCTCTCTTTGAAAGGCCAAAGCAAACCTCACGAGAAAAAAAGTGTTCAGAGGAAAAAAAATGTTATGAACTGCTAAACATGAAACAGTTACTGAAAATGTCTATTTTGCACTCAATCCTCAAGTGTTAGTTTTGAACAGACAGTTACCTTTCTGAAACCAGTACGAGCACATACCCGTGAACATAAGTACAAAGAAGCATCAAGGAAAATACCTGTGGAATGTCAGTTTTTCTTAAAAGGATGACATTGCTACTAATGTACAAAACAAAATATGATACACGAAGTCAAGACAGAAGTTGCCTTAGCTCTAAATAAGCTGGCAGTGTAACAAGCTAAACTTGCTTTCTGCCAGGAAATACCTGGCCAATACACATTAATATCCTTTCTTGTTTTCTTTTGGACATAGTTTTGTAATTGCTTGTCCTCAGGTACAAAGATGCTTACGGGAAGTCATTAATCTTTCATGAGACTATTCTACCATTTCTTAATTCGGAACAATAAAAGCTTGGAAAGGCACGCATTCTCATGTCACTGCCTACTTCAAGGGAGAGGAAGTTTTAATGGAAGATAAATCTGATCGAATGATAGCAAGAGATAATGAAATAACTGTGTTAAAGAGAGTAGTGTAACAGGGGAAAAGAAAAAAAAAAGCCCTTGAACTTCATTCTTTTTTTTTTCCTCTGGTACAAGAGCAGATGGGATCTGCAAACATCATGATATATTACAGCTGAAAGAGGTGTGATTGGTCCAAGATTTTTCATCTTCCTCCCCTCCCTCTTACCCCATTACATATAGCCCCCCCTTTTCTTCCAGATATAGAATATAAAAACACTTCTTGTTTGCTATATGAAGCAGGTGTGACTGAACTAAATGTAGAGAAGATGTCCAGCTGGAGGGACCCATCAGCCAGCTGCCCAGTACAGGCTGCTTAGATAAATACCACCTGTTTCTAAAGAGCAGGGGGATGGAGGGAAAGAAGAGAAGAGCAAGAAAAACAAAACAAACCTAATGGTCACAGAGCTGAGACCTTCTGATCCTCTGGCTGTTGTGTGGATGATGCTTTTGTAGCTGGTCTGTTCCCAAACTCAACATGAATTTCAGAAAAACCGAGCACATGCAGTATGTTTAATTTGATTCTGGACAGTGATGAGAGACTTTCGAAGAATCAGGGGAAATAATTCAACCTTGCTCATAGCACACATGTGCAGAATGATAAACATCACCAAGGAGAAAGGAGGGGGAAAGCCACAAAAGGCACAAACAGCTTTACAGGTGCTTTCTAAATCAAAGACTATGTTGAAGGAAGGCTTGGCTAAAAAAGATTATAATCATGAGAGCTTTGAGATGATTTATTTTCCTCTTGTGCTTAAATGAAGTAGATTCTGCCTCGCTGTGCATCAACAATATAGCACAAAGTTGTTGTCGCTATGAATAACAGCTGTTTTTTCTAACAGTCTGTACAAAAAGTCCTGTACTTTTATTTAGAGCATCTTACAAATGTGGTAATCTCTCGAACATTATTTGATCTGAAAGCAATTATTAAGCAGTGATTACAACACATCTGTACTGCTTATGGCTGTATATGAGCGATTCATTTGACTAAGATAGACTGTTTCCTAACACTGTGATACTTTTCTCTTTCTGCTCAAACAGCCCTCAGGCAAGCAGCATTTTTTTCCTTAGAAGCAGTGAAGCACTGTGAACATTCACAATCAAGAGACTGTGCTCCCAGAGCTAGTTTCAATAGGACTAGAGAGATATAGCCACCCTTGTGAAATGTCTTTGTTCCCTTTGTTACTGATATTGTAGATGAAATTAGCCCTAACGTAAGGAGGCAGCAAGGTCCCATGCTTAGCATTAACCTGGGACTGAAAACGTGAACTCTTTTCCGTGCCTGCTGTTGTGCTCTGCCTGTTTGCCTTCAGCAACTCATTTGCTCTTTTTCTGCCTCGGTTCCCCATGTGTGAAATAGATGTACAGATATAGCAAGGGAAACGTCATTCCCATGTTGTGGCTCCCCTTTTAAAGAATATAAACAGAATACATGCGTAAGTGCATATTATATTCACTATACATCTTAAGCACAATTTATATAAACTAAATGTTTTATATAGTAATTTCAACAGTTGGAAAGCATGCTTTATTAAATTAAGTCTTACCTTTTGTGGAGAGCTAAAAATGTCTCTGGCCTTGCCCATTTAAGATGTAAATATTCTGCATCTGAGCCAGGATCCTTTTGGGCACATTCCTGAGCGGTGTCAGCTACCACTTTCTGGGCTCAGTTTGCATCAGAAAACCCTCAGCTGCAAGGATGAGAGGCACTGGAGAAGGGTCAACATAGTTTTTGTAAAGGCAGGCCAGGGCCCTCCAATCTATTACTACTTTGACTGAGAGACCAATCATTTGCATAAACAAGAAATTCTGGTAATTATTATTAATAATGACAGTGAATGACAAGTAATTCTTGAGTGTGAAGGACTAACAAATGCCTTATGCATTGCTGATACTTAAATCTGTGAAACTTCCCACCTCCCATTTTAACAAAAACTTCTTTCTCGGATCTACCTTACTGCCTGTCTTTGTCATTTTGGGGAAGGATATTAGTGTTTTTCTCTGATATTCTTCCCCAAAAATGTGTCCTACATAACATTTCCACCTTTTCCCTATGTTCCTCTGTGAGAGGGATCACCCATATTCCACTATCCTTTATTTTTTTAATAGTTTTAATGATGAACAACTACTTAGGCTGTCATGCAAGCTTTTACTGCCCTCTAACCCTCTTAAACCTGTTTCAAAGTCATTGACTTAGCTAGTAATTTTGCCTGTTTAAAAACTACTGGCCCAGATTCTACACTAAACTGAAGAACAAATGTACTTCAATTTGGATAGTGGGTTTTTTTTTTCTCTTTTACCTGTGTCATAGTGTATAAAGAGAATTCTTTATACACTAATAGTAGGTTCATCTTTCTAAATTGTAAAAAAATATTTCCTAGAACTATGGCCCAATAGTCTGGGGCCTTCTTACATGTCACTTTATCTGTGTAATCTGACCGCATACTTCAGTTAATGTCTGTCCCATTTCTGTGACCCACTTACTTTACTTTATGTTTGTAAAATAATGACTTTAGGTAAGGATCGGCAGCAGTAGCATATAAATGACTTTAAAAAAATAGTGAAGAAAAGAAAAGAAAGAGCCTATAGGATTTTCCTATTGGCCTACTCTTTTCCTAAGGGCCAAAGCAGAGATTTTGTGACATGGTATATGGTAAGGATGTTTGGATTTGAGAGATCTTTAAATGGAATCTTTTACAATGTCCTTTCAAATATGGACTTTGTTTTAACAAACATGAAAATAAATTGAGAGGAAAAATACACAAATAAAATTACTTGATTTGACTATAAAATGCAGCGAAGAAAAAAAGTGCTGCTACTCTAACTGTTTTCTAAGTACTATAATTCTGATGTTTTACCAAGAAGAGTATTTTTTTCAGAGTTTTCCATGCGGCATTCGTGGTTTCTCTAAACCATGTGTGCCTGGAACAAACAGCCCGAAACTCTGAACACATGGCAGCCTTTCTTGAAAATCTCTGCTATAGCCCAACTTCTGCCTGCCTTTCACACAGGCCTGGCTCCTGCCAGCACCTTATAGACTAAACAGAAATAAAAATAATAACAGAATGGTGGGAACCACTGACTACTGATTGAAAACTGATTGATATCCAACTTCAAAAGGCTTAAGTGGAAAGTAATAGAATTAAGTGCATCTGTAGAATTATTTTTTATTTGTGCCCACAGACTGGTAAGCACCTTGTAAAGTAATCAATGCTTCTATACTTCTGTTTGTTAATATATTCACTATATGGAACAGAAAAGGTGTCCTGAGTTCATTGACTGGAAAAAAAGATCAGCAAACAGTAAAACACAAACCATAGTTGCTATGCTAAAACTTTTAATAAATGTTGACAGAAGGTTTTTAAGGTTTTTTCACCACTGCTTTTCCTCTTAGGTAATAGACCAATAGATTTTTCTTCAACTTATAGGTGGGAAAATAGAAGTCTATGGAGATAAAATACCAGCTGGGCAGCAGCAAGCCAGGGATAGAGTTCAGCTCCTCTGAGTCCCATGGCCCTGTCTCCCCAGCCATGGAGAACAGCATCTGCCAAGAGTAATAGATATAGCATGTATGAGGAAAAACCTTACAGTATAACACAAGTTGAAGCTTAGTCTTCAAAGAGCTGATATGTTTGCAAAGATGAAATTGTGCTCCCTATGTGTTCAAAGGATGCCTGTGTTGATATTTATGCTCTAGAAAGCCACAGAAGCATGATTTAAGAATAGTTTGGTTTACATTTGAATGTCCTGTCATTTATTCTAGTGGGATCTGCAGACAATTTTCTAACAGGATCAAGATCTGATTGCAAAAGCTTCCTCAGAAAGAGCTAGAGAAAACCTTGGGTTTTAACTAGGAGCTGTCACAAGTATTTGTTTATTGAGTTCTTTCAGCTTCTTTGCAAAATTAATACAATGAAAAAAGCCCAGAAGGCTGAAATATGATACCTGTATATCTTCATCACTTGCATATTGCTTATATTTTCTTACAAGTTTATAACTTCAGTGTTTAGTAGCAGCATGATAATCTTTAATAATGTGTAAAACATGCCCTCATGATCCAGTAAGTACTGAATTTGCTTGGGGAAGCTACTTTCGGGAAAACATCTGCATAGTCCTATCATTTATTACTGAGAATATGAATTAATGTATATGGAAAATGATCACAAAATATCTCCAAGTAGAGAAATGGAATGGAAATGTGTGCTAATCAAAATAATCTAAACTGCAAATAGTGATAATGCAAAACCTACATTTTTAAAATTTCTGAAGCCTGGAATTGTATTTCATTCAGGTAAATCACGTATTTGTTTGTTTTGGTGGTATGCAAGAACTATATTACAAACTAGCATATCCTTGCACCTCGGTTCAGTACTTGATATATGCAATAAGATGGACTACTTTTTTAATGTTTATAATAAATTTAACCTATTCTCATAAAAAATCCCGTCTGAATTGACACTGATTTTCTCTGAAGTTATTTTTCCTGTCTTCTGAATGATTCCAACAATAATTTAGAACACTGAACCAAGTCTTCTCACTCATCCTATCCTGCTATTGTATTTTTAATAGGAACTTCTGGACAAATAGCACTACAGTTCCTGAAAACTTCAGTGAACACCCCCAGCTGGCTGATCCTAGCAGTTCATCTTCAGTCCAGTATGAAAGGCCCATCTAAAGCACCATGGGAGAGCACCATGGACAGATGAACTAGCACCAGCTTTGGAGTACTAAGTTTGGGCAGCCCTGGAAGCAGAGTCCTTGGCAGCTGTAGAGGGATGCACTGCCTGGGGCTCTGGGCCCCCTCGAGGAGCTCTGTGCTGCAGTGTCTTTACTTCTGTGGTTTCCAGTGTAGGTCAGAGCAGAAGCAGCAGATCTAGAACTTCCACACCCTACCCTAATGATAATGCATTTGGAGCTCGCTAAGGAGAGGAGAATAGATAATTTTTAATGCCCTGGAGACCAACTGCTGGATTTCAGAGGTCACATTGGTGTCTGTGTGTGTTACGTGGATGTCTGGCTGTAGGTAACCCAGCTGCTTTCAGTCTGCACCTGAGTTCTTCAGAAGAGAAGCAACACGTCCTTGTTTGAAGGTATCACTTCAGCAGTGAGACTTTGCACAGAAGAGAAAACAGGCAGTAGCCTGTCCCGCTCTCTTTCACGGTCCTTATAGTGAAGGGAACGCCTGATCTTTAGCAGAGATGTTGCTGGAGTCCATCATGGTGCGGAAAGGTGAAATGTGCCTGGCGCAAGCCGGGTAATCCATTCCAGACTTCTGTGCAATGCAGGGGAAACAGGTGCAAACAATTGAGGCCGCTGTCAGTAAGCCCCAGTGATCGCTTTTGATATCTTAATCGTTAGTTGATCCATGTGCAACATTGGCAACATCACTGTCATAGCTGCCTGCCTCCTGCACATCTGTAAACCTTTTCGGGAGGCTTCTTGATGTGTGCGTGAGTCCATGAAGCCCCGACATCATGAGGAGCCAAATTGGGCATGATTGCTGCCATTTCCGTTTTCCTGCTACAAAACCCGAGAGTTGACAAATGTCAATAACTGCTAATAGCTCACTACTGTTCGTCATACGCCACATAGCGCAGGTATGAAGAGAGATCGGTTGTTCCTGCGAGAGCCACTCAGCAACCCATGGGTTTGTGAGGCTGCTGTCTAATTGCTTTTGCAGATAAAGAATTGGCAGTTGCCTCACTCCATGAAACCCTGGTGACAGTTCAGTGTTAAACGTGTTCCCGCTATGTACACTTAACTCCAAAAACCTGGGCTGCAGCTTTCCTTGAGGATAATAATAATAATATTTTCAAAGTAATTTTTAAGCCATATAATAGCGCTATATATAAGGGTGTTAGAAAATATATTAACCACCTCCTCTCTCTTTCTCCACAAAATACAGTAACTCAATTATCTACATCTAATTATGACACAAACACACCCATAAAATATGACACTGAAACCAGTGACATAGGTCACTGTGGTAGATATTTCTATTTCTATTTTAGATGAGTTACACCAGCTTGAGTATATAGGATTGCTAAGATGTTCTACAACATATTTGAGGATCATGTTAATTTTAAATTTCAGCTTATTTTTGCAGTAATAAAATGGACTTTTGGTTGGTTTGCATTTACCATAGGATTTCAGGTGAAAATTGTGTCTTTTCCAAAGAAAGCTTACCCATAAAAATATAGTCTTTGCTGTATAATTAATTTCTTGAAGAATTATTTGGTTTGCATCCCTATCTATATTATCTTACAACAGTGAATATTTTGGCTGGCTGTTGGATCCATTTCAATTACCACTGATTTAACTAGTCCTTAAAATTATATTGACGCATTTCTTGAGAATAAAAGAACTACAGGACTGACATGCAAGTGGTTGACCTTTTATTCAATAGTTTTATAAGTATATATCCACAGCATGTTCAGCTGAAATTTCCTCCATTCACTGCATATTTCTTCTAAGTTCCCCAAGAATCGAGACAAGAGAAGGTAATCACGGCATTGCTTTCCCACCACGCTTTGATCAGCTGTATTTTGGCTGACAGATTTTGCTTAGCTACTCCTAGGCACATCTCTTCTGAACAGGCTCACAGGGAAGGATTCCAGGAAGATCTTATATTTTCTGCCAAGAAATCCTTCCAGAAGATTAGGTTTCAGAAAATACCTATAGAATTTCTGTATTCTGACTGGTAGGAAGCAATGAAACCCTCATGTAACAAAATTTATGGGCACTACAGTCTGTAGGTCAGATCAGACTCAAAAGATAAGTATTCCCTTCCCTAATTACACATTAACTAAAGAAGCAGATGGGGAGAAAAAAGCACAAGCCACTGCCCTGCTTTGCCTTTCCATCTAATCAGAAAACTTGGAGAAGTAGTCCATCCTGATTCCTTATTAAAACTGGTAAAATCAAAATAGGATTAATTTCAGCTTGCCATAGCTTCACTAACTTGACTAGCTATTGTGTCCTCTTTTCAAAGCTGCCAAAGTTGTTGATCCCATTGATGATTACTGATGATACTGACTTGCACTTGTTTCATGATCATTGAGTGCTGGTGATTGATAAAAAATCCCTTAGCGCCATATATTAAAGAAGATTAAAACCTAATTATGGTGAAGCTGAAAAAGGTCTGACCTGTGTGGGTGCGCTCCTGTCTCCAACAGAGTAATATCATAGCGAAGAATGACAGAAATGCCTGCAGACCTGTGCAATCTGCTCTCTTCACTGCACGGTTCTACCATTTTGGAGGAGGAACAGCCAGACTTTATGGAAGGGTACCCAGCACAGCATCGCTGTTCTTCTCATGGAACTAGAAATTAGAGCTGGATAGGACTATGAGACATTACTTAGTTCACCCTCTTCCTCCCACTCAAAGGAGGATCATCTGTAACTAAACAAGCTCTGAGATATATTTTCTAGCTTGTCCTAAAGCCATCCCTTAATGAAGATGTCTCCCATTTCTCTCCCTTTCAGAGTCTGCTTAGAAAGAGATTTACTTTATGTCAGGACTCAAAGATTTAAATAGCGGATTAACCATAAGCCCCTCCATTAGACAGAATTGTTTCCTATCTTATAAAATCACGTGGGAGGCCTTTGATTTTTAGAGCTGATATCATTTATGAATTAGGGTCTGGAAGGAGAAGGCTGTATCTTTTATTTATATGTATGTACATAATATGTATATATATGCACATATAAACATATATTTAATTGATACCTTCATTTAGCATTTATTTGCAATATTTATATGGCTAATCCTATATTCTAAATCTATCCTCCAATGCCACTTTCCCTTATAAATACTTTCAATGGTTAATGGTTAATGATTAATGCTACTGTTTAATACAACTGTCTCTACCTTACTTTAGAAAGATAGGGCTGAGGGCACATGTAATACATATAAGTGATTAAGACTTTTCCACATGCTTAGAAATAGCAAATTATACTTCTGTGATGAGAAATGACAGGATCTTTTTGCATCCAGACCATACATCAACTAAATTTAAGAGTGCTGTAGGTGAGCACAGCTGCATGGCAGACACAGCGATCAGCTGAGCCCACTAACCGATGAAATGTTACCACTGTCACGCAAAATATCCTTTTTCGTTTCCTTTTTTCTTGCTCTCTTTCGGGAAACTGTCAGAGCCCTTCTGCCTCCACTAGGAGTCTGAACAGGGTCTAGTCTACATTCAAAATGCTAATCTCTTTCTGCCTCATAAATTCTAGTGTTGAAATTCATTTGGTCATGTTACTTCTCCAATTCTGGAAAGGTGCATTTCATTCCATTTGGGTATCTCCGTGGTACCAGGAAGTTCTTTAATCATCCACAGTTCAAAGCAAGCACTAACTCCTGGTTTGGTCTGACAGATTTTCAAAGCCACTAAGTTTTACCTGCTCTCTCCCTTTCTGCAAGATACATAAGTTTTTACGTACTGTTATTTTTCCCTGTTGGAAAAATTTAAGTTCTAGTGGTAACCCTTTGGAGCACCTGGTTCAGATTCCATGAAGAGGAAAAGAAAGGAAAGCCTGATTTATAGAGAATGCCAGTGACTTTCTTTTGGCTGTGAAACTTAGCTCTGCCCATCTGATGCCTTTTAAAGTGCAACCATGTGTGAAAAATAATGGATCTTTATTCCCTTCTTTGGCTTTTAAAAATAAAAAACGAAAAGTATTCATTTAGAAAGCTCTTTGCTTTTGATAGATTTATATTTGGTTTCAAAATTAGCGCTTTATTCTATGTGGGTTATTTAGGTTATTTGCTAGATGATAACAAATAATCTGGAATTCTACTAGTGCACTGTTCATGGGCCTTTGTAATATCAAAATTACACATTAAAGCATTAGAAAAACATATCTGAGCAATGCTATTCTCCTTTGAAAGAAAAGGTCTTGCTTAGCAAGACCAGACAAATTCATGTGATTATACACCTTATGACCATGGAGCAGGACAAGCCCTGATGCACTCCGGGATATAAGGCAGCAGGGTATTCCTCCATGCAGTCCACCGGGTCCTTTACGAAGTGTCCTGCAGTTTGCACCTAACCACATCTGTCATCTGAATTACCCGCATCCCCCTGCCCATGGCTGCCAGCAGCCCACTGGCTCTGACCACCATGGAAATGATCCAGGAGAAGCCACAAGGCAGCACAGCAGAGCAAAACGTAGTTTGCTGCCGAACAGGAGGTTTCTCTGTGAGCAGCGGTTCATGGCTGCAAGTAGAGCCAGCACTCGCTGCCAGCCCGCGAGCTCCAGGGCAGGTCTGGCGGGGGGGACAAAAATGGTTAAAAAGATTTGTGTGTTGCAGAAGAGCAGGTGCAATGTTACATTTGGCTCCCATTTTGGCTCAGATTGTGCCGCAGAAGGAATGGAGAGAGGTAAAGGAACGAGTAGGAGCGCTCCAGTTCAATGTGCATACCCCCTAAGAACTGCCTGTCGATCCATGTGGGGAGCAGCTGGGAGTGTTTGGGGCTTTCGGCTCTGCAGGCAGATCCTGAGATCTCCCAAGTAGGCTTGGGTTTGGCAGCCAGTTTTATCAGATAGTCCCAACAGCTCCTGTCTGGAAAAGAAGCAATGGAGGGCGCATAGGTCAGCAATCTGTAAAACCTTCAGTGGTTTGAAGCAGCTGAACAGGGAGCCTATCTCACAGTACACCAGAAGTATGGGGCATCAACTAAAATCATCTGGAGTCATGTTCAGAATAAAAAGAATAAGTGTAACCCTATCCCTGGTAAAAGCATAGAATACTATGGGTGCTGCAAGTTTACAAGGGCCTAAGGAGTGATTGTACAAATTCGCAGAAGAAATCTCCATGGTAGACTGTCAGAAAAACGGATACCATGTTAGCTGAGGAAGCCTCTGAGCTGCAAACAGAGCCTAGAAGAGTTCATTGAACTTACCATTGTTTGCTCTATTTTTTTACATTTTTGTAAGCATCTGCCACTGTTGAGGACAGAGTATTGGGGTAGAATAACCCTTAATCTGCTGCAGGACAGCTAGCTAGATCTACATTCATAACTGCACGTCAGGGAAGAGAGGGGAGCAACCACTAGTTAGTTGGCATTTCCATCTTTCTCCTGGGAGACCTGACATCTACTCAGAACAAAACACACTCTCATTTGATGACATGTGGAGGAAATCATTTCAAGTCCAGTCCTCTGGTCAGCTCCCTAGTCACAGGCCCAGTATTTGGCCCTTTATTATTTAGGTGAAGATCTTCCTCTCTACTATATTAGTTTTCTCAACCAGGACGTTACAACTTCTCAAACACTCCCCTAATACCTCAACATGAAGTGGGTTTCACTGTTGAACTAGTAGAAAGAATTAATTCTCTTGAATTTATCCTTCCCACCAGATAATCATAGGGAGCTAGACTTGTGCCAGACATACAAGCAACATGAAATGGCACAAAACCTGCAGAAGGCTTGTCCTAGACAACTATATGTAGGCTAGCCTTGACATCTGTGACTCACATAGAAGAGAGTCTGGAAAGAATGAATTGTTCTGGAGGAAGCTGGATGAATTGTGTTTTAAATTATTTTTGTGGGAAGCGAGCCCTTTAGTCTATTAACAAATGGCTTGCAAACTGACCCTGTATTCTATTTATGTATTAGCTGAACAATTTAATACATTTCAGCTTTTTGTGAGTTGTTCCAAAACAGTCTGTCAATGGTTACATGAGTCATAGGTCATTGTTTCTGAGAGCTGGTTGGATTACTGCAATTTTTAATAAGGAGACAAAATGTGAAAAATAGCACCCAGAGAATAAAACACTTAAGAAGGTCTGTGCCAAAAGATTAATCAATTATGGTGAAATGCTTTAGTTTGGAGAGTTACAGCCTTTTATGTAATCTGAGCACTTACAACACATGGGTGATATGACCTGCAAAGAAGAGTTAGCCGGATTCACCACTTTAGCACCACTTTAGACTCTATTTCATACTGTCAAGCCATAGTTATTTCATGTGACATGGGTCAAAACATAAAACATATTTTTTTATAAAGTCTATTTTACATTTACTCCAAACTGTTAATAGCAGAAAGTAAATATAAGGCCTTGTTTCCAGTAGATCTGAGCTAATATTCCTCCCTGCCGCCGGTCTGACGCAGAGAGGTTGCATAAGCACGGTAACTCCAAGGCGCAAAAAAACCTTGTTGAAGAGATATGAACTGCTTATGCACGAGCATCGACACAGCATCACTCCTGTCCCGGACAGCATCTTCTGACATGCCTCATGTTTCCCTTCTGATGAGCCCCAGAAGTGCTCACACATGATACAGTAGGTGATTCCAAGCAAATATATCTCTCCTAGAGTCTGTTTTATTAAACCAGCTCAAGACAAGCAGTTCCTTTTGCCCTATCAGGTACATAATAGCTCTTTTGGAGCCACAGCTCCTTCACATTATGGGTACCAGTGTAAGGTTGCCTATTCCTTCCCAGTCCTTGCGATCTTCGTTTCCTCTTCCCTCAAAGGGAGGAAGAAAGGATATTTTCCACTCAAAGGATATGACTTTTTGCAATATTTTGAGGGCCTGTTCCCCAGGCCAGTTTTGCAGGCCAGTGCACCTCCCAGCCTTACCACAAGCTGTCCAGGATGATCAGGGCCATCTCAAACACCCTGTAGCTTTGGCTGCTGTGACCACCCCCTCTTTGCCCCCAGGATGCCCATGCTAGCCATATTCCCTCTTCAACAGTTTGTGGCCACACTTCCTAAGCCATACTTTCTGAAAGACTTAATCAGTCCTATTTACTCTATTACTTAAGGGTCCTACCTCATGTCCCTCCAGTCCTTGTGGCAGGGCTTTAACTTGCAGCTGCATGGTTGCCATAAGCCTTTTCTTCTAGTAGACTATGAGGCCATTTTTCCAACTGCTCTTTCTACACATCAGCAGGCTGCAGTCCCTGAGTAAAGACTCTGGTTAACAAGAGTTATTTCAGCTGTGTATTCTCAGGATGCATCTCTGAAGCTATACATGTAAACCAAATGTACCCAGGATATGCTCTGATGCTAGGATCTTCCAGCACAAAACAGCCTGTCTGCACTACTCAGATCTCTACCTCCTCTGACAGCAAGACACTCCTTTGGAGACATCTGGAGAATCCCAAATTCTGCCTGATGGTTGTTAGTGGAATGGTAGTTAGTTAATGAGTTACTTGTTGCAACAACATCAGTTGTTGGCACAGGCCAGAGCATTCCCCAGCACTGTGAATTTACTGGCATTGATATAGCCTGACAGTCCTGACTAAACATCTCAGATATGTCACTCTATAAATGTCCTTTTCTCTCTGTTGATAATAAAAGGGTCTTGACAATTCGTTTAGATGTAGATGTGTATGGTTGACGTAGACATCTATCTAATCTAGGAAGCTAGATTAGATGAAGCCCTTGCACATCTCTAAACTCTAAACTATGCTGAAGGTCAAAACAAGCATGGAGGATTTAGACACTGAGATCTTTGTTCAGTACCACCAAAAATCACGCAGAAATCATTACTTTAAAACTCACAGCTGTTTTTAAAACCTCATTCAAGTGCTAAATGTTCAATTATTTGGCTTAAATGTTCATTTCTTTGGCTTCTAAGCCATTAAGTTTCTTTTTAAATGTTTACTTCACATTTTTGAGGGCCTCGAAACATTTTTTTTTAATTTAAAATAACTGGATTCTTATGAAACTCTCTCTGGGACTTAAGAAAAACACCAAATATCACAACAGCAATCCATCTTGAGAACTAGTTACTCTGCCTTTCAGTGGCATTTAATTCTCACATAAATCACAGCATTTGAAGTGATTTTCTGGCTCACTATTAGTGATTACAGAACAAATAAAAAAAGAACACAAAAAGCACAAATGTAGTTGAAAATTAGGCCAAATCCATGACAGGCTGAGGGGAATGGTTATGGGATCATTTGAACCAGAGAGAGGATCCCTGGTGCGAGTGATAGAAGAATGCTTTTAAGTGCAAAGTCAGGTATATTGACTGCCATTTTTTTTACTTCATTCCTAACCATGTCTAGGCTAAATATTCATTTTTAGAAGTGGCTCTGGGTACCTGTGTTACTTTTCAGCTGATTCTGAAACACAGGGAAGCAGCAAGTGGTCAGCGCTTGCTGAAGCAAGGCTGTCTTGATACAAGGTTAGGCAGAAACTTCCTTATTGTCCACTCAGGTCACTCATGTTACACAGGTGCCAGGGGCTTGCCTAGCTGTTGTTAGTTGTATGTCATACCTTTTGGACAAACATCCAATTTTGTGGGCTTTTTCCTTTTTTTAAAAAAGAGAAACTGAGAAAGGCTCTCCTACAACCTCTTCCCATTTCAGTTCACACTGCAAGACTTCACATTGTTTTACTTAAACTGGGATGTTTGTGCACACATAAGAGGAAATTCTGTGCCAAAGTATGAGTATATACAGACACAGGATTTAAGAGCTGTCCTGTTTATCAGACTGCAGAGACTGCTATGCAGCTCAGCTTATTGACTCATGTTCAACTAGGAATATGGAGAGAGTTTTTCTGTTCATGGCTTTAAGAATGGTCTGCAGCTCTATGAAACACATAGCACCAAAGCGATTTTAACTTTTAAATAGCCTGATTTTTAGGACCATAAAGTCGTCTGGTGCCTGAGTGAAGGACGAGGCCACCCAGTCACTCAGATGGATGATATCCAATTAGACAGAGGAATTTGTCCATATAAATTGGGCAGAGGGAGAACTTGGATCACCATTTCCCCTGGAAACATCTGCTAAGTGCAATTGCTAAGTGCACCTGCATTTGGCAGGCCAAAAAGCCAAAACGTATTTGGAGGAATCCGCAGTTATTCCTTCTGAACATTTTGCTGGCTGCTCTGCATCAGCAGAGGAAGGCAAAGCAAGCAGCGAGAGCCCCCAGGGCCAGTGTCGGCATCCTGGTGATTTGTAGCAGCCTGGGAATCCTTGCTCATGTTTGCTTTGTGACTAGGAATCTGAAGGTGATGAGACCGAGGGGAAGTTGAGTCAGCTACATTTGCGGTATTTGGACAAACACAGTAAACAGCAAATCTGTGTATTTTAAAAATTAAGTCATCCATCCATTCAAAACCACTTCCTTTCATGTGGATGTACATCTATTCCTCTTTCAACCTATCAGTAAATAGACTTATTTAATGGACCATCACATGGACTCTCTTCCTGGGTTGTATTGCCACAGTCGAAATGTTGCTCTGCAAGGCACAGCAGATATCTTTAATCACACAGTTGGGGAACTTATCCTACTTCAGTGCTTCCCAAATCCAATGTACCACATTAAATTGGTGTTCCTTGGGACCGCAGTGGAGGGGACAGAAAGAGTTGATGTTCCCCATGCAAGAGGAATTCCCCTAAAATCCTCAAATCTTGTGCTGACACTTGCTTCGTGCTACCAGGATAGAGTTTCATAGCTTTCGAAGGATGCAAGGTCTCACTGTATAGTTTTTTTTTTGTTCTAAGTAGGAGAAATGTATGGTGCATTATTAGAAAAATTAGCTGCTTTTTTAAGAATATTTTCTCATATCCATTTTTTTCTTCTGTACCTTTTTGTTCTCTTTTATTAACATCTTTAAGTTTTTTCATGTTTTTTTTTTTTGGAGTCCAGAGATCATATCCCCAGAGGTAGATTGCATAATTGTGAAATCACAGAGACCAGAGAAACAACCCTGTAAGTACTCCCTAGAGCATAACCAGCATGGAAACTGAAAAAAAATGCTCTCCAAAGGCTGGTGCCTGCCAGCCAGCTCCAGGCCTCAGTGTTATGTCAGCTTCCGTCTTGTACATAAACCACAAGACATATGGCCTCTTTGCATCATTATTTTGCAGCTGCTTTTATTGCTCCATCATTGACACTAGCACCTGAAGCACAGGCTGGAAGTAAAAATGCTCACAGTTACTGAAAACGAGGATGCTTGACCTGCCTTTTTCAGGTTCAGATCTTTTTTTTCATGACTGTTCTTGAAATCCTTCTGAGTTATGAAAAAGGACAATAAAAGTTTATCCGCCCTGGATCAGAAATAGCAAAACAACCTTAAGCAATGCAACACCAAAGGGGCTGGGTGATCTTTTGTTTGCAGAGAGATTTGGTCTTTTCTATAATGTGGCTATAAACATGTTTACTATTACAGAATAACTGGGCTCTCCACCACTGCTAGTTCCTGTTCAGTCCTTGCTGGTCTCTTTCAAGACCTGGCCAAACATGAGAGGAGGCAGCTCTTTGAAACACAGCATCTATTTGCCCCAGCGATCTGTCTTGTGGAAAGGTAAACACAAGAAGATGTCAAGATGACCTGCTTTTCCTGGTTAGCATTATTCACAGTAGATACAGTGTTGTGTTGATATTCTTTTCTGAGGGAACAAAAAGACTTTAAAGCAAAAGGTAAAGTTTAATTGAAGAGGGTTTGATGGTTATTTAGATATATATCAGCTTAAAGTTTTTGATATAGCACTGTGGTGTCAGCTTGGGTCAAACCCTGAAGATTGACAGTGGATGTTACAGGGATAGTCTGTCACGGGAATGGGGTTTCCAGAGACCTGCAAGGTTAATCTGAATTATCTCGGAGATTAGCCCTGAGACAGGGACTGGTTCCACAAACATCACCGCGCTGTCCTGAGCAGTGATACGATACGCTCAGGCTTCTGCCTGCCTTCCCAAGGAGGCGAATGCCGCACGCTCCTGCGAGGAGAAGACATAATTTTATAGGTGATGCTGTCACCGTCTCTCCCGGTGAATTATGGGCTGGGCAGGCAGAGGAACGGGAGCACACAAGTTACAGGTCAAGCTCTTCAAAGACTGTCATCTCCAGCAAATCCACTTGCAAATTTAAAGCTCTTCACCCTCAAGTGTCAAGCAATTTATTTTGTTCTACGAGAGAGATAAGCTGTGACCTTGTTTCTTACATTTCTAGCTACTGTCCGTGACTTATTGTAGTCACGATCCAACTGTTTTCTGATGTGTATGAAGTATATTTTATCACACAAAAAACAACCAGAAAGCTTTTCAGTGCTTTCTCTACGTGTCCAAAACAAAAGGTCCTGAACTGCCTGTCATTTGATTTCAGACAGCGCAGTTTGCTCACTGTGGAGCTTTGCTATACAGATTTAATTCACATATGTTGTTAAATAATATTTAAAATCATATTTAAATATTTAAAACTCTCATGGTTTGTACAGTGATGTTGAACATGCCTACAGGCCAGCTGAACAGTGTACCTGAAAAATAACTAAGCTGTGCAAACATATGCAATGCTGGCAGTAGACTTGTAATAAATCAGGACAACTCCAAGTACGTAGAACTGTGAAATGACAAGCACATTTTCAAATAGTGAATATAGCTAAATGTTAATTTAATATTCAAAGTTAATTTAATATTCAAATAATACCGCTGCAGCAGTTACTTTTAAAATTTTGCTTTGCTAGGCATGAGCACTATCTCAAATGGAAAATTAGGAGAGAGTAAGAATTCATTTAAAAAAAAAAAAAGTCTGTGGTTATGGAAGGATCCTGAAACCAAGGATTAGTGCAGAGGCTCTGATTATTTTTATTTAACTGCATTTTCAAAGAGGTGGAAGAAGAGTAAATGATGCATTAAAAATTCAGGTAACATTATCTATAAAAAGATGAAAAAACCCTCTGAAGTCAGTGGACTTTTATTTCAAGCACCCAGAAGTACAGAAAATTAGAGGCACATGTAACAAAAGTAGTTTTCTGTTTTGTAGGTCTGGTCAAACCTCCATGTTCAAAAATGGAAATGATTAGTGCATCCCAGAGCAGGAAAGGCTGTTTCTTACTGAAGCATCTATGGAGACGTGATATCTTAGCACTGCCCCATCGAAAATCACTTTTAAAGGACATTGCAGAAGAAGGGAGTGAGGGGCATTCATAACCACGCAGCACCCGTGCATCTGCTCCTCTTGGTCCTGGTTGCAGCTACATGATGGTTGTCAGATGAACTGCTGCTGCTGAAACACCCGCATCTCACTTCTAGTTCCTGGTTAGGATTCAAAATATGAAATGCCACAGGGGAAAAAAAAAAAAAAAAAAACCACTTCTTTGTCACCTTTCCAGATCAGTTTTCCAAATTCAAAGCAATGTGGACAGCTTGGATAAGCTTCAGGTAAACACCCAAACAATTCAAAGCAGAGAAATGTAAATCCAAACCAAACCAAGAGTCTGGATCTGGGAGCTCGCATGTTTCATAGACACTTGGATCCAGATCTAACATCTACCGTGGAACCCACGTGTACAAAGTGTGAATAAAAAGAACATATCCAAATCATGTTTCTTCTCCTTTTCCTTCTCCTCGAGCTCTGAAGCTGTTTGAATCTGAATCTGAGGCTGAACGTTGTTTCCTAGCCCTTCTCCAGTTTGGTGGTTGCTCAAACTGAACCTGAACATGAATCTTTTGAAGTTTGTCCAGCAAAAAACAAAGATCCAAGCAGATACCTATGATTTAGCAGTGAGCTCATATGAAAGCATAACTGTGTCTACTCTGATATTTCAGGTGCAATATGAGATACTTTATTTTTATCAGTGAATCCAATGCTGGTAGCAGTCTCTTCGGTGCTCTGTTTAAGATGCTTCATGCTTACATTTTGGAAAATGCAATATGCTTTTCTCAATATGCAAATTCTGAAAATTCAGGCCTGGTCGGGACACCTCCAGGTTGCTGGTCACTTTTTAAGCTTCAGCTCCAATGTACAGACTACTACCAGAAACATTAAAATTTTACACAACAGACATTATTTCTATTTTTTAAAAAAATGCAATTTCCTCGTATTTTTTCACTTCCATGTAGTGGGTGTTTTTACAAGCCACGTCTGCACATGAAAAAAAAAAATGTGCGTGGACTTTATCCGGTTTGGTCTGACATGTGGAGCTGTATTAACCGCTGGTCCATAGCTGTGTATTCCTTACACGTACGTGTGCCTGTTTGCGCCCAGCGCCTGGCAGGGCTCACGGCGAGGGGCTGCGACCGGCGCCACCCGGAGCCGCCGCTCGGTTCGGCGCGGGGGCAGCGCCACCTGCCGCCCGGTACCGGCACCGGCACCGGCAGCGGCCCCGCGGCCGCCTCCGTGCGCGCCCCGCGGCAACCCCGCCACCCGCGGAGCGCCCGGCGCGCGGCTCCGCCGGGAAGGGAAGGGAAGGGAAGGGAAGGGAAGGGAAGGGAAGGGAAGGGAAGGGAAGGGAAGGGAAGGGAAGGGGCCTTCAGGGGAAGATATGTAAAGATATTTAATGGCAAAATATGAAATAGAGCCCCGTAAAGCCTTGCATGTTGCTGCACCAACCTAATGGCTGCAGGGTTGACAGCTCTGGGTTGTCCAAATCGTCTCACAAAGCGGCAACCCAAACGGATGGAGAAGTCCATGGTCTGTGGGAGGAGGCTCCCCCCACCATGGGCTGGAGGTCGCTGCACAGAGGGTGCTTCTCCTGGAGACATGTGTTGTCTGGGAGCGCAAGTAATGGTGTACATGGGGTAAACTGAAGGCCCTCCCATAAGGAGATATTACACATGGTCGAATCAGTGGCATCTGCAGAGGACCGAAGATATTGTTAGTTTATGACTCAACTAACTAGCAGTGACTGAATTTACAGAATCACAGAATGGCTGAGGTTGGAAGGGACCTCTGGAGATCATCTGGTCCAGAAGGGACATCTAGAGCACGTGGCACAGGGTGGCATCCAGGCAGGTTTTGAAGATCTCCAGAGAAGGAGCCTCCACAACCTCTCTGGGCAGCCTGTTCTAGGGCTCTGTCACCGTCACAGGAAAGAAGACCTTCCTCACATGGAGATGGAACTTCCTGTGTTTCAACTTGTACCCATTACCCCTTGTCCTGTCACTGGTCGCCACTGAAAAGAGTTTGGCCCCATCTTCTTTACATTCTCCCCTCAGGTATTTATACATATTGATCAGATCCCCTCTCAATCTTCTGTCTTCTCTCTAAGACCAGATCGCTTAGTCTTTCCTCATAAAATAGATGCTCCAGTCCCTTAACCATCTTTCTCGCTCTACACTGGACCCTCTGTAGAAGCTCACGTCCCTCTTGTGCTGGGGAGCCCGGAGCTGCACCCAGTACTCCAGGTGCGGCCTCACCAGAGCTGAGTAGAGGGGCAGGATCCCCTCCCTCGGCCTGCTGGCAACGCTCCTCCTGATGCAGCCCAGGATCCCACTGGCCTTCTTGGCCAAAAGGGCACATTGCTGCCTCATGGGTGAGTTGTCAAGCAGGACTCCCAAATCCCTCTATGAGGAGCTGCTTTCCAGCAGGTCAACCCCCAATCTGTACTGGTGCCTGGGGTTATTCCTCCCCAGGTGAAGGACCCTGCAGGAAAATACCTGGGTTTATGGGACACACATACCTGGGACACTTATAGTCCTTGCATAAAGTACTGAGGAGTCATCTTTAACTTTGGCATTGGTCAAATTACAGCCTTTGTTTACATGATTTTGTTTTGCCACGCAGGAAGAAAAGACAATGATAAGACACACACACAAAAAAGAGCAAAACATAGAAACTTCCCATATTTCTTCCATCACTCTCCTCCTCCAAAAATAAAGTGCTATGAGACAGTGACTTCTCTCTACCTGAACTAAGTATCAACTTAGACTTAAGCACATGAGAATTTAGGAGATGATGTTAATTAGATGAGATGTAGCACTCTTCATTCAATGAAAATACATTAATAAAGCTAAGGATCACCACACATTGATCAGAAAATTATGTTGGGTTTTGATCGCATGAGTATCGACAGTGGATTCTTAGTGCTCTATTTGTGCATCTGGTCCAGTGGCAGCAGAAATCTAACTTGCCTCAAAGGGGGGAGAGTGGGAAGAAACCAAACAGAGACAAACTCAGCTTTTGATGTTATATATTTATAAACACATAAATATGTATATACATATATAACACTTTTGCAGACTCCTTGCACCTCCAGAGAAGTGCGATCTTGTACTTGAAATTGCTTGTGAGCAGAAAGTTGGTGCAAAAACAATTAGCTGAGGCCTTCAAAACGCCCATGCTTGCAAGGTGCCCTGTGTGCTGTTGGGTGAGCAGAGAGCTTCCCTGGGTTCCTTCACTGGAGAACAGCTTCGTGACACTGGTCACAGAGAAAACGCTCAGAAAAATATTAGCGTAACGGGACAACATTAGGTGTATTCAGTAGAGGAGAAATCTTTCTCCTCTGCTGACCACCAGCCCAGACGTCCTCCCTCCTTTCCTGCTGGCTGCACTGCTTCTCTGCAGGAGCTGCAGCCCTTTCCTGGTAGCAGTTCCAGCAGTGACAGCAGGTGACATGCCTGGGATGTACGTATCTATTTGGGATACACCTTGCTGGTTCTGACGGATAACCTCAGATGCTGTTGCAAGGTAGCAGCCTCGTTTGTCCCAAATCTACCATTCCCAGCATGGTTGCCATTCCTCCTCCCCAACTCGGCTGGTGCTGATGGGCAAGAACAAGATGACAGTGGCCACAAACCTCCTCCCACCCTAGGGCACAGGGCACCCCCTGCACACAGAGGTCATGAAGCCAGGTCACAGAGAAGTCCATTTACTCCAGGTGTAAAAGTATGTACCATGTTATTTAAGATAGGAATCCAGAAAAGAAATTAGAAGAAAAGAATGGGATCAGAAGTAGCATCCTAGGTATATTGCAGTGTGAAAACAAAGAATCCTAAATAATAACCAGAGACATTCTGAATACAATTTTAAATGGCCAGCATAGTGTGAGTCCCCTTCTCTTACCAATATCCTTCTTCCACCTCCTCTCCCCACGGCACATGTGCACACGCACACATGCAGACACACATGTCTAATCTCATTTAACTTACTACTTTCTTCTTTTTTAAGAAGGATCCTCCCGGAGAAAACTTCAGTTCTGGTGCCCTGCCTTTTGGAAAGAGTGCAAGTTCTGAAACTCTATGTTACAAGAGCAAGTCACTCTGCCCCAGAATAATGTTGTGAACTTGATATCTATCCCAAAATGAGACCACAGTGAAATGAGGTGATGTGTTGTTTATGTGAAAGAATATTTGCACTAGATACCTGACTACTTTTTTTTTTTTTCATTTTATAATCAGCCCTAATAGATCATTATCAAACTAAAGTAAACCTCTTAAATGCTCGATTTGTGTGCGTGTAAATGAAGCTATGCAGAAAGGCCTCAGGATAGCATGAAGTTTATGAGACTGTAAGTGAGCTCTATTTATAAAACTGTTTGGAAATGAAACAAAGAGTTGTTCATGGCTTGCTCCATACACACCATCACCATAACAAGTAGCCTGGGACACGGTGCGTGTGGGATTTCCTTCTTTAAAGCAAAAATACAAAAATACACTGTGTTTCAATACAAATGAGACTTTTCTGACAATAGTTTTGTCTTGAAATATAGTAGAATAGAATATACTGGAAGCGGAAAGTTGGTATAGTTTGGTTTGTGTCAAGAAGTAAATGTTGGTGAGAAAGGCCATACTATGTTTTAAGAGGGGTTATTATTGTCTTTTGCTATTTTTAGGATATAGTTTTCACACACATTAGAAATTGGTGGGAATATTTTGCTGTCTTCTTCAGAATTCGAGACCTGGCTCTGCAACAGTTACCTCATACTAAGCAAACCACTAAATATGTTCCACTATACGTCCTTGTATGTGGGTATAATTCACAGAGAGAATTTGTGTCACCAGTTCAAAAATGCAAGGACTAAAATAATGTTTTATTTTAAAAATCAACGTATGTCTGCTGTGGTCACTGTTTCTTTGTGTATGTGTGTGTGCATGTGTGTGTATACAGAGTGGCCCAGATGATATTAAAAAGAAAATAAACACAATAAATTTTCAGTCTGTGGACAAACGATACGCAAACCCTTCCAGGTACTAATCTGGTTTTGAATGACCAATTCTTTAGGCCCTAGGAAACAATTTTTATCTTATTTTATATTTTTAAGTTATATGAACGGCTCTGCAGTGCCTCTGTAACAGTGGAATCTGATGAAGAAAATTATCAAAATAAACCATCCTGGTGACACAGTTATTTTTGTCTTTAGAGTCTGCACCTGTTGAACTGTTGGCAAAAATTCAGTTATGATTCAAATTAGAAAAAAAAAAAAAAAAAAAAAAAAGCTCAGTTCAGCTCAAGTTCAGGTTCTTGAGACTGGGGCCAGCAGTTTGGAACAGAAAAGGTGGGTATTTAACCTTTACAAGGTGAGCTCCAGCCTGCAGGAAACATCCTTTAGTCTCCTATTTAATTTTTTAGAGCTTGTCTGCAGTTATTCTCTTTGAAGGGAGTTTTAAAATACATATATGTGTAGAATACGCATACCCATGCATATATGCGTGGACAGGTATGAAAGGTTAAAACAGGGAGAAAACACTGCTGGAAAGGGCAAGGCGCAGGCTGCAGACTTCGGGAGCCTGCGGTGCTCCCACTGGTGCGGAGCCGGATATCCCGCACCTGGGAATGCTGCCACCATCAAGCGAAAAGCAGGGCAGGAGTCCTGCCCACCTCATCCTTCGACACATGGAAAGGGTTTCTTCCCAACAAAAACTGCCCACAGATTGAAGATGGAGTGAGAGATTTATGGCAGGACAAACAAAACTTTCCATGTATATGTCTATATATATTCCTTTTCTTTCCTTTGGCAAACAAAATTAGAGCACTTTCATTGCAAGCCAAATGCTTTTCTTTTCTGTTGTTTTCTTTTAAAAAAATTATAAGCTTGTCAGCAAAGTGGATAAATTGATCTCACGTCTGAAAAAATGCACTTTTTGGTTTAGAATAGTGATTTTTTGTCTCTCTTTCATGAGCGAATATGCTGTACTATGCAAACAGTCTGAGCTAATGTTTAAGTAGGTAAATAGAACATTAGGATTGGAGCAAGAGGGTCTGGCCAAGCACTCATAAATCAAGACAGCTTGTCAGAGCCTCAGAACAGAAGGGAAACATAGCTACATAGAGATGAATGAAAAATGCTAAAATTTTATATACAATATTACCTATTGTTCTATTTGAAGTTTGGATAACAGTTGTAAACCCTGCATATGTGCACATGTACATGCACTGCTAATAAATGGTTAATGAATTTTGAAATCCTAATCTGGTTACAAATACCACTGCTGATCTCTTTCTATATATATAACAGACCAAGCCAAAACACAATCCTCAGGTTTTCCAGACCTGGATCTAGATCCAAATGTCGTGGCTCAAACCCATCCCTACTTCTTTTCAAGGAACTCATTCATCAGTGGTGTGGACATTTCCCTGGACTTTATTTTAACTGTCAGAGATTTTTTGGCATTTTATAATAAGTCTAATTGCAGTGCATGTGAGCCCCGAGGAATGAAGAGGCTTCTCTACTTTAAAATTAGTAGCTGTGACTGCCAAAGTGACATGCAGAAATATTCTGAGGGCAGATAGAAAATTTGATGAGAGTTTCCTAGGCCACACAACACAGTGCTGACTTTTTCAACTTAGCAAATATGGTTTTCCAAAATACTTGCCTTTCTTTTATTCCTATGGGGCACTGGAGCTAAAAGAAGTAGAGCTAGCAGTTCTTGGACTTACCCACTTGATTTCCTCTCTGATGAGCTTTCATCCCTCTCTTACTGCATAACATAATTCTTTTCCTGACTGTTTTGAATATTGGCTCCTTGGATAATAAAATTTTACAAGTCATTTTGAAAATAAACAATATTATATTATCCCTTTTTTTTAACTCATGAAATAAATATTCCATCAAAGAGACTTTTATGTTTCACAGTGGCAGTTCTCAAATGACCAGCACGGTATCATGTTCAAAACAGGGCACGGTCCATTTTTACAGTAGATTTACTCAATCACAGTTACTAATCGGATTAGTACTGCTTTTATGTCTGACAAATTTTTAAAAGTTGGGGGTCATTAAAGCACTTGTGCATAGAGAGCCTGTGGTGCTGAGCTGTGTTTTTCCAATTAACCATTTCTGCTTTGAAACGAATCAAACTTTTTATATATATATATAATGCATAATGCATATTGAAGCTAAGTTGCTTTTTTAGGTTGCAAGGCAACTGAGCACTTAAATCTGTGTATGCTGAGCAAAGCACGTGTTTATCTACGGTATGAAAGTTAAAGAGAACATCAGTTCCAAGAGCCTCTCTGGCACAAGGCTGATGCAGAACAACTGCAGGGGTAGTGCCACGTGTTTTATGAGCCCTAGGAGCCCAAACACAGGCTCCTAGGGGACCAGGGGTGAGCGAATGTGGAGGAATTATGCCAAAGCACATGGTGATAATGGTGCTGCTACAGCCCCTTTAGACTGTCTCTATCTTCAAGGAATCCTTTGATAAAGTTATACGACACAGACCAGTATGAAGCTCACTCTTCAAGGTAGAAGTGCTGGAGTGCTAGCTGGGGGACCCATGTGCTACTGTCCAAAAAAGAAAAGATTTCCTTATATCCCATTCTTCCCCCTTTAACCATGCACAAGACCATCTGAATCACAGTCTTTGGTTTTACTCTTCCATGGCTGAATCATGTTGTCCAAAAATGTTAGTATTGGAATTGGCTGACATGCTGTTGTAAGTGATTTTGTTAAGAAACCCGTCGGAAATAACTTGTATCTCCGCAGGGAGAATCTGGCCACCAGGAAGCTATTTTTTGTATGGGAGCCTGAACTTCAGTGTAGCCAAGGAGTTATATCAAATCTTGTTAAAGTATAATACAGTCCTTCTCTGGATGTTTGGTATGTATGTCCTTCTACTGTTCTCTAAATTGCACAAGGAAAGAACTAGAAACATTTTACTCATAAAACTGTAGTAAGGTCTAATATCCTCTATCAGACATTGGGCTTAATGCTCGAGCAGAATAAGTCCTGTGTCAAAGAGAAAGCAGACCTGAACAAGAACAAGGCTCTTTCTTACAAAATCACATAAGGAGTAGGTGTTAGATAGAAAGTCACCAGAATTTGAATTTCTGCTGTGAGCCCTGTCAGCTTAAGCGTTCAGTTTGGTCAATGGAGATCCAGTCAACACAGTTAGTGAAGCCTTAAGAGAATTCAGCTGATCCTAAACTAAATAAACTAAAGCAACACTCACTCTCCTAAGTAGAGGTGTGTCTAGAGGCATTTTAGAAGTTCTAGGATATCCAGGACAGCACCAAGGATGGATGGATGGAGAACCTGCAGAACATTTGTGCCTTTCAAGATCAACAAAAGGTTGCCAGAGGAAATATCCTGGGAGATCTAAATGGTCACTGGACATCTATGATCAAGCAACTGAATCCCAGATGCACTGGTTACTTAGCTGAACAGCCTGTCGTGTGTATGGACTGGACAGCTAGTGCACATATGCATTTACTCCTAAATCTGGGCATATATCAAAATCCCAAACACTGCATCAGTATCACCTGTTCCTACCTGTGGGACTGATGGCCACACACTTCGGACTGTCTGATGACAGAGGGACACTGAAAATAGAGGCCAGGATAATTTTAGAAGAAGAGTTTTTTGAACACTATACAATAATGATCACTAGAGGAGGTAAATACTGTAATCGATGATTAACTGTTAATTGGTAGTGAAATTTCATGTGTTTAAACTCATGCAGTGTTACTGGTAGCATTGTCATCATCTATTTTTCTTTTCAAGCAAAAAAGCAACCACAGGTCCCCAAATCTATGACAAGAAAACAGTGATAGTACCAATTTTCAGAAATGGGTAGGGGTTGCCAGTGAAAGTGTGATACAGATAGCAAAACAATTTGGTGATAGGATAAAGAATAACCATGGAAAGAAGATAACTTTTGGTTTATTTGCTAGGCTACCATTAAAACAGACCAACAAGCCCTACAGTAGTGCAGCACTTCTCTCATCTGCTAGTCAGGAGGAAACGCACATTTCATGCTTACATGGCTGATCCAAACCTCTGACCAAAAGAGTGATATTGATGTGCTCTGGAACAAGTTTATCTGACTCATAATCAAAAAACCATTAGCCTGACACAAGGGTCAGAGCAGGGAGGATAAAATGCCCTGATAGAGGAGGGATCTATGTAATTTCCAGAAAAGGCTTGGAAAAAGAGCGTCTGTGGCATTTCCTGTAATTGTTTTTATTGGTTTTTATTGTGTTGGACTTCAAAAGACAGCTCAGGAAAAGAAATGGCAAGGTAAAACTTTGACCCCATTGAAATCACTGGCAATTTTATTACTGACTTTAGTAGGACAAAAATTGATTTACTACAAGATTTTAAAAGTGTCTGCTTTTTCTGAACATCCAAGTGTTGTCAAGATCCAAGATACAGTGGGATTTCAGTGGGATTAGAAATCTCCCTCCAACTTTCTGTGCAATGCACAAGCCATCAAATCAAAGCTTGGGTTTAGCTCTTTCCAACTGGGCACACTTCCCTGGGGTCTCTCATGGCTCTGACTATGTTAATAGTCCTTAAGTGTCCTGACCAATCTCACCTCACCCCTCCTGCACCCACCCTTGCACCCAGGAGCCCCATTTAAGCTGGGCGCCTAGACCTTACCTGGGCTATGTTGTGGGTGTTCTTGCAACTGTCCTGTTCCTGATCTTCTGGATTATTGACTGGTTTCCTGGGTAAACCTTGGCTTTGTGTTTAGGTAACTTTTCCTCCAACCCTATTTTCCAGCCCTGTCTCCAAGATGGACATCAGACCTATGCTGTAGCCTTGTCTCTGGTCTTGTCTCCTCTTGTTTGACTGGTCTCCCTGGATGGACTTTGGATGTAAATGATCAGGTCCTAGAGGCTTGAGCTGTGGTTGGGAAGGTCACTGCCAGGGCTGTGGTCACCCACCCTCAGCTCCTGGCTCATTCTCCCTTGTTTAGCAGATCTGTTCCTGACATTCCCTGACAAAGTCCCCAGAACATGAATCATGCAATTGAAGCAGTGCTACTGAAAGTGGAAATCCCACACTGGTAAGAAATCTAACATTCAAGATGGAAAATACAGTAAAAAAAATCCTGATCTTTCTGTCTTTCATTACTGTTTAATAAACTGTCATGGACAGTGAAATTTGTATTATTGCAGACTCGAAGAGAAGATGGGAGCTATAGGCTTTTTGTACACAGGTGCTAGACTAGTGACCACCATATATTTTATACAGTGCACATGAAAAGCGTTTGGTGACAATAAATTCATTTTAAATATCAAGCCCTACAGTTGGCCACCTTTCCCTACTTGCAGCAATAAGTCTTTACATTACTTAGGTCATCATAACAACAAAGTAACTATCCCTAGCAAAATACAGAGACTTGAAGGAAAGAAATAATCTTTACAGAAAATGACTGCAGTATCAGGCAAATATGTTCTTAGTCCCTGTTTTTTTTTTTTTCTGTCTGTATTATGATTTAAAGGGATTGTAAAATCCTATGTGGATGGAAGGTTGAAAAAGGGTGGGTCAGAGAACTGATATTTGCCTACAAAGGTGCTTCATCATTCTTGTAGGCTAACAGCTACAAGTCTAGGGCAGGAGGCTCCATCTCCAGCCCTGCCATTCTTTGGGCTATATCTGCATTTAGAGGCTTGTGCTGTGTTTCTGTGTGTGTGGTAGCCTGCATCTGCCCACCATCATCCTGCACATCTATGTCTGAAGACAATTTCACTCAAAAAAGTCTCAATTTAAGGCAGCATTCAAAGGCTTTTGCTAACAGTAGGCCAATTTTTCAGAATTTCTTCAGTGCCAGCCCATAGTTCCCAAGGCTTCCTTTGCTTCCTTTATATTCATACATAGACCAGAATAAAATTTAATTTACTAGTTAAAGACTTTGTTTGGTCAGTCTCCCCAGAAGAAAATGCCTAAACCATTCATGATTCTCAACTCTGATAAACACCTCTAGGTTCTAGCTCATTTGGTGTGAATATTGGAGGGAGACCATTTAGAAGAGAACCCAAATACAGGACATCTGGGTAATCCCAGAGAGAGATCCATGGTGGTGGGGATGAAACAGATGGCTGTTTAGTTCCAGGAGTGCTTTAGAAACCTGCCATAAGACAAAGAATAATGACTGGCTGCTAACATGATGAGTGTGACCAAAGACATCGCCATGAACAAAGCAGCAGAGACTACAGTTCTCACTGACAGGCAAGAGGAGACAGGATTTTCCTAACGGAAAAAAAATGAGATAAGTACAGCAGGTATGGAGCGGAGAATGAGCGGAGTTCAGGAATAAGCCCTACTAGAAAAGGGCTTGTAGGCTTCACTTGCTGATGTCATGACTGTTACAACCGTTCTGAAACAGGCCTGGAGAACAGCCTGAAAGGGAAACAGCATTGCTTCCAATGTGGCAACAGAGGATGGAGGACACTGCTGTCTCACTAAAACAGTTATTGTTACAAAGGATGCTACAGAAAAGGTTGTTGCTTTTGTGGAAGGCAAGAGAGACATGCTTTGCATCACTTCTCCATTCACCATCACTACTACCACGTGAGCAGCGTGTGCCATAAGATGAAGTTACTCACATAACAAATGTGTCACAGCAATGGCCTATTTTCTAGGAAGGGCGTTAGTTAGCACTGCTCTACTCTATTGTTCTCTTAAATTTCTACCTCTCTAATAAAATATCAAGCATTAGATTCAAGGATGTCAGTTCAGCAACTGGAACCAAAGCATTCAAACCATTGCCTGGAAAAAAGACTTTCTCCATTTGTTGTATTTTTTGTTTTATCATGCTTGCATTGATGGTGTGGTAGGGAGTTACGCACCTAGCTCTCCTTAAAGCCGTTGGTGTGCAGGTAACAGTCCATTCTTATGGAGAGCTTAAAGGCAATATTTACAAATGACAACTGTGGGCTTATTAAAATGTAGGTCTCTGCATATGCAGTTTCCTATCATAATGTAACACTGCAACAGCATATCAAAGTCTCTGGGTTAAAAATTGCAAGAGCTATATATCATATGAAAAAGCCCACTACAGATGGCAGTTCTTCTCCAAGACTTGTTCTTCGATATCATACAGGGCTGGAAATAAGGGTCTTTTAGACCAGTCATGAGGAATTGGGGCAAACTCTTGACACAACTCGATCTTTATTTTTAATTACCCTCTAGGATCCTTCCTTCTGTGATTTTTTTTCTGAGTGGTTGCTTAAATCCACACAAGCTTGTAGCAGAAACTACCTCCTATGATAACAGGTTTGATAGCATATAAAAACACTCTCCTTTTGCTTTGAAAATGGCATTTCTGTTTTTGTTGTTGTCTCCTGCTTCTCATATCAGAAGAGATATAAAATATTCTTTGTCTTTTCCATGTCAATAGTTCCATAGAGCTGTGTTACATCACCTTTGACTCCACAATTTTTTTTCTAGTCTGAGGAAATTTCAATAATTTGTAAGAAGGTATAGCTTTGATATAAGAAGGTATAGCTTTGATCATGGTGTCTTCATTTTAATACCTTTTTGTAACCATACATTCTTTTTCAGAGATGGGGAAATAAAAACTGCAGTCAGTACTTGAGATGGGTATATTGTGGAGCTGTAGAATGACATGGAATTTCTGCAAAAAGCAGTTCCTTCACAAAGACATTGAGGAATAAAACACTATCCTGATCTAGAGTTCAAGTGCAATTCCTTTGGCTTAAAGAAAGGCCAGGTCTACAGTTCATGTACGAAGGCAGGTGATTTATGTAGTAGAATAAGGAATTTTAAGCACACTGAAGTGGCATAATTTATATCATTATCCCATTCAGTCAAACAACAACTCATCAGCTGTGATCAGATGGAAGTCAAGTATTGGGAAATATGTCATCAAAATATTCTTTTCTCGCAAAATTGTTCAGCCCTTATTTATGCATCTAATTTTTACTGCTTGTAATGCTCAAGTCTCTGAGCTCAATAGCTCCCTAGAATTTTTCTAGTTACTTGTTAGCTACACTTAAATTATTCGTGGGAGTGAGTGAGGTTAATTTAACCACAGAATATAAACAAAAGAAATGAGTGTTTCCTCCTTTCACCCTCTAGCTTGGAAAAATAATGTCAATGTCACTTCTTTTACATGTGGTAACTTTTCTGCAAATCATTATCGTTCAACCTCCTACTAGCTAAGGAAGCAAGCAAACATTTTAAGATTGATGCTAGTTAAATGAATACTCTGATTTACATTGGATAGGATGGGGAAAGGAAACATGCCATTACCTGTGTTGTAATTTTTTTGTGGATAAAAAGGTAATTCTATCTCTGGGACTGTCATCCTCCCTTCCATCTTTGCATGGAAAAAAGAAAAAAAATCCTGATAGTGAGAGGAGTAGGGAGGAGAATGGAGTGATACAAAATGTTGCCAAATATATTTAACTGTGAACTGATATTTTATTCCCTTCATTAGATTCCTATCTTTAATAATCACTTAGGCAGATAAGTCTCCAAAATGGAGAATGCTTTCTTCTCAAACTTCTGACATTATTACCATGCAAGGAAATCATGTAATGCCCTGGTGCTTCTTCAAAAGAGATTGCAAACTCCTAGCAATTCAGCAAAGAACGTGTTTCTAATGGAAACTCTCATTATCTAGGCCTTGTTTTCATTTGGAAAACAATCATCTGCATAATGAATGCTAGAACTTCTGATTAATAGTTTATGCATGAGGTAGATTAGTTGGTAGGCAACAGAGCAAGGATGACAAGGAAGGATTAGGAAAATGAAAAGCAGCCACTCACGGTTGCTTATGCAGTAAACAATGCTGCCCCTCCCAGAACAGCAACATCTGTTTCTATCATATATGTGGATATTTTGGTGGTATATCTGCTCTTTTTGTTAATATCATCTTTATGGTGTTGTTATACCAGAGGACAGGATTGCCAGAACCACTCTCTTGTCAACTATATCTCCTGGAGTAATAGACCAAGATAAAAGAAACACAAATCATGCCAAACATGTATAAACTAGACTGTAAAAACATACAGTCAAATTAAAAAGAAGCAAGGTCAGTGAATGTGGAGTCCTGACGTTGCTGGCCTAAACCAGGCTGTTCATGTGGATTTTCTGAAGTGCTATGGGGATGACTATGACTACATAACCTACTGCATATATGGTGAATTACAGTACTAGCAATTTTAGGGGGCTCCTTTTGTACGAGAACAATACTTAAGCTACCATTTTTCATAAACAGCATAAATGGGGAAAACTACATCGGGCATTCCTAAAAATATTTAGGGGTTGAAAGCCTTGTACACGCAACAGTTCTTTCTGGCAGGTGGGTCCATGTTATGTTTTTCAGTTTTACCTAGAAACACTAAGCACTGTGGCCTATTTCAGGACTTGTAGGCTTTGCCTGTCCTGCTTCGTTCTTCAGTTTCTCCCAGCTCAAAATGCAGAATCATGACTAAATCCAATGATTAATTAAATGGAGAAAAAAAATGTTTCTTATCTCATTTGCCTGACTAGTCAAGATGTTTGTGATTATATTATATTATATGTCCAGAATTATTTTTTTCAAAGATTTTTAAATGCTGCTATTCTATGATTATGTAGATTTCCCAATTATAGGTGCTGAAACAACATTCCTGGTTCAGAAGCTGCATTGCTGCATAAAAATGTAATCGCTTCACTTGTTACCAGTAACACTTGGAACCTGTCACCACCATCTAATGACTCCACCATTTAAATCTAGTGATTTAAATTTAGTTTTAAATGTTTCTATTTCTCCTGCAGAGTTTGTTGACCCTGCAGTTGACTTGGTGCCACTTCTGTTTGTCCAGATGTTGTATGCCAACTTCTGAATGTCACAGCTGACCTTTGTATCTCTTCAGATGAGCCACAAATTCAAGTATTCTTGCAAGTGGTTGTAGACCTAAGAATGGCTGACAGCATTAACCAGCATGTCCCAACACAGTATGTCTCCTCTTATCTTTACTTCCTTGTGCCCCAAATGACTTATCTGGATAGAAAGAAGAGAAATCAGAACAGTGAGGAACAAAATAGTCACAGGCACCTGTACAGCAGTGACATTCAGGTAGGCATTGGAAGAATGAGAGAGCATGTAGAGGCACAGAAAGGAAGGATAGGACCTGAGGAAAAAGGAAGCTGTGGTATAGCATTAGGGCAAAAATGGGATATCTACAAAATACCCTGGATGGGAAGGACGGGCGGAAAAGACACTGATGTGATAAAACCCATGGAGCCCTACAAAGTTCCTGGAAAAGGTGATGTAGGGCAATTGATATAAAGAAAGATGGTCTATTGGCCACAGCTCCTTATCTGGAAGAAGAGGGAAGGCTGCATTTCCTTATTTTGTTGATGGGACGGGAGAACACTGAGGCAAAAAATAGAGGCAGGAAAATAGTTTCTGTAATATAAGGCAAGGAAATCATGCAACACTGAAGCTATCTGTATTTGGATAAACTGCAGGGGTGCAGTGTAGTGGAAAGTAGTCCCTGTTGCAGGCATTGCCTCTCCCTGCACCAGTACAGCTGGACACCTCTTCCCAGGCACGAGATGGATATTATGAATATGGATATTATGACTGAGCAGAAAAAGGGGCTCTAGGCTGGGACTAATCTGCCTCTCCTTCCTCATTATCCCTTGGGTTGAATCCAAGTGGGTAGCAAATAAATCATTGCTTTTGACAATCACCTCTTTGCACTCTTTATTGACAGATAGAAGCTGGGAGTGGAAAACTAGTATTTTACTGGGAATCTGCTCCTTTCCTCCTGGTGGCTGAGCAGATTCTGAAATCGTTTCTTTCCATTCTTTCTCAAAATACCCAAGTGTAAGCAGCTATTAAGCAACAAACAAAAGGGGCCACCCATTTCACATGTGGAATTTGTTAACTGTTGACCCTCGGAAGCCCAGCCCTGCCCGCTGGGGCAAGGACAGTTAGTGTCCGTGACCAGGATGGTGATTTATTCATTTCTATTCTTTCACACACAATCCTTCATTAACAACAAAATAATTGTGTGTGTGTGTGTATTTTGCTTTTTCTTTCTGACTGAGGAAGGCCACTCCTAGCTATACCAATTATTTCTCTAGCTCCATACATGTAAATATTATTTATTTGGCTTGGAAAGCATAGAATGGAGATGGTTTTTCTGGTTTTCAACTGTTGGTAGTTTTTTTTTTTTTTTCCAAAGACAGGCATAAATTAGCTACATCTGTTGCTTAAGTCTGATTAAAACTGAAGGCATTAAATCACTAATTATAATTTTATATTCATTTTTTTCACACAATAGTTACTCTTCCATGCTCATTTCTCTTTTTACAAAACTCACCAGAAAACGCTTAACAGAAAACAGTAGAAATGGACATAAAATCTGAAAAATAAAGTTGTGTATAGTGTATATTTTAAAAAGCTGTTGATTATGATAAGTGGTTGCCAAAGAACAAGGTCATTAGCCTATGCAAATTCTGATGGTGTCATTTAAGAAGATGTTTTTAAAGATCTTTTTTTCTGTTATGTGGCCTAGTTTGTTTTCCCTTGTGTTTATGTAACTCTGCCATTCAGCTTTGCAAGCTATAAGGTCACACTCAGTTAAGATCATGTCAGCAACACCATAACTGAGAAACCAAGGGGAACTCTCTTGAGAAAAGTACCTTCCTCTCACTTTTCTTCTCAGCTGAGAAGGGTAATTTTAGGGTAATACCAACAATTTGTGCCTAAAACTACATACCTAAGCAAAACATAGTACAAGTTGATATGTATTTTCCTTTAGAATAGTTGAGATGGTTGCTTTCTTCATTGATAACTTCATTTCATTTTCTCTTCAGAAATGGTCCAATAGCTTCACTAAGGCAATCTGAAATGCTAAACACCACCCATTACACAGAAGAAGCCAAAGAGATTCAAAGGAGCTCAGCATTTCTGAAAAATCGATATCTTTAGGAGAAGCAAGACGTACTCCCATCATTTAGTTTTAGACTTTTAAATGGTTAAAATAGCTAAATAATATCCTTATGCTCCCAAAACAGATAATTTTAAAAGAGACCATTGTTGACAATTTATGATATATCATAGAATTATTATACATAAATTATGCCATCTAGTTTTACCTGCCTAAATGACGCCCTGTCAAGTCAGCTGTCTACATTCCCTCTGTAGCCAATGAGAAGGGGCACTGCAAGAGCGAGATTCATCCCATCCTGACAAAGCAGCAAGACAGACAGGACAACTGTCCCCTGGGAGTGATTTTTCTCTCCACTGGCTATACAGGACCCTAGACAATTCAATCAAATTGGATGTGAAATTATGTATGGCAGAAAAGCAGTGAGATAAATCCCAGCACACACATAAGGGCCCGCAGCTTGCTGAGCTAATGCAGCCACACAAATGCGTGTGATGGTGGCAAAGCACAGCTTGGTAGCAGAGCTGTACACTATATTGTTGGGCTGATTTGGAGCACTGGCAAAAGCAGCTGACATGCAAGTAGGACTTAACCTTCTAAATCTAACTTTAGGAATGACTTTAGCCCTGCAAATTCCAGTCCAAAACAATTTGGAAGAGATCTATAATATTTGTCTTTCTGCACTCAGTTGTACTTATTGTATGACACCAGTTCCCAGAGTCCAGATTACAAAAATACACTTTCTTGTCACTCTGCTCTTTCATCCAACTCAAGCAGCACAAAAAAAAATCCCGATGATTTACAAAGCTGTCGATAGAACATAATCTTGGTCATGACAGTGTCATGTATCCCTCCATAATAGATAGCATAAAGCAGGCAAATGCAGCACTTCTATCAGTTGAACTTTGCAGTATTCAGTAAAAATGCCTGTCGTTTGGGGGACACAGCTTTTGGAAAAAACAACAACAACAAAAAACAAACAGACTTTGCATTATATGATGGTCCCACTAATCCTCTACCTCCAATCCCCCATTACCCCTACTTTTCTTACAGGGGGTCCCTCCAGTCACAGGTGTGACCTGAGCTGCCCCGAGGATCCTGCTAAAGGCAGCCCCATATTATCTAAGCCTCTCAAGTTCAAAAATCCATGATGTGTTCCAGAAAAAAAATGATTTCTTTACCATCTTTATAGGAAAACTGGTACTTTACAGGCATGTCAGCTATAGTAAACCAAAATATGACTAGTTACTAGTATAGGCATTGCTGAGTTATAAAAAGTGAGTGATATTTTCCCGAAGCCCCTCATACTTTCATATGAAAATCCAGCCCAATTATGATGACTAACCAGAAGAGGTAGCTCATCCTGCTATTTGTCATTGAAGAGTACGAGTGATTTTCTAGGCTTTGGTCTGAATACACGTAAAAAATCATCTCTGAGAAGGGGGCTAGGCCCAAAAGAAGGCAGGGGGTTAAATTCATCTCACAGTGAAAAATAAATGCTCACATGGGGAAGAATCGACAACACAAGACTTTTGCACAAAAATGTTTGTATTACAGTGCATTGAACATGAGCCACTAAATGTCATGATGTTGTAAAAAACACAAGTATTGTACTTACAATAAAAAATAGGAGTATAGCCTCTGATATAATCATCATCAGAAAAGCGTCAGCTAAAGTATTGTATAAAATTACCGGTGCTGCAATTCTAGGAGGAAGTGGATCAACTCAGAGAGTTGAGAGAAAAATAAAAATAACGTGCTGTAAATAGAAACATATCTAGAAAGTAGATGCAGTATACAATCAAAGTAAGGATTGTGGAGTTTTTCATTTCAATATTAGCAGATTAAGGTGAGTTTAAGGTATCACTCACTAACCCTGACTGTGTTTCAGTCAGCTAACGAATATAAGAATTTCACAGTGGGAATCTTCACTGTGACTTCTATTTGTTATGATTATATAACTGGTGGTAAAAATATCTTCCTTCCTCCCTCCTTCCCTCCCTTCTTCCCTTCATTCCTCCCTCCCTCCCTTCCTTCCTTCCTTCCTGCCTTCCTGCCTGCCTGCCTTTCTGTCTTCCTTCCTGCCTGCCTTTCTTTTCTCTTTTCTTTTTTTACTTTTTTTCTTTTCTTTTCTTTTCTTTTCTTTTCTTTTCTTTTCTTTTCTTTTCTTTTCTTTTCTTTTCTTTTCTTTTCTTTTCTTTTCTTTTCTTTTCTTTTCTTTTCTTTTCTTTTCTTCTTTCTTTCATATCTTTCTTTTTTCTTTCTCATTTTTTTTCTTTTTTTTTTCTGGTGAAGATTGGTCCCAAAGGGCCATTCATGCTTCTTTCAAATATTGTCCATCTATTTTGCTCTTCTTCTGTTAAAAAATTCTAAAATGAAATTACACTGCTAGGAACTACAGAAGAGCATAATGAAGTAAGAAAGGAATTTTTTTCACTGAGATTAAATGCTAGCTATATTTATTCAGGTTAAGTTTAAGATAAGTTGCTTAACTTTTCAAAGTTTATCCTATTTGGAATCATATACATAAAATTTAAATTAAAATTATTGGCAAGATGTAGTAAGCATTCAAGCTGTGTTCATGTTTCTACATTTCATAATAAAAGTGAGAAATTTTGGTTCTGAAAGTACCTTTGAGATGTAAGACTCCATGCTGGAAAAGACAGCAGGTACTTTAAATATATAGATGTCTGCATTTAGGGATTTTAGAAAGAAATATATATATGGTAGCACTAACAAGCAAGAGGTGGAACCCAGCACTCTGAAGGGTTAATGTGAACTTTAGTCTTCCACTGATCACCCTCTAGTGCTGTGTCTTCATAAATTTCCTCCGTTTATGGAGTGTTTTTGATGGCAGGCAATTCTTTGTTGAAAGTTAAGTGCTCTTTTATATGAATAAATAAAGAAGGCTTTGGTTTGAATGAATACATTATTTTGACAAATGTTTATTGGAAACCCAATTATGGCTTCATAAATCAGTGCTATCTCTGGTACATCAGGTGAGCTCACCAACGCCATCAAATGGCACGTTGAATATTAGTAGAATAATTAAAACAATTCTGTCCAATGTTGTCCCTCTTACGAAGGTCTGACAGTAGTCAAAACAGGAAGAAAATGTCTATTATTTTTATTTAACTTATTAAAATACTTCTTGTAAGATGTAATGGACATACTTAACAAAAAAAAAGCAAAAAGGAAAAAAAAACATTTGTTTTCAATTTGCAGTTAGATTAAAATGACAAGGTCAGGCACAACGCATGAGCTGAGTGGCAGCTGAATTTTAAGAGTAGCCCAGGAACAAAAAGATATGTATAAGAACTATTGTTTGAACTTTATACCTAGGTGAAGTGGGGGTCTGTTTGTTTTGTTTGATGTGGTCATTGGTGATGTGAAATGTGTCTGCAGCCAACGCATGTGCTTCCTTGCCTTTCATGCCCTCTGCCACAGTGATTCTAGCTTAAAAGCAGCAAATGAATGAGAAGCCATTTTCACAGCTATGAAAATGAAGAGATTCTTGAACTCAAGGTCAAGAAGAAAGGGAAGATATTAAAGCTAAAGAACAAATAAATAAAAGCTTGCAGAGGGGCAAGCTAGTATTTTTAATGGGAATTTACTTCTCTTGAAGGCACTCTGATGACAGCAAAATGGAGAAGATCACTGTATCAATAGAAGGATACTGAAGATACAACTAAATTTGCATGACTTCCAAAAGGATGAGTTCCCAGTTTCAGGATATGGCTAAATCTATATCCAGTAGGACATACAAGTAGGGATTGAAACTCGTATTCAGGTTTTGTGTATATTTGCATTAGCTTGATATAATTAGTTGCAAGGATGCCTCTCTTGCCCACTCATGTATAATATCTATATTTGCAGAGACACAGAAAAGGAAACAACGAGATGTAATAAGAATACAAAAGGAAGATCACAAAATGCAGCAAAACAGACAATTTTTCTCCCATAATAGGCAAGGAGCAATAGAGTTAGCCAGAGAAATGGCAATAAAATACTTTTGGTTGGAATTTGTCACTTCTTTGAAATGAGAAGGAAAAAAAAATCACAAAGAAAAATTTGTTTTGTTTCACCAGAAACTAACCTTCCACCAGAGCAGGCCTTGCTCCAGATTCCTGGCATCTGGCAGGCAGGCAGTCCCGCTGGAGGCCCCAGGGCCGAAAGGCTGACTTGCTGCCTTCTCAGGAGCTCATATTTCCCTAGAGATCTGCTTTTCAGATAGTGTAAAAAGATGGAGGTCTTCTTCCAAATGAGAATTAGACCAAATTTTATAATTTTCTATAAGACATAAATAATATTCTCCCTTCTCCAGCCCACCTAGTCCTAGTCCCTTCTCAGGATTTCAGTTAAACGAACTGCAAAAATATGCAAAGTAATTAAGGGATTTTGGTCTTCATGTTTCAGGATCTTTTGTTTGTTTCTTTCTTTCTTGATGTGTGGGGCAAAGTAAGAGTAAATTCAACCAAAAGTCAGGCAGGCATTTTTCTATCAAAGGCTTCATGACCAGCAATAAATACTCTGTAGCTAAAAGAAGTAGAGCTTGGACCATCACAGTGGGCAAAACAGGATGCTCTTTCTCCTTTAAAAATACCTACACTGCTTTTGCAGGACAAACAGCACAATGCCTTTTTCAGGGTAGCTAGATATAAGGATGCTGTTTTATACACTCATTTTAGCACAGGTATTGCTTCAGGCTCAGGGACTGTGCTATTTTATGTCTCCATTTCAGGTCCCGCATCCTTCTTACCCATAAGTTGAAATGAAGAAGTGTCCTGTCATCCTAGTAAAATATTTACTATGATGCTTTTCTGTTCATATTCTCAGAAAGGTAGAGCATTCAGTCCAAACTATGCTCTAGAGATTTATTTTCTTGGAAGGGTTATGGACATGTGGGTGGTTGGCCTAACAAAGAGAACTGTGGAGGCAATTTGTGTGATAAAAAAAGAGGAAAGAAACTTCATTGAGCTATGATGAGCCTGGAAGAAAACCGATAAAATGTAGTCTGCAGTCCATGGACTTGACACAGTGGCACAGGAAGAAGCTCCGCTGCGCCCTAACTATCAACCCAAGCATCACCTCTGCCCCCAGAGCTTCACAGATGTCTTCTGTCAATCAGTAATGCTAACATATTTGGTCCTGGCAATGTCTATCAATTTTGCTTATCTCTCATCTCTTTTGTGAAGCTCTGTTTCCTCCTTTTGCCTGTGGCTGTTCTAAATGTACTTGTGAGCTATTGGAAGGTGAAAGGTGTGTGTGGGGGAAACGCAGAAAAAGTGGCCTGTTTTTTATAACTCCGATTTAAAATCTAACAGCTCTGAAACACTTCCTCTGAGCTTTTATTTCTGAAAAAAAAAAAAAAAAAAAAAAAAAGTTGTGGTTATGAACTCCTTGTACAGGAATTACTGTTGCTGATTGAGCATTTGAAAATTGGACTGAAAAGTTGTCAGATTTCACTCTGCCTTCTGCAAGAAAAATCTCGTTGCACAGATTCGCTATTCCATATATCAGAACATTTGCTTCTGTTTTCTCTAGGGACAAAGGTAAAAAATGCTATAGCACAACACACCTTGCATATCTGTCTATTTTAGTGAAAACCTACATTTAAACTATTACATCTTAAAACACAAAAGGAGCAGAAAGCTTCCAGGGAGACTGTTCTTCCTTCATATGCAAGACACATGCACTACCAATAAATCACTCAGACTGCTATTACAGTCTGGAACAACAAGATGGCATCATCCCTAAATGCAAGAAGGTGTGTGAAAGATTAGCACAACAAAAACACTAAGGGGGTCATTAAAGCACCTAGAAGATAAAACGATTGCAATACCTCCCCAAACTTCCTTGTTGCAAAGTGGTGACTGAGCCATAAATCAAAGCTATTCTTCTTCGGGGGATATTTAAGGAGGCAGGAAGGATTGTAGCTACAGTCATGTAAAGAACTGTAGCTCTTGCACTAATGGGCTGAGGCAGAGATAGCAGATCACTACCCCTGCTTATTTCATATGCATTCCTCTCTCCTTCCAGCAAGCAGAGAAAAACAAGCCTTGTTTTGAGCAAAATCAACATAAATAAATATAATATGTTATTAATGCCAGTTTGCATTTGCTTCACTTTTAGTTTCTCCTATGTTTTATTTGCATTGCTGAAAACTAAAACAGTGAATTGGATTGGCTGGATAGCTTACCTTGCTCATTTTTCAAAAATAACATTGGCCAACATACAGACAAATAGTCATAAAACAAAGGCATTATGCAACGTTACAGAAAACAATACTTATTCAGAGCCAATAGCTCTGATCCATTTACTTACTATTAACATTTACCTGGTACTTTGTGAAAATTCACAAGAAGCAACAACAGAGAAACAGATAGTCTGGGAAATATTTACTTTGAACTCTACACACAAATCTATACTGCTCATTGCATTATGAAATTTTGAAATCTACCAACTTCCACTCTGTCTTTCTCTCCTGACTCTCCATCAGCTTCATCTGAACACATCTGTTGTCTGCAATACACAGTGGGATGAAAATGCCTATAGTAAACAAGTAGAAAAATAATGCCTAACACCAGATTGACAATAGTTAAGATGCCCACAATTGTAAAATGTATTTCCTTGGTAAAGGGAGGTTTCCAAAACAAATACCTAAGTAAAACGCCTAACGTTAAAAGGGTATGAGTAGTGTAATAGATAGAAATGCAAACTTTTGTTTTTGTTCCCTTTATGTTAAAGAAGGTAAAAATTAGAATGATTCCAATAACAGTTCTGTACAGATATTCCATCACCTTAGATTTCAAAGTTTCAAAGTCCAGCAAAAGCCACAGCTCCAAAGAAGTATCAGCAGAAATACAGAACTTCTGGCACTCAGAAGAGTGATCAGTGAAATACTGAGTATCCAAGAAGTGATTGTAAGCAGTTTGTAGAAGAGATATACCAGCTTGGATAGCACATGAAATTCATCTTTATCAGGCAGAGATTTTCATAATGATATCTGATAATCAACCGTCAAATAGGAGATGCCACAAAAAGACAGGATAACAGCAGCATCTAAACAAAACACAAGCATAAATGTTAGTCCTAAGAAAAAGATACTTATTTTATATGAAAATTTCTGAATAGTTTGGACAACTTCCTGTTTTCTTTAAACTTTTTTTACATTGTCTTTATATTTCTTTTCTGCTGTTGGACAAGTAATCTTGGTCCACATGCCTAAATCTAGGCATCTAGTGCCATCTGGGATGCCTATGGTATCCTTCCTGGCCTCCAGCCACTGCTGGTCTTGCCCATGTCATGTCATATTTGCCAGCTCCATACAGATGACTTAGAAAGCCCAGCATGTTAACCCCCATAAATACTTGGTTCAGCAGCTGATATTGAGTCCAGATTGTCTATAATGTAGATGTCTGTAAGAGATTCCCTTTGCATGGTCATATTTAAGGGACGTCTGACTGTTTTATCTCTGTACGTGTTAACTCCATTGCTATGAATAGTCAGTAGACAACAGTGAAAACCTCATTTGATGTAAGCCAACAAAACAGACTGCTCTGAAATGGATACATTAATCATATTCAATAACTTCTTTTCAAATGAGGTATGAGGTTTATAGTAAATATTATGACTTGCTACAGTGAAGTCTTAACAAAACATCATCTACTAGACACAAATTACAACTAAATGCAGAGTAATCACACTGTGCAGTGTGTGACTAAAATGTTATCCAGTAACATGAATTATCTATTAAAATACGATACTCAGCTTCCAAATTAAGGAGAAAGAAAGACTCACATTGACAGAAATTGTTTGTGTCATGTTCCCTGAGGATGTAAATCTGGACAAAGAGCTGAGGTCTGCTCTCAAGAAAAGTCTTGAATACCTTGAGCATGCTAATATCAGTCATTATATCAACGGCTTTTTTATGAATGAAATTGGGATGCTCTGTTTCTGGTACATCTCCATTACTGTTTTGTTTAAATGCAGCCTGGTAGCCATATTTCAAAGCAAACCAATACCTATTGAAATGGAAACTTGATTAGATAGTGGTTTTGAAAAGTACAACAACACCAGAAAATGAAAAGTAATGAAATTACTACTAGAAAAGAAAGAGGTTTGCTTGAATAAAATTACAAGCTTTATTTTGTTAACTTCTTATTTGTTTAAAAGTACTACACAGCAGTGTAAAAGTGTGTTACTAGACATGCAAAAGGACCGCAAGCAGCAGTGAGAAAGATGAAATCATCAACATCAACTCTCAGCAAAGGACTCAAACGCTAATAATACCCATAACAACCCACCACCACCACAAGATTGCAGCCACTGGCCCTTGGTCCCAAGGCAGCACAGGAATGGTAAGCACCCCACCAGGAAAAAGGGTAGAAGCTAAGAAATGTGGTGTAACAATGTTAACTGTATCATTACTATTATCAACATTTTTTCCACATAGAAGTATTCTTTCTTTTTCTGTCTTGATCAGATCTGGACTAATAATGATTCTTGGATTAGGCTATTAAGATTTTAATTATATTACCAATAAATTCTTGGCTTTGCATGTAAGGTATATTTGCCCATAAACAAGATTTTGAACTTAACAGTCTAATCATCTAATCATTGTTTTCAAGCTCTAACTTGTCCTTTTCCCAGAACTCTTGAAGTTCTGACATGCTTCTCCAGTGAACTCCCTTTGACTATGTACAGCAGGAAAGGACAGAAAAAACAGTCCATCCTTCTCAAGAAAACTGTTATTTTGCTCACATTTCTGGTATTATAAACATTGCCGAATGTCTTCCCCTCATCAGAAGAATTTAGTCATTTGGGCTATCATGATGGCATTGTTCATTCAGAGCTAGTTTTAGGAGAAAGCAAGCAGAGCTCCACAGAACATCACTTGGTTATGTTAGGTTGTCTGCAAGTCTGCTAATGTGCAGGAAGGGCAAAGTCCCATGCCACTCTCTAAGTCTGCGTTTAAGGTGATTTCAAGGTGCATGCTAAAGTGCCACAGTTTCCTTATTTCCCAGTTGTCCACAGGATCAATGTACTACAGAAACCATAAAACCCAGGTGTCTGCATTTCCTTTACATAGAAACAAGGGGGCAGGAGATCACCAGCACCTAGATTTCATCACACTGCTCATCCATCGCATTGAAGCACAGTGTCCTACAACTTGCAAAGGACACTCAAAGTATCTCCTTGGATGTTAAAAGTTTAACTTTCATCATCTTTAAAGAGCAAATTCTTTGACTGCATAGGACGTGGTATAAAGGGTCCCTCAGTAGCCACAAATGAGGATTTGCAGATTCTTTGCTAGGGAGATGTTAGAGGAATCATGGCTTATTTCCTAGTATGTTATCCATGTGTTCTTCATACAAGGGTTACCATGCCGGGGCTTGAAACATGGAAGCATCAGCTGTAGGTGTGGAACAGCAATGCTACTATACAGAGGCCTAAGAGACCCTTTGCCCTTCTTACGGAGGTTCATAGACTGCAGCCCTGCCTTTCAGGCCATACATTGATTCTGCGAGTTGGCTGTAGCTTCAGTATTATATTCCCAAATGAGATATTGTTTTCTTGTTTTATGTTGTTCTGTATTTATCTTACTGTTTTCTGAGTAATCTCCCATAAGTAATGGACTCAACTGTTTGGCAAATGGGCTAAAACTTTCTTAGTTTATAAAATAATTAGGAGTCCAAACATATGGTTCTTGCATCCAAGGTGTAAATATCCGGAGAATTTACTGTGTTTTCCAGAAAAAAAAAATAGAGTAGACCAATCTGTTACTTGTCCATACATTCATTCAACAAAGTCTGTGTTTGTTCAAGCAGCAAGAAGTGGAAACCAGCTGTACAAATTTCAAGCTCCAGAGCTTACAGCTGAGAAGGCAGATGATGAGCAAGACAAACACCAGACATGTCGTAAAAGGAATATTTCAGTTGGATGCACACTTCATATCATCTGTCAGTTTTCAAAAACATATGGCTTCTAAACCTAGTATGTTACGCTGTTAATAATGTTATCAGATGGTATGTCAGTATTTTTCATTACTTGCAGCTATTTCAGTTAATCCACTTCTGCCTTTGAATACTGTATAAAATACATTGTTTTCTAGAAAAAAAAATGAATATTTCAGTTTCTCCTGCATTACATGATGATAGTCAAGTGAGGTGGCATTCCCTGAGCTCCACGGCCTGTGTTACTTTCTGTAACCCACTATGACAGATCTTTCCTCTTTTAAGGTACCTTGAGCTTGCACTACCTTTCTAATATTGCATTCGCACGCAATATTAGGACATTTTAAGAAGGGTCTAGAACAGATTTTTAGGCTTAGCTTGGACAATTACAATTACCTTCAGGAGGAAAGTTTACTAAAGCATAGATCAGACTCGATTTTTATCATGCCCATGGCTCAGCTGAACACTGTGCCTGCTCTGAAACTATTATAATTATAGTATAGCAATGATATATACACTATTGTAACAGTTTACTCTTTCCCTCTCATAAATTGAAAAAATATGTTTTTAAAAAGCAATTGGAGTAAAAAAAATACATTAAAAATATTTGATTAGTTATGTATTTTAGGTAAACGTACCTCTTAAACTGAGAATGAAATGGATAATTCAGACAAATACAGGGTACCATTTCCTTTATGTCAATTCTCCTTAGAGCATGATCTTAACTATTAAGGTATTTCTTCTATTAGCAAGAAGATAGGGCTACTAAGTAGTATCTGTGAATACTTCACAGGTGGAAGAGGAAACACAGAGCAAAGGTCAGCACACTGTTAGCAGTCTGCTTCTCATAGCCTGAAGTGGGCACTAGCTGTGCAAATGATCACAAGACAAAATGAAGAAATAAGTAAGATATACCTTTGGTATAATCTTTGCTGTTACACCATTGCTCTTTATTATATATGTAATGACTTTGTTGAAGAATGTTTCTATCACCGCTATGGTTTCCTAAAGGAAAAGAACTACAAACCAGAATTTTGTTTGCAGGTAGGTATGCCCTACTTTAAAGAAAAAAAAATGTTTAAGAGCAGGAAGCCCTCGTCATTCCATTCAGAGGATGGTTATATCATCACATAATATATTAAGTCTACCCCAGAAGTGGGGTTAAGTTATGTAACACTGAACTCAAAACTGCTGTGCTTAGACAGCCTCTGGTGCCCCAGCCAGCTCATTTCAACATAGCTCAGGGGTCTCCCTGTCCTTGAGAGCTTCCTGCAGCTTCATCAAGGCTGCTCCTGCCCTGTAGAACTAGGGAGATTTTGATTCTTGCATTGCAGCTGGAGATTCACACATCACAGTTACTTCATGTAGTTGTTTCAGGGCTCCACAAACTTCACATTTCAGAACTGTCCACTGTTAAGCCCTGTCCATCACTGACTTGATAGCTTCAATACATTCCTAATATTTTCTCCTGTGGAGCTTCCTGGTATATACATAAATTGGCTAGAGGTCAACGCTTACTGGCTAGGCCCTAGTTCTCTCTATAGTGAGTAGAGAAGATCAAGTCCTGCCACAAATGACCTTCTGGAAAGGTTCATCCCAGTGATCATGATGACTCCTCATCAGGTAACTCTTGGCAAAGTCTGCCTTTACCCATTGATTATAGAAAAACCTGGGAGAGTCATTACCTAAGTCAGCTGAATAAATTAGATGACTAAGAGGGAGGACAGGAGGGAAACGTGCATCCCAAATAAAAAAAAAAAAAAAAAGAAGTGGAACACCCAAGAAATCAAATATCAGAAATATAATAGCCAATCCCAAATCGCAGATGTCATTTTGCTGTTATCAACTTATACTTTACATTATCTAATGATGAATTTTGAGGAGTGGCTCAAAGAACTTTGTAACTTGTGTTTATCAGTTGAAAGCTTTTGCCCAGTGGAAGGGGCCACATAATAGAAAACATAATTTATGCAGCTGACATAACAGCTGACCAAGACAGTAACACCAAGAGAGCAAAGAGCAAAATTATCTTTATTAGATAACAAGCCTCTCAGATGCTTGCATCTCTAAAATGCACCCTGAGAGATGCCCACCACAAGACAGAAAATGTGTGTGAGAGAATTTTTTACCCTGCCATAAATATATCTTTCATTGCTGTTCATTGATTAGTACAGGAAGTTAGAAGAGGCATTTTAAATAACGGCTTTCATTAAATGACTCCGAAGTCTACATTCGCTCATGTTTCTTGACCATTATATATATTCAAAACTCAGGTCCATAGGATGTCACTAAAACCTTTCACTTAAGTTTTGAATGGAAGGAAAAACTTAGCACAAATGTTCTCTGCATTGATGATAATTTTATAATAAAGCCACCATGGAAGCTAGATACAAATGCTAAACCTGCAATTCGGTAAACTATTGTTAAACATATATTTTTCAGAAAAAAAAAAAAAGGGGGGGGAGGGAAGCTCCCGTCACTATTAACTGGGTCCCTGCTTCTTCTATACAAATACAGTTAGACACTCAAGTACACAAATTACCACTTACTTTAGCTGTCTGATCTATTTAGAATAACCAAATGAATCCTCTTAACATCACTTTAGAAAATTACTTTTCTTTATCAGTTGCAACAGTATTTACCTGTAAAGCAAGCATTTTTATTAAATACACCCTATCGAAGAGTGATGAATCAAATAAAGATGGGGCATGATAAAAAAAAAAATTACTGGAAGGCAGAATGAAGAAAAAGCTACATTTCCATCAAAACCTGACATAGTATTCCCCTGGCATAAACAGACAAAAATCGATTCACCCATGTAGAGCAAGAATTGTTGATGCCAGGAGTGGATTTGTACCTGAAGCCATGTTAACATATCAAACTGGCACTGAAATTTTCAAAATAAGCCAGTTTATAGCAATGTGATTTCTCTCGTTTTTATTAAAAAACAAACAAACAACAACAAAAAGTGCTTACCTTATAAAAATTCCACAGTGAAAGAAACGAACTAGAAAGACCCATTTCAGCTTCTCAGGATTGGGATTTTCACAGTCATTTTTAAACCATTCATAACTAAATAGCTGAATTACTACTGATGAAAGACCTCTATAACACAGTATCAATATACCCCACCAGTATTGCCCCTCACAGAAATATTTACTAGCTACCCAGAAATCCACTCCAATATCAACTACATGAATTATAATTCCACTAACTAAAAAAATAAAATCCTGCTTAGGAAATTTCATCATGCATTAGATTGTCACTATTTTCATTCTGCCCTCATTTCATACAAAGAAAAGGCAGTATAAATATAAATACTTTCCCACAATATAATCTTCTTCCTAAAGACACCACCTCTTCACACTGCTTTATTCCAAGGAAAGCTGGAGTATGCATTTTTATTACAGCAAACAGAATCAGAATAAAGAGACTTCAGTTCTCCTGTGTTCTTGGTTTAAATACTAAACTGACTTCATTGGTATATCTATTTCGGAAAGCATAAATGCAAGCTGTCTTTTAAATTGGTGGAGTCATTCTTCCTATCTTCCTAGTTGCTGCTGGCTCCTAAAAAAAAACAAGAAAGAAAAAAAAAGGAAAAGGAAGGTCATAAGTAATAGCAGTTATTTTAAGTATCATACAGCAATTTGATTTGCATGATCACATAAATAAGGAAATATAAAATAATGCAGGGTATACTGAGGGTATCAGTGACCAGTCGATCCAGGGAGAACTTGCACCTCTGAACCTGCAGGTCACTTGCTTCTAACCTCAGTGATGCTGAACCTTAGTAAGCAGCAGCCGAGATGATTAATAGAAATAATTGTTAATAGAAATTCTAAGACATAAGCTTACCTACCAGCTTTTAAAACCGGCTTACGGGGAAAAAATACTGAGTCCTTCCCAGAGTTTTCTTAACTTCCTGGATACTCTTCCTTACCGTGCAAAAGGTTGAGAAAACTGCCTTGAACACACATGATCATTTTAGAGTACATATCATTATACAGCTCCCGACTGGGTTTGTGTCCACACATCTCGTGGTTTAATCTTTTATGCCCATTTGTTCATATGCAATGACAACGGGGATGAATGGGATTACGGCTCTCCCTGTTACAGACACGTAATAAGCTAGGCCTGCCTAGAAGGCTCTAACTACATGAGGAGTAGCTACATGCAGGTTACCTAACCACATATTGCATATGGGATTCATTCATAGTCAGAACTATGTTTAGATTGCCTAATGCTGTAAAGATTCTTGGGATCTATTTAAGTAGTCCTTATATTTCTTTGTATCTTTGATATTTTCCAGTGGAAACAGAAAATTACACTCTTTCCCTCATTCAGTTCCAACTCTGCTACACTATAAACATTAAAATTGCACCATCCCTTTGCAGATCTTAGGAAAAGATCTCTGGCAGCAGCCCGGAATTATGGAATGTAAGGATATGCCAAAGCCCCAAATTCCCGCTGCCACCAGGCAATAGTGGATGATGCCCTGAGAATATCTGTGGCCGGGAATGCCGGCAGGGGGAAGGGCAGGCGGAGGCGGCTCCGGTTTGGATTTCTGTGAATTCAGGCACGCAGCCACGGAGAGCTGCCCGGAGACAATTGCTCCATATCACATGAGCTCCCTGAAAGGTAGCGACTATTCTTAGCTCATGTAGGCTGAGCTGGTCTACATGGCGACCCAGCTACAAATTCAAAAGAGAATCTAAGCTCTTAATTTCTAGTAAAGACAGTGGGAACCTAATAGCCTAAGTAGGAGCTGGGCATCTTAACATTATTTTCTTGGATCGAGGCCTTAGTTATTTCTAGCTTCTTGTTCTGTCTCATACTTAGGCTTCAGGTCCAGGCCTAGACAAGGTCAGCAAAATCTGGTGATCTCACATTTGGGATAGCTGGGATCCTTTCACTGTCCTTTCCTTTTCCACCCTTTTGTCCCTTTCCATCTTCAGAAAAATACCACTAGCTCTTTCAAATCACCAACACAATTCCCATCCAGGGAAATGGACTTTGTAATGCAGTCCAGTATAAACTGAACTTCGTGATAACAAATGTTTCATTATCTGAAAACTTGCCTAAGAAAAAACTTGAGAGTATATTAGTAGGGTTCAGTCAGGAGTATTCCAAAACACTGTATTTACTCTGTATAAGAACATGTTATTCTCCAACTTGATGTACCACCTTTGTCAAGCTTTATCCTTTTCTGATAAGAAAATTATGCACAGTTTTTAGAGCAGAGAATGAAATATAACTAAGTTCAGTAACTGACCACTGCAGGAAACATAACAGCAAAAGGTAAGTGAATGATTGGATCAGCCAGTATACCAAGATCCACATTTAACGAGTATTATTGAATATTTAAGTGGTAAAGGGTAGTGTCTAATTTTGTACTTAAAATTATTAAATAGGATAATTTGACTTCTCCCTGGGTACATCCTCCCCATCATTTTTTTATCTGAGCACTTTGCCAACATGAATTAATTCATCTTTGAATTAATTAATCTTTTAAGCTGCTCTAATAAGCAAGGAAGTTCTGCTGGCAAGGAAGTCCAGACTGCTCTGAGAAATGAAATCTCCATTGAAGACTCCAGCCCTTAACAGCCACTATATTTTATTGAGAATATCCAAAGAGCAGGTTTGCATACACCAGGTGGGGTACAGTAAGTGCTACTGGGAGAGAATGACTTGGATCACCCAGAGTTATCTGGTCTTATAAAAAGATTTAATACGACAGGAGCAAGAAGAGTACAGTGCCTATCATAAATATGGCATCATAAATATGTCTTCTCTAACCATTAAATATTTTTACAGAGTCATTTTGCAATAAAATAGAAACAGGAAAATGTTATTAACTAAGCCTTCACTTCTTGCAATACTTTTCAAATGCTATAAAATACAGACTTACCTTAATACCTGCCAGGGATAAATACAGGATTTTCATTTAAAAAATGTGCAGTTTTGCTTATTTGCCAGTTTCCCATACATCGCTTTGTAAAACTTACAAACTAATAAAAGTTAAAGGACTTACTGGCTTAACAAACTGAAACTGAAATCATTTTGCTAACCACATGATGCAGTTAATAGTTTACTGCTTGTCAAGAACTGTCATTCTTATGAATATGTTATAAAAAGATCTGTTCTAATGATCTATTCTGTTTAACAGTCTCTGTTTATAGTTGCTTTATCATAAAAGTTTATCATAAAAGAAATTTTTATGGAAAGGTGTGTGTGTGTGTATTTGTATATTCGTATATATATGTGTGTATTTACTTGTATATTGTGTGTGTATATACTTGTATATATATACTTGTATATATTTCAAACTTGTATAAGTTTGAAAGATTTATGAACAACAATTTTGTGGCAATTCTTGAAAATGAGACTAAAATGCACTTTAAAAAAATATATATAAGAAGCTTTTCTATACAATGATATGTGAGGATACAACATGCAACCAACATGCATACTTTAAATAGACAAGTGATTAAAACTGCTTTCCTCTGGTAAAACTGTAGGTGTTTGCAAGAGTCCGTTCCAGCAGGGCCATCAGCCCTCAACACACAACTTTTATGCTACTGATAAAATCCAGAGCACGTTTAAAATTGCTGCTGAACAGGAGCCAGGATTCAGTCCCTACGGCTGCACTGCCCGAGACGCTGCATGCGCTGGGAAGATTAGTTTAGCTTTTCTACACTTACGACAGGAGATGGAATTGTATTGGTGCTTCCACAGGATCATGACTGTCTTTTCTTGTGCTCCCTCTCCCTTGACAGGTTAGAAGTATCTCAGGGCTAGGCAGGTCTTGCAATGCCTGAAATACCAGTATTCTCCAGTGTCACCACTTAAAAGAAAGGAGTCAAGTGGTCGTGTCGATTTTCCAAGGCTAGAAGAAGCAGTGACTGAATCCAGAGCAGGATTCTCGAGGTCCTGTTGAGGTAGCACATGATTATCCCTGCACAACACACTAAGAAAACACATTAGGACATCAGGAGACCAATGCAGGATCTGTGCGGATGAAAAGGTTTAGCCGAGGCCCTGCTGCCTCTTTTGAGTCCATGTGATGATTCGAAGGCACGCACGCACGGTAAACGTGCATGTCAGCAAGGTCTTTGTAACAGCTCTGGGTGTGATCAATGCACCGATCTAAAATGTAGCTGTATCTTATCACTCCTCAACAAAATCCTGGTGGCTTCAGAAAAGCAGCAGCTCAGTGATTACAGTAACACCTGTAAAGACAACCGCATTAATACAAACACTCTGCTGGCGTACAGATTTTGTGAACAGTATGTCCCTCAATATTGGACAAAGTTATCCGAAGCAATTTAAAGGTCTGCTATCATAAGCCTACATAAACTTTACCAATAAAGGCAAGAACAAATGCATCGTGCTCATCCTGTCTTGTGTTCCCCAGACTCTATGATCTACCTGCATAAAATTCACTGGAGGGTATCAATGCTCTGATCCTTCATAACCTGCACTTCATTGGGAACGTGACGGAAGAGATTTTAAAAGTGGCCAAGCTGAGATGTGGACAGGACAACACTGCAACAAACAACAAACTGACTGTGAACTAGACTACCCACATGTAGCAGCTTTTACCAACACTATTCCTCTCTCCGTGGATCTTGAGATCTGAAAAGTAGCTGCCTCCCTGGAGAGTTTAGACTTTTTTTTGTTTTTTAATCCTGAAAATTCTCCAGTGGTCTTACTCATTAATATCATTCCTTTATTACTAAAGGATTTGGGTAGTTTGGACGTGCATTATTCCTGAATAACAAAAATATACAAAATTTAGCAGCATAGCAATAAATATGTTATGAGTTTGGCATATATTTTTAAATTCTTATAACTCCACCTCAGCTTTTAAAAATTACTAAATGAGGCTTTGCAAGTTATTTGTCCAAATAGTAACCAAACTCCTCTGGCTTTAAGTGAAAGCATCATAAATCAGCCAAGGCACAAACTCACTCCTGTAACTTTTGTTATTACTCAAACAACTCCAACTCTACAGGGCAGAGAGAGCAGGTTTGTGTATCTGATTCTTGGACCATAAACCAAGGAATTCATGAACTAAATTACTGGCTGGATGATTTATTTGTTTTCTAGATAGACTTAGCACCGAAGAAAAACACATCCTTAAACCGAGATAAAACTCTGGCAGTATTCAGTACATCTTGCTGTTTGCTTTCAAAGGGAGCACGAAGGATGCTTTCTCTGATTAGTGTTAACAGGACACTGGATCTATCTTTGGAGTAGATGACTTACTACAGGCATTGAAGTTCCAGGAATTAAGGTCCTTTCTAGGACTAGCATAGAAATAAATCGAATGAAAGCACTGATCTGAACAATCCCAGGATTTCTGAAGATACACTGTATAATTCCTTATGTTTGACACCCAGGCTTCGCATCCAATGAATGAATATCAATGAATTAATAGAAGTTACAGAATAAAATGCACAACTTGACTGACTTCACCTCAGTGTAACAGCTTCCATTTCTCCTTCACGAACTATTCCAACACACTTGCACAAGCCGTGTGCAGGATGCTACCACTGCTGCTGCATGGTGTCCCAAACCCCTGGGCCTCCAGCCACATCCAGCAAACCCAGAAGTGAAGCCTACATGGAATATTTACACTTTGCACAGCAATAATATAGAGAGATTTTTACGAAAATCTCCTACAAGATCACTGGCTTGTTACCTCCTTTTGTATCCTCTTCACAAACTGCTGTAAAGATGTGTTGCTTACCAAGGTAGGATTCAATGTTCCCTCTGTGAAACCTGTTTTTGTTCATTCTGCTTTAAGGTCTTTTTACTTTTCACTGTACCACATAGTAGTAGGAGAAAAAAAAAAAGTAAATAAAAGGACTGAAAGAAAAATTCTACAAGTGGCAAAAATATACACAAATCTTTTAAAGAAAAGTTTTATAGATATCAGTAAGATTGCATATTGAAGTAACAATATGAAAAGCTACCAGACAAAAAAGTTGCAATGATACTGTGATAGAGCAGTGTCTATGAAAACGATATAAGTATCTGAAGAAACTTTCTATGAAATATTCAGTGGAGTCTGTCTAATTATCACAAAATTATTTTTTGCACTTAGATAATAATGGACTGTTATTTAGGCACAGTAGAAAGACATTTCCCCTCAACAATTATGCCCATTAGCTTCTGTCTTAAAAGAAAAAAAAAAAAAAACTTTTTAAACTGATGGTTTTATCCAGGAAATGAAGATGAGTATGTCAGTGAAAGAACCTACAATTAATTCTCCAAAGGCACCCACTGCTACCACCTACAGACGAAAAGGATTCACAGCTCTTACCTAATATCAGAAAATGATACACAGCAATAGTAGCAATAATTAATCTCTGAAAAACAAAGCTATAGTTATGCCCAGAAATTTTAATTTGGATAAAAACAAACCTGTCATGTTAAAAATAGCCGGCAATTTAAGTCTTGAACTTTTAAAAATACTTTAGAGTTATAAATGGCATTTAAATCTTTGGGCAAACCATGAGAGATTTTAGAAATCTTCTCTAAAATTATAGAATAAGCATAAAAATGTAAACGTCTGAAATACACAACTGGATTTTGTATAGGTAGTAGGTAGGTACTTTTTTTTTTTTTTTAACTGCAGCACAGCTAGATTTTGCCTAGGGACTGAAAGTGGGTTGAATGTACCACCACACAGGCTGGTACATCCACATGTGCATTACAAAAAACAGCATAACAGGGTAGGGTACCACCTTTTTAAGTAATACCAAGCCTACTCACAGTTTCTTGGGAAAAAAAAAAAAAAAAAAAAAAAAAAGGTAGACAGGAGAAAATATGGAAAGATACAGAAAGATACCGGAATACTGCGAGCTGCTTACTCTAGCAGCATACATCTGAACAAAAAGCTTATTTCCTTTGACCTGAAATATCCTTTTTCTGTTTACCTGTAGCTCCTGCTTTGACAAGTTTGGAAATAAATGTAATGTTTTGGCAGAAATAACAGTTCAGATAAATAAATTGACTTGACCTAAATGTAGGGACGGACCATGTCTGTACTACAGTTTAATTTTTGACTGTGTTTTTTCTCATACTTGACAATTGATGTCTGCTGTTCAAAGTCTATGCCCAGAAACAGATTTTGGTATTGCTGTCACGCAGGCCTGCCTCTTGCGCAGCACAGGGCAAGCCGTGTGGCTGAACGGGCGGCTGCAAGGCAGTGCGTGTGCTTGTGAAGCTGGAAGGTTTGCGCTTTCCGTGTGCTCACGCACAGCTAAACGAGCAGGGATCAAGCAGCACAGAGGCAAAGCCGCGGGTCCCCGTGCGGCTCAGATGCCGGCCCTGCTCTCCGACCCACTGCCAGCTGGAAGGCACCGGCTGTTCTCTGTCCCTGAAGGACAGCGATGGACCTTGAACAGTGCGTGCGCACGCTGACACCTGCGGCACAGATCTGTGGGAGCCTGGGCTGGCAGGAGTGGAAGAGCAAAGGGGAAGCACGTGTTCAGCTGGCTTGTCCTGGCTGGAAAGATGACCTCGTTAGCACACTGAAGTCTTGAACAGCTCATCCCTGGCAGGTATCGGCATTACTCGCCCACATCAGGGTTGAATCACACCACAGGTTTTAATTTTCCAGGCTTTATTAAGTTCTGTGGAAGCCACATAGTTCTACTTTTCAGCTCCACTCCTTGCCGAGCCGCTCGCACCCAACAGAGCTCTAAGAAGCGCCTCTCGCGTCCTACCGGGGGGGGGGGGGGGGGGTGCCCCGTCGTGAGGCCGTGGAAAGTCCACGTACATCCTAGAAACGGCTCAGGCTCGCACGGAAGAATCGCCACTCCGTGTAACGAGGACTTAGAGCCGTAAGTAGCGGCATGCGCAGAACCCGGTAGCGCCGCCCGCCCGGTCCCGGGCGGAGCCGTTGGTGCCGCGGGGCGGGCGCGGGCGCGGGCGCAGGCGCCGGCGCGAGGCGGCCGTTGCTTCCGCCTTGCGGGCGGGCGGGCGCGCGGTGAGCGCGGCGGCGCGGGCGGGCGGAGATGGCGTCGCTGCTGCCGCGCATGGAGCGGCTGTCGTCGCGCGTGGTGCGCGTGCTGGGCTGCAACCCGGGCCCCATGACGCTGCAGGGCACCAACACCTACCTGGTGGGCACCGGGCCGAGGTAACGGCCCCTCCTCAGCACCCTCCTCGGCACCGCGGGCGTGCCGGGCTTCTCCCCCGCCATCTTGAGCGGGAGCGAGGAGGAAAGAAATCGCTTTATTAATTAATTATGTTTTTCCTGAGCCAGGCACCTGAGGCGGCTCTGGGAAAGTGTCGTGTCCTGCGGCTCCTCAGCCGGCCTGTGCTGTGGTGCTCCTCTGCCTTTCCTCCTTCCTTTTTCTTTTCTTTCCCCACCTTTTTCCCCCTCTTTTTCCCTTTTTTTTTTTTTCTTTTTTTTTTCCTCCCTTCCGAGGACTCTGTTGCATTTGTCCTTACTTGCAGAGTCTAGTGTGCAGGGCTCAAAGAAAGCTATTCTAACTTCTAAAGCCATAATAATAATAATAATAAATAAGCTTTAAATGGGGAAAGGGAAGAGATGGATGTGGTGCAAATCTAGTTGTCCCTCATCAAGAAAGTTTGCTATTATCAAAAGAAGAAAAAAACTTTAAATATTTGTGAGGTTTGCTTTGTCCGCATGGTTTTGGGAATATATTGATCGTTAACAACTATAATCAATTACAAAAGGGTGATAAATGACATTGTTTGCAACTTGACAAAATGGCAAATTTGTGGATTTGTGTGTAGGCCACTTTTTTAACTGTGCTGTCATAGGAGCGAACATCACAGAGGGAAAGAGATGTAAGATACATCTTATCTCAAGTGTAGCAAGTTTTCTATTAAGGAGTACTCTTACTAATTTATAAGTCTGTTAAATAGAAGAAAATAGCCCAGGGCAGTGTGCCTGCTTGGACCGCCTGTGATTCCTTGTGGAGTGACCCAAAGATCTGCCATAGCCTGCTGATCCAGTACAAAGTCCCTGGGTTTGAGTCACATCAAACTAGTCCAAAGTAGCAAAACACTGACACAGTGACTTGGGTCTTCCTGTGATGGGTGAAAGCAGGGTTGTTGTCCCCAGCTAAACTGTGATGAAATATTTGAGTGATATTGCCTCTAATTTAAAAAAGTACTAGAGTCAAGAAGGTTCTCTGTGTATTATGGAACTGATCTATTGCTGGAATAATTTGCATAGACTGAATGTTAAATATGTGTGAAAATTATTGTTTATATGGCATTTCGTTCGTTTAATGATTAAATCTCACATAGCAGTAAATAATAGCAACAAACACCCACTACGTCCAGTGTTTGGGGGTGGAGTTTAAACATGCTTTAATTCTCATGTAAATAATTTAAATTCCGTTGTGGTTTTTTTTTTTTTTCCTTTCTCCTTTTTGGTCTATATGTAGAAGGATCCTTATTGACACTGGGGAGCCAGCTGTTCCTGAATACATTGGCTGTTTAAAGCAGGCACTGGCAGAATTCAACATCTCAATTCAAGAAATTTTAGTGACTCACTGGCATCCTGATCATAGTGGTGGAATACCTGCTATCTGCAAAACCATCCCAAGTGGTAGGCCATGGATTTCAGATATTGCTGGAAATGTCTTAGACTTCTGACAAGAAATAACTCTCTCTGGTGATAATATGAAACAGCTGGATCATTCTTTTGGAATCTCCATATAAACTGCTTGTAATTTCATGATACCATTGTGTTGAATGCGTAGAATGAGATCAGCGAATGATCAGAGTATTATAGTACTAGAGTTTAATACCTGAGTGTAATTTCATATGGAATTTTTCTTGTTTGAATGAGCAAGAACCTACTTTGCCATCAGCAGTTTGCACAGTATGAAGAAAGAGATATGAGAAGATCTTAATACTTGTCTAAAAGGACAGTAGTAACAAATTTACTCTTGTTTTCAATTAAATAAAAGCAGTAAGGAACTAAATAACTTCCTTTCTGAAGAGGAAACATATTTTTAAGATTCCTTTCAGTCGACTCTTGATAATTATTGATAAATTACAAACCACAAGTCATGAGGGGAAAGGGGTCAGGAGAGTTTGCAGGTAAATTCTAGTACTGGTGTATTTTATATCGGTACATCTTAAGTGGAATTTCAGCTTAAGTAGCTGAGAAGAGAATAAGCCTCATGGATAATGCTGTTGCTGCTTTGTCAGACTCTGTCACACACTGCAGCTTTATCAGTTTTTGTGATGCTGCCAGTACTTATCTCCAAGGAAGCCTGGACACTACTGAAAACAGTATTGGTTTCAGTGAGGATTTTGACCTTGTCAGTCCTTAAGGATGACTATCAAGCCCTGCAAGTGTTATGCAGTTAACTGATTTCTAGGTTGTTCTCTGTAGCATCCTTGGCTATTCCAGCCAAGATACTGAAGGAACGTGCACAGTTCAGAACTGCAGATTCTGAGGGAAGCCCAGGTCCAAAAGGGAGCCATCCAGTTCTAGGCAAGTGCTGAATGGTGCCTTTATGAATCATGTCAGCCTTGAGTTCAGAAATCTCTGTGCTACTTTAGAAACTTCGTTTTGAGGTTTTGTCAAGAAGAAACATCTTGAATTGAAGTTTCTCTACAAATTTGCCTTTTTTGCTTTTCCATCTTCAAAACTGATGCAGGTACACAAGAAAGTTGTATTCAGATTCAGAGGTTTCTCCCTCTTCAGTGTTTGTGGCTTCAGAAAAAAGTTGCTTTATAAATATAAAATTTCTCTACAAAATTCCTTATTTTTAAATTTGCGTTCATGTAAAGTAATGATTAATTGTGCTTCTACAAAAAGTACTCTTGCTGTGGAAGCAGCTTTGTTAGTGGCATATTTAAAATGTGAACCTCTGTGTTCTTTTTCTGCTTTCTTTAAATAGACACCAAATATCGCATCAGTAAACTTCCCCGTGTCCCCCATCGTGAAGAAGTAATAGGAGAAGGTGAACATGAGTATTCATATCTTAAAGACGGAGATGTCTTACAGACAGAGGGAGCCACACTCAGGTAAATGTCAGTCTCTGCAGGTTTTTCCCCTCAGAATTCTGTTGTTTCTGTGTATCTTAATTTTTAAGGATCGGCAATCCATGCATCTGATCCTGCCAGTACTCACCCACTCAGATGCACTTCCTATTGTGATGCAGGAAGGATTTATTTATTGATCGTTTTTGTTCCTCTGCAAAGAAGTTAGGAATACGTGAAAAATCCTGTTCATTTTTCTTTTCAGGAATAGTTTTATACACATTATCATTGCTTTACATGAGTAATTATTTTTAATGGAGAATTTAAAATGCTCCATATGGAAAATTTAGCATGCCTTTCTCTTTAGTATGAAAATACATACCAAGGAGATAACTTTGTTCAATTTTAATCATTTTGGCTGTCAGGTTCTTGCAAAGTGTGAATTTAAGAGGACTTTTTTTTTCCAGGGCCTGATGCTTGTCTTGTTGGCATGAGTAAATCTGAAACCAGAAGCCACCCCCCCACTCCACCCCCCCCAAAAAAGTTGACCATCCTCTTTGCACAATTCTTTCATCCAAAAGTCAGGAGTTGTCTGCTTTCCTCATTGCTTAGGACTAATCTTGCTGTTTTCCTCTATTAGATGTGAAGTATATCCCAGTGGTAGCTGTCTGATTGGAAGAAAACCTATACAGGATATCATTGTTAAAAAACATTTTATTTTATATGTTTTTTAAAAAAATACATGTCGAGATCCAGGGGAGATTGAACCTATATCACTGTTGTGAGTGGGCCATGTTCGGACAAAATAAGCGGCCAAGCAAGACAGAGGTGGCATATTTTGTGGTTATACAGCCAAATTTTGTTTCACTAAATGCACAGATAGCTTGATTCAGTCAGTATTTTAAGGGTACTCTTAGATTCCCCACTGATTCTAAAACAATAACATTATCCACATTACATTTTTAGTCAGCTACCTTCAAGTTTTCAAGGAGGTGTGCCAGGCTGTAGTTTTGTTCCGTGCTGGTCATGAAGCTTCCTGATCGATTTTCATCAGGAGCTGGAATACATCACTCTCAGAAAAGCAGGACACTGTCAGCCTGATTTACGGTGTCCCTGCAGGCAAGGGCTCTCGGGCTTCCTGCTGCTCTGGAGCCCTCGCACGAGGTGCTGCTTGCCTGGGAACTGTTTGCAGTTGGCCTGTGCACCACATTTGGCAGCAGCTCCTCAGCCTCCTGCTCTTCCCTTCTGCAGGGAACAAGAAGGTTTTGGTGAATTGCAGCCGTGATGCTGCTCTGAGTTACATCATTTCGATTGGAACCAGTCTCAGTTTGAAGCCTTCTGCCTTTCAGAAATGTCAGTGAAAGGACACTGCAGTGCAGCTTTCCAGTAGCTCGAGTTACTTCGTACATGCTGACTGTCCTTCCCCCTTTGCTGCACTCTGATGCATTCGGATTCACTCAAGCTGCGTGCTCCTAAATCTTACCTTTAAGATATTTAGTGACCTGCATATAGAACAGCTAAAAGATCATCATTCTGTATTGTATCTGACAGCTGTGTTCCACTGTGTCATGGGGTTTTTGGACAAAAGCAAAATTCAGGAAAGAGAATTTCTTCTGGTTTGGGTACAGAAGTATATAGCAAGTTTCTAAAAGGATCAGCAATATCATCTTTATTCTGTTCTGTTAAGTGCATACATATGTCAATAACTTAATATTTTCCAATCTGCAAATAATGTGTCGATTTTCCTTTCTAAAGCTTCAGAGTAAAGCCCTCTGTGCCACAATTCTACCTGGCTAGCCAGCTTTCTTAATAGTCTCTTGAAGAATATACAGATGTTATTAGGATGTGCTGTGAAAATAAAAGTATGACAGTGATCTCTGTGGTTCTCTACATGGCATTGGAAAATGGACTGGTGTTAGGCAAAATGGCATTGACATTTTAAGTTCTTCAGTGCTTTGCTAATTTTTGTGTACTCTATTATAAATGTAAGGATATATTATTATTTGTTTCTACCTTTTGAAAATTATGCATAAATGACTCCTATATGAAAAATGTATGTTTGTTTTTTGTTGTTGTTGTTGTTGTTTTTCATTTTTGTGTCTTTAAACAGGGTTTTATATACGCCCGGGCACACTGATGATCATATGTCTTTACATCTAGAAGAAGAAAATGCTTTATTTTCTGGTGACTGTATTTTAGGAGAAGGAACAACAATAATTGAAGACCTTTTTGAGTACATGAAAACTTTGCAAAGGTTATTACAAATGAAACCAGACTTAATTTATCCAGGTTAGTAATTTTATTTTATTTGTGTGATTAAATGCACTATATAATTTTTAATTATCTCCTCTAAGGATTTGATTACAATAAGAGTTCTCAAGCATTATTGCTAATATAACAATTCAAGTTTATTACTTAATATGTGTCCAATGTAAAGTTGTTAACTTTATGGCACAGAGGCTGCAGGACCATAAAACCTCTCTCATTGATAGAGACTGTTGTAGAAAGCACGGAGCAAGTTTGTTTTCCTTATATTACTCTGTCCATCCCCTTTTGGTCCTTTGCATCTGGGTACACTGTCTGTTGGGTAACATAGTAAAGTTTTTGGAGAGAGACTCGTGTCCTTTACATCACAGATACCATCATATAGTTCTGCAGCCTTCCAAGATGAGTTTGCAGTTTATCGTAGTTAATGACTTAGCTTGAATTTGAGCAAGAGCTAAGAGATCAAATGTGCCATTCTAATAATTTGCTGACTCATTCAGCGACTTTTCTTCTTCTTTCCCCTCTATCTTCACCAAATCTTCAGAATGCATCTAATTTTCATATAAGCCATGTGTATGTTTGTGAAGATTGGTTTTTGAGAATTTACTGTGTAATGAAGATTTAAGCTCCTTGTTTTCTTTTTCAGAACTATTTTTCAGGACTCTTCCTCACCTTCCTATTTCATTTTTTTCACACTAACCATTTTGAGTGACTGCATCTACCTTCTTATTTTCTTCCGTCATCCCTCTCTGTTTAGCCTACATACCCAAATCCTTTTTGTCTTTGTTCTTAAAATATGCTTCTTCTGAAGTAAGTGCTCTTAAATAGCATTTTTATGCATAGATCTTAAAGGAAAGTGTCATTATATGTATTTTGTGTGTGGGGAACATAGAAATAGTGACTCATTCATGATCACTAACTACTGGTAAAATTAAGAATATTTTAGGCTCTTAAATCTACTGCTGAATCAAATGTTCTTTTTCTTTCTTAAATACCTACAAAACAAAATTTGTTTCTCTAATTAAATTTCTGCCATCCTAAAAACCTATATGCTAAATTCTACTCTGTTCAATAGTTTCATTTACTGTATTTAGGTCTCCCTTAATTATTATTTATCTAGATTACACACTCACTAAGGCTGAATGTTTGTCCCACTTATCTGTAACTGTTTACTCCGCTGCTGTAAATATGTTCATGCTGCATGTGCAGTTAGGAAGGCAATAGGATAGTCTGTGATTTCAGTGATGAGTAGCGATGCATTGAGCTGGTTTAGAACTAATTAATGTTATCACTATTGCTCAGTCAAAATAATTATTTATAGTATTGGTAGCTATTATAGTAAAATGGGAACTAAGAGGTAAGAACAGAGGGTGCTTTGTTTTACCTGTGCATCCTGTGTAACCTGGGTTCACTGACCTTAGTATAAGGTTTCCATACAAGTTTCCAGAATTCTAGTACTGCTTCTCTCTTCCCTGCCTGTGCTTTAGCACTTATGCTAGGGGAGCATGATGAATTTTAACTTGACTGCTTGCTAAGTGTAAGTAGCTAAATTTAGCCAATGCTCCTTCCTATTTGTCTGTTTTTCTGTTGTTTTTCATTATTTATTTATTTATTTATTTAATATGGAAGGGATTTTGCACCTAGAACAGGCACTTCAGCCCATGTGCAGCTAATACTTGATTAAGAATCCTTGGGAATAGAAAAAAATGTGTTTTAGCCAGCAGAGGGCTCCAAATCCTATAATATACACTGTTACTTGATAAAGTAGAAAAAAACAGTGAGGTCTATGCAAGACTTTGATCCAATTATTTTTGAGTTTTATTTATTTATTTATTTTTGCTTTAATTGCACACCTGTAGAGTAAGAGAATTGGTATTACAGGGTGTGATGAGAATAAATACTGGTTGTGATTATCTGGGCCATACAGAGACCACAAATAATATGAAGCTGTCTGACCAAAAGTCTAAATCATTATTGGAAAGATAGTTGTATTTCATATCTTGAAAAAAATCATGAGAAATGATGAATGATGCAGATCCACATCTAGATGTGGCTCCCAGCTTTTTGGCATTGTTTTAAAACTTGGCCACAGGGGTAGAGTGGATTTGGAATTCCTTTAACCTTGCAAACTGGGAGTTCCATTCTAGATATTGGGATTACATTTGTAGTACACCTTAGTAAATTAAAAAATCCAAAATTGCAGGAACTAGTTTCTGTAGATGTTAATTTGAATGCTCTCTTCTGACTTCTGTCACCAGAGAATGTAAAAGAACGGACAGTTACCATTATAGTTTCTGCTCTGCATACGCTAATACTATTTTTAGAAATTTAAGCTGTGTTTTTATAAACACAGCTAGAGTTATATCATTAAATTATTATGCAAAGAAATAGAGCTTCAGATTAAATATTTTTGATGTTAATATGTATTTTAAATTATTAAATCAAATTATTATTAATCATGTGCATAGTTTAGACATACTGCTTATCATTTATTCATAACACTGTATTGTATAAGATAAGCCTAAATATGTATATTTGAATTTCTAGGTCACCTGAAGTCAGTATATAATTTGAGATATGTATCGACGGTTTTGACAATTGTCAAAGTTTCTTTGGACACTATTTATTTCACAAATATTCAAAGCTTGAAGTAGTTGTTCTTCTATATCCTCTATCCTCTGCCTGATGATAGTCAGCAAGTTGTTCTTGCCGGCTATCCTCAGGCAAGATAAGCTTTAAGCTAGAAAGTCTTAAAATCCACTTAGTTAACAACCCAAAATTACAAGTAGAAAATGTGACCATGGGGAGGTGGGGCAGTATTTAACTTTCCACAAAGCTCAATTCTTTATCAATAGGAATAGCAACCAAACCTTTTTCCAATTAGAGTCAAAGACCTTTCAGTAAGTAGCATTACTGATGTGGCTTGATAAATCTGGTGGGGGGGAAAGCGGGGAGTGAGTGTGTTTTGTTTATTAAACTAAATTCAGGCAGACCTAAAATGACCCATGTAAAACCTTTCTTCTATATTGTTTATTCCTGCTACTGTGTGTCAAGTTTGGTTCACTATTTTCTCTTCTATTTATATTGTTAAGGATGCAAATGAAAATACGTACATGGGGAGTAGTATGAGCAAGACCTGAAAGATTTAATTCCCCCAATGAAACACGTTACTTATCTCTCTGTGATAGTTATTTACTCCCACAACAGGGACAGTAGCCTAGAACACAAGTCTTTGCCTCAGCCATGACTGTACACGGTCCAGTATCAATTTAAATCATCGGTATCAATATCCCAGGGTGAGACAGACAGAGGTAATAAAATAATCTGAAATTAATCTTTCAAGCCCTTTAAAGGCTTAAAGTAATGTTTAAAATAATGAACTCTTTTTATCCTTTTTTATTTAAAAGCAGATTAAAGTAGTCTTTGCTTCCTTTCTTTATTCCATCAGAAGCATTACTTTCCTATTCAGACTTCTTAGATCTGTTTTCTTTCTCTCCCTTTCCATTTTCATCCTTACCAGTTGCTGACTATTATGGTGACATTCTAAATTATTTTTGGCCTATTTATATTTTAAAAACGTATGATGTAATATATATGATGTAATATCAAGCATACTCTTGTCAAGCTGGTATGCACACAGATACTGCTCCTTCCATAAGACCTGTACGCCAACCAGAGCTAACATCAGAAAGAGTCAGTTATCTCATAGCATACTTAACTCTGCTTTTAAATAATATAGTCTGTGTATGGCTTTCAATTTAGGTCATGGACCAGTGGTACGTGATGCAAACGCTAGGATCCAAGGATACATTACTCACCGAAATGCACGTGAACAGCAAATTTTAAGCGTTTTGCAGAAGAATGCTGGAAAATCATATACATCCTCGGAGCTTGTGAAGATAGTATACCAGGTGATTCCTGTTAAGTTTTTGGATACAACTTAAAAATGAAGCTATAGTCACAAAACTGTATGTAACAGCCTAGGTATTTGAGTGAAGGCTTCAATGTTGACCACGATGGCTTTTTAAAAAAGCATTTCTGCGTGTTCAAGACACGTGATTCTGCATTTAAATAGTATTGCCTAAGCACTTCATTGGGTTGGAGCTCAAATGATTTTTTCTAACTTCTCGCTTCACTAACTAAATGGTGCAAAGCTTCATTTTCAAGGACCAAACAAAAATTAGGTTGTAGTGTTTCAGACAGAGTGGAAAATATGAGATGACTGCTTTTCTTTCATTCTGTATTTTAACAAAAAAAGTAGTATGTCAGAGGGTATCTGAAGTCACTTAGAAGGACCAGCTAGAACATCTAGATCCAGATTCATCAGCCCGCAAAAGGGTGCAGGTGCCTTGTGGTTTGACATGAGCTGGATATTGCATTCAGAGGTTGGGTAGTTCCTGTATGTAAGAATACTTTTTTGCTGTATCATCCATCTTCACACAACCTCTCTAATTTGTACACATTAGAAAAATCAAATTTTCATATGTACATTTACTACAAAAGCGCAACAACTTCTCCTGTCAATATTTGATAAGATTTTTCTCTGTGCTGATTTCTCTGTAAAAATTTAATGCTAAAAAGTGTGATGGTATTCTCTTTAAAGATTCTTTAAAAGATTCACAATTAAGCCATTTTCGGTAACTTTTTCTGACAGACCTATGCATTATTTCTGATTTTTTAATTATTATTATTTAGAAAAAGGCATTGCTTTTAGGAAGATAGTTCTTTCCAATTCCCAGAAGAGAATTTTGAGAAATACTATCGCTTGTGTGGGAACATTTTACTATAAATTTCTCTTGAAGCATTTTTTTCTTTTTTAGTTGTTTATTAATAGATAATAATTCTTAAATTTATTTAACCCCCTGCAAATATTATGGTGGAATAGAAATAACAGGTATGCATGGAGAAATGCAGTTTTGAATTGGTCATTAAGATGTGTGGGGGAAAAAAAAACACCTAGCTACATGGACAGCTCAATACAGACCAAGTTCAGAAGAGCAGCCTTAGTGTTGGCCAAAGTTTGCATAGGCAAAAAAAATAAGCACAGTAAACAAAAGGGTGTTATTAGGCTATGAGTTTAGCTGGTGTAAAGTCAGATTTACTCATTTAAGGTATTTTTCCTTACTGTTTAACTGTGTGTTGAATACAGGTTCTCTTCTAAATTGGTGTGTTAAGTCATGCATTCTGTATCACAAGAATTTGGAGACATTTAAACAAATATAAGACGTATATTTGTTTCCACTAGGACATACCTGAGAATTTACTGAAAGCAGCAGAAAAGAATCTCGTAGTCCATCTAAAGAAGTTGGAAAAAGAAGGAAAAGTGTGTAAGTTGGGGCTGGGGGGGAGGCTTGTTTTGATTTTTTTCTGTGTATTGTTTTGTAAAATGTTTGAGTGCAATGTATAACAATATATTGTTTCCTGGAAGAAAACAGTAATTAATTTGTGACACGGTTCTTGTAGGTATCATTCAGACAAATGAAAGTAGAATTAGGCTTAAAAAATCCATAGTTATAGAGTATATCTAAAATTCTAGAAAATATTTTATTAAGCGTTTATAAGAGCACAAATTACTGCAATGCCTACCATTACTTTGAAACTTTGATTTAAAACATGCTCTTGAATATATTCCTAATATCAGCATTTATGTTTTTTAATACTTTCTGAAATGCATACCTAAGTATACATGTACATAGTATTTGTGGAATTTCATTTCATGCTTCTGTCTTCTCCACATATGTATTGCTGTGTGTTTGTGTCTAGAGAGGGAGATCTCATGCAGTGTTCCTCTTATAATTTCAGTACAAGTCACAGTATTTAAGTAGTGTGACTATATTTAGTTGACTGGTTTTGTATTTAATTCTATTTCTGTAATAGCATGAGCAATTGGAAACATTCCTCAGCCAGAGGCTAAGGTTTTATTTCTTTCTGTAGATTAAATAAGCATACCCTGGCCTGCCTATACACTAGTGGATAATCACATGAATGTGTAAAAATGTTTTTTCCAGCATTTACTAGCTTAATGACGTTACTGTATTTTTCCAACTTGGATCCTCTGTTTGTTTTAATCATAAATCAGCTATTTAGGTTTGATACTGTTTGAACATGTAAGACTTGATTTTTGTAATAATGAAGACTTGATTTTTATTTTAAGAAAATAACTAGCATCACTCCAATACATTTATTGCTGAGGTTCAGAAAATGAGGTCTCCACACATGCTTTGTGCTGAATGCCATGGGAACTTATTTAAATGGTCCCTTGGCTTCGTGCACCAGCTTTTAAGTATGATCCCAATGTTTCAATATTAACGTACGTGTTTGAACTTTAGTCCTAAGTATTTCTTCAGCTTGGCTATGCACAATTCCTTTGGGCCATCAGATGCTGTTGACTAAACTTGCTCTTTCCCTTTCACGTCAAGAATAGCTCCTAAAGTAGCTGTAATAACAGTATTTTGTGTGTAGATGTAGTAGTGGATAAATTAACTTTCTCTTTTAAGGAGGACTTGCAACCTTCCTTACAGAAAGACTCTGTGTATGAATCTTAAATATCCTGAAATTAATTTATTGGATTGAGGGACCTTGTGACTTTCAAGCAGTCATCTATTAAGCTAGTTTTTATCAAAACATTTTTCATGCTTGCTGGACATAAATAGCTCTGTTTTCCTCAGAGATCACCTTTGACTTTTAAGGAGACAGCAGATACATATCTTCAGTGAGGTATCTGGGTGCTTCACAGAGTAGCAAATGCTTGACATGGATGAAAAGTTTTAGTAACTAGGGGGTATTTTAATCAGATTAATTCTTGCAACTCTTTTACTCCAGTTGAAGGCCCTTACCTGTCTATTCCTACTTTCCAAGAATCACAAGAAGTGACTTTAATTTTTTTTTCTTAGTGTTTGTGCTTGCGTAGAAAAAGAGCAATCTGTGAAGAACATTTGTTTTTTGTTATGTGTTGAGCTGTCTAGTGTTGAAACATCTGCTAAATCTTTGTATACAAACTAGAACCTAGATCTGTTATAAACACGCTTAATTGGACATGACCTTTGTCAGTTTTTCAGGTTAAATCAAGGACATCTGTTAAGGGAAATTAATTACACTGATTCTAGATATTTAGCATACAAATACTCATATACATTATTCTTTTCATTTGGCTTTGATTTGGCTTTCAGGTTCTGTTTTAGTTATGGGGGACTTGAGTTGCAGTCCTAAGACTTAATTTTCACTTAATTTTCACAAAATATTTTTCCAGAAAAGACATGTCGTCAGTATCAGTAATTAATAAATAAAACCGGCAAATTCTGCTACTGTGGATATGAACTCCATGCAAGACAGGGCCATATGCTGGCTGCTGTTGTTGCTAATTCACCACTTCATTCTAGGGGCCGCCGTTCATGTTTTCACATAACTTTCCTAACTTCAGTTAGGAGTGATACTATCTTTATTGATACATATATCCTACTTAATCTTTACATTTTTTAAAAACACAGGTGCTGTGATCAATTTTTTTATCTGCTTGATACCAGTGATCATGTTCTTAATTTAATAGAACAATTTTTTGTTCTCTGAACTACAAAAACTTCAGAAATGTAGCACATGCTCTGCTGCCACAAATTTCTCAATATCTAGAAATATTAATGTTCTGTCCTCTGAATAACTGTAGGGCAATTCAAACCTTTAATAATGTTTTATATCTCTAAAATGTTATAAGACAGTTTTTGTAAATAGGTTTCCATTAACACTGAACGCTGTCCTGAAGGAACATACTACAACAGGTAGTGATCTTTGAACAAGTGTTATGTGTGTACTTGTGTACACATACACATATTTCAGATAAGTCTAATGTTTATATATAGCATCTGTGTATTAGTTTGTAATTAATTTGTGTTTTTTTTTGCTTAGCAGTACATGATGCCAACTTCAAATGGAGGAACAATTTGTAAATTATACAAGATTACTCAAGGATTTTCTCAATCTGCACAGTTAACCTGAAAAAGCTCAGATAATATGTAAAATTAAAACTAATTCCTCTTTCATTTAAAAAAGTGCTTACACAATTTCAAGGTAATGTTACAGTTAACTATTTTTTTACGTTCTACTGTATTGGAATTTTAAAAATGACAGATACTAATTTAATAAAATGAAATTAATATAAAGCTGCATGTTACTTCTGTTTTAAAATATTAGCTTTATCATCAGAGGAAGAAGATGAAGAACAAAGCCTGTATTATTATAAAGTTAGTAAGTTGGTGATGAAAAATCGAGAGTGAAAAATAGGCTTAAAATATATTCTATTTGATTTGCTTTATCTGTGAATTCTAAACATCAAGTAATTTTGTTAAAAAGTGCAAATACTGTTTTTATATTCCTTTTATTTTTAATCTAGCTGCCTGTATACCTCTTTGCTGTTTAATCAGTACAAGAACTGGGTTTGAACAAAAGTTAAAAGTAACTCCAGATTTTCACATTTTCTTATGGAAACACTATTTCTATGGAACTAATTCTAAGGATTTATCAATTTAATGTCAAAAATTTTAAATTATTTTCTGAGATTCTACAGAGTGCAATAAAAGCAGTATATAGATTGATATGTATTGTATGTTATCTACATGTCACTTTAACAAACTACTTATTTTGCTAGCACATTTCTATTAAACATATTTGCACCACAAAGATTGTAATTAAAGATTGTTTTTATTGAAGGATTGTGTGTTGTATGTTTAAAATAGGGAGTTTTAAATGAAGTTGAACTTTACATTTAGTTTTCTGTGTCACTTAACTTTCAGAATAATTCATAAATATTTTCATTAGTTTATATAAAGAACATGGCATCTGTGATTTATGCATTTCTTTTAACGCTGGCACAAGCTTTTTAAAAAAAAAAAAAAAAAAAAAGTACCAAAGACCTATATATCCTTAAAAAATGTTGACATCCGTTTAATGTTCAAACCTCTACCTTCATTTGTGAAACATAAGGGTATTTTTAATAGATATGATTTAATTGTTTTATTGTATTGTTAATAGCATTTGTTTGGATCAGCTGAGATAAATCTGATATAAAAATATGCTCAGGAACAAAGATCCAAAATTGATAACATTTATCTGCGGTTTCTACCGTGCCTATAAATAGGGAAATGTTAACTTCCTGCTCCATAAAATGATGCATTTTTGCAAACTTCTTTGGGCCGGTTTGAAGCCATATCATAACTCTTGCTCATACTTCACTTTTTGCACGTTGCCATTTCTGGCTCATCTTAAGGTTTTCATACTCTTATGTCATCTGTTTACATGAGATCTTCTGGTTCAACCACTTTTTTTTTTTTTTTTCCTCACCCAGACCTTGTTTTTTTCAACTCCTTTGGAATGTTTCTCGCTGTATTATTACTCAGAATCTTTCATATGGACTTAATTTTTTTTTTTCCTGCGGGTATTTTATTAATTCAGGCTTATTCTTGCTAAAAATGGAAGTTACTTCATCACCCCTCTTCTTTTGAAAAACTTGTATCTTCTGAATTACAACTTTTTGCTTCAGGAAAAAAAAATAAAAGCAAGATCAGTGAATTGGAGTTTCCTGCAAGGGGAGGGGAAGCACGAGAATCTGAAACGCTAGACAGAGCTCTGACACCAGGGGTCTGTTACAAAATGGTGATGTTTCATTAACTGCCTGAGCTAGGCAAGGAAACTACTGGCAGGCAAAATGTCACTGCACCATTTTCTTCTGTTTTGCTATACTTCACTTAAAATGTGTCAGATTGGCTTTAGAAGTGAGCTGTCATCGCCTGGAAGCTGCAGAGAGAGAAGGAAGGGGTAATACAATTCAGAGAATTACGTGTTCCTTGTGCTGCAGCAAGCACGGAAAATCCTTGGGAGAAATAGAAATTTAAACAGACGTAAGTTGTCATTAACGGTCGTATATGGTGTCTGTGAAATACTAAAAGCAGAGATTGCACCACGATTTATATACAGAGAAAAATACTTAGCTGTTATGACATGTAACAGTCTTAGACTCCCTAGTGATTGGGAGATTTTAAATCAGAAGGAATGCTTATTTAAAAATTTAATACTATTGTATGTGCCATATATGTAAATATAAAAATAGGGATTAGCCTGTTTACATCCAGGGCATTGAAGGCATTCCTCTTCACAGAAAGCATTAAAGATGAAGAGTAAAAACAGAAGTCCCATCAGGATGGAAGAGCAAGACTGGTTCAATGCACTAGCTGTCCAAAGAGCTGGGGACGGAAGTTGAAAGGAGCACGGACTAGCTTTCCAGGCACCTTTTAGGATTTTTGTCCAAGAAATAGCCTACGGCAGTAGGTGGTATCATTAGATTTCAGAAGTAGCAGAGATGTTCCGTGATGGATATAAGCTCAAAAGGTTGTTTTTCCCTTGCTTTTGCTTAAATCTTATTCTTGGTTATGTCTTTAGGCTGAACTCAGGAAAGGTCAGCACAGAGGAGGGGTGTTGTGTGTGTGTGTGTGTATGTGTGTGTGTGTGTGTGTTGCTGCCGGTGTAGTGATGTGCAGCCACCTGACAGCCTCTGGGCTCTTGCAACCTGCAACAGCTTTCAGGCTATCAGAAACTGCCTTCTTTTCCCTGAGTGACGGGATCATTTTTGAAACCTGGTCTTCTAAATACTGAAATGCAGAAATAAACTTGGCAAGTTTAGAGCAGCATCCCCTAAACAAGGAGCAGACCACATTGACAGCTGACAGCCTCAGGTGTTTCCATCATTACACTTAGAGCTAGAAGAAACAACATGTGGCACAAACGGGAACTCCAGCAAAAGGAAGGGTTGGAAGCTGTTCAGATGCAGCAACAGTTTCTCTTCTTTAGCATGGCAGTTTATAGTGTTTCATCGGCACGAGCACAGATACAAGAAACCAAGAAGCTGTGCCTGCCTGCCTGGCTGAGCAGCAGCGGCAGATGCTCAAGGCGTTTGCTGATCACAGCCTGTGAAAGGATGTTCCATCCCCGTCTGTTAGTTACATCCTGCGCCCTGCGTGCTGTGGAGATGACCTGGTTTCTTTGTAGAGGGAGGGGGCAGGTGGATTCCAGACCGTATTGCAAGAGGGGTTTAATTGTTACCCCATCCCCACCGACGGTGTTTGCGGGCGGTGTGTTGTTACATCCGTGGCTGCGGAATGCATTAGGATCTGACTTCTGTGAGCGTTGCTGTGTTCGTTTCGCAGAACAGCGGCCCAGCCAGCACGGGCAGCGCAAGGAGCCGCCTCCGGGGGTCACTGCCTCTGCCTGCGCCGGCCGGGCCCGCCCCCGCCCCCGCCCCGGGAGGGGGCGTGCCGCGCCCCCATTGGCCGGTTTGAACGGCCGCGCCCCGCCCCCAACGGCCGCGCCTCCCGCCGGCGGGGCGGGCGGCAGGGGGCGCTGCGGGGCGGGGCGGGGCGGCCCTTCCTGCGCTCCGCGGCCGCCCCCGCCCCCCGGGCCCCTGCGCGGCGGCGGCGGCGAGAGGCGCGGTGCTGGCAGCGGCGGCGGCGCCCGGCCCGCCATGGCGATCCGCAAGAAGAGCAACAAGAACCCGCCCGTGCTGAGCCACGAGTTCGTGGTGCAGAACCATGCGGACATCGTGTCCTGCGTGGCCATGGTCTTCCTGCTGGGACTCATGTTCGAGGTGAGGCCGGCAGCGGCGGCGGCTCCATCGCGCGCGTCCCGCCAGAGCGCCGGTGCTCCGGGCCGCCTCCCGCGGCGGCGCGCGGGCGCCACGGGACCCTTCCCTGGGCTTCTCGGCGGCGCGGCCTCGGGGGGAGGCCGCGGCGGGCGCTTCCTGCGCGGGCAGTTCCTGCGGGCGGGCTTACGTGGCAGTGGCGGCGCAGCGCCGGCGCGCCGGGGGCGGGGTGCGCGGCCGCGGCGGGCCCGGCCGGGCGCCGCGGGGCCCAGCGGGAGGCGCCGCGAGGCCCCGCCGCGCGGGGCGACCCCGCGCTTTGTGCGCGCGGCGCCTGGTGCCCGGCGGGCCCCGGACTACAAGTCCCGTGAGCCCTTGCGGCGGAGGGAAACAAATGGTGACGTGTACACAAAGCAGCCCCCCCAAGCCGGGTGGGGGCGAGGCGCGTGCGCGCGGCCCCCCCCCAGCGCCAGGGGGAGGTGGCACTTCCCCCCCGCCAGCCCGGTCGTTAATAAACGTTCCTTTCCCTACCCTTTTTTTTTTTTTTTTTCCCCCACCCATATACGAAACCTGTTAGGGTAGAAGGGCCCTATGCGTCTGGCTGCACATACGTTGTTGTAATTTTGGAAGCCGAGCGCCCTGCCCCGTGTTGGCGTCGCGTTTATAGTGCCCGCCTCGCGGCCCGCGTTGGGGCGGTGTGCGCAGCTCTGGGAGCCGCCGAGGGCCGCCCCAGTGCTCCCGTTCATGCTCTGAGGGCTCCCGCAGGGGCGTCGCAGGAGGCCCGGGCGGCTCAAGAGACTCAGGCCAACTGGTTTGATAATGTCGGATTGTACGGAGGGAACACAGTACACCCGGAGAAAGCCTACATGGAAAAAATCTAGGGTTTGTTTGCAAAGCAGTAGGAGGAGAGAGGGAAACAGGAGGAAAAAAAAAAAAAAGCAAAACCTAATATCTTGTAGACAATTTCTAGGTTACCACCCGTGTTTGTTGGTATCTTCAGATATCCAAAGTATTCTTTCAGGATCCCTAAGGATACTTCCTGACAGTTCTGTAAATGCAGCAGGGATGCTAGTTTTATATAGAAATGAGAAGCAGGTCAGATCATAAATACTGGAATTTGGGGGGAGGGAGTGGAAGTGGGGGTTATTTTCACAAATCAACATGTCTTGTCAGAGAATATAGGGATCCTAAACCTCTCTTAAACTTGAAAATTAAGTGATAGTTATTGACAGGTAGGAACATGTGCTGCAGCTTATTGGGATTTTTATAATGTCGTGTCTTCCTGTCTGCAAAAGATGTCAGAACAGCATCCCCCCACCCCTCTTCTATTCATTCTGCTTTTTTCTTACTCTCCATCATAGAAAGGGTGGCATGGCTGCTAGTAACTTTCCTTCGCTCTGCTTCACACTTTTTGCCAAAGGGTGTGCAGGGTGCTGTGGTATTGACCTGGGTGGTAGCTTGCAGGCAGCTCACTCCATCTTTCTGCTTTTCTTCCTTAATTACCTATCCACATTTTCTACATCACCCACATATTTGATTATGGTGTTGACCTTCAACATTTGTCAAATTATAGAAGTAATTTAAAATGAAGCTTATTCTGAAATCCTGCTGTGTACATCATGGTCCAACTATTGCAGGGTATGGTTTGTGCAGGGTATGGTTAATATAGTAGTAGTGTGTGTGTTGGAGAAAGAACTGCAGGGTGCGGTATCATTTTAATATTGTGGTAAAGACCCTCTCCCTAGAGTAGAACAGAATTTTTGGCAATATTTAACTCGGAAGAATGTAGGTCTGTAAACAAACGTATAGGGGATTGTGCAGCCTTTTACACCTCTTAGAAGGTCAGATGAGTGGTTGATAAACCGGAGTCGGGGGGGACAGTGAAGCAAGTCAAAGAAGGGTGCTAAAACCAAGGACAAATATTTTCAGTTTAATATAGTTTATTTCAATGAAGTAACATGATTGATTGTCTTTTTCAGATTACAGCAAAAGCATCTGTCATCTTTGTTACGCTTCAGTATAATGTTACCATTCCTGCCACAGGTATGTGTCTTGCAGGAGTTTAGTTGTGTAGTTTAGCTGTCTTTTCTAAGTTGAGGATCAAATGAATTACTTAAAGTGAAATCCTTCAAAACTACTTAATATGTATTCAAACAATTTCCAGTGAAAATCTGTTTTAACAAAATAAGTTTGGTGAAAATATTCTACTGGATTCATTATTAGAACTGAAACTCTATCTGATTGCTATATAAGTTCACATTCCTTCTTATTTTGGTTTTGCAAGTGGCTATATTTACTAGTCCAAGGGGTGTGTGTGCGTATTATAATTCAGCATAATTTCATAGTCCCATTTCGGTGTCCTTTGGAAAGCTGCCAACCTGCAATTAGGTCTTTATAGTACGTCTTCCCAGAAACAAGTTTAGGTTTTGATGTGATATAGAGTGACCTAGATCGTGATGCCGGTTTAATTTGGCGATAGTTTTTGGTCAGCAGAATGGGCATCTTCTGTCTAAAAGATTTCCCTTTGAGAAACAAAATTATTGGTGATCAAGCTGTGTCAGCACCTGACAGCTGGATTTTTTTTTCTCTTAGAAGAACAATCTGCAGAAGCAATCTCTCTCTATCATTATGGCATCAAGGATTTGGCTACAATCTTCTTCTACATGCTTGTAGCAATAATCATACATGCTATTATTCAGGAGTATGTCCTGGATGTAAGTATGAAATGTTAATTTCATTAGGATGATTGTCATGTTTTAACTAGGTTTCATTACTATTAGAAGTAAACTTCTGCATTTAAAATATTATCTGTTAAAGCTAAAACTGACATTTAACTACATTAGAACTTTTAACTGTTAAATACTAAAGCATATAAATAACACTGGACTTTCTTTTTAGAAAATCAACAGGAAAATGCACTTTTCAAAAACGAAGCATAGCAAGTTCAATGAATCCGGGCAACTTAGCGCCTTCTACCTTTTCTCCTGTGTTTGGGGCACAAGTATTCTTGTCTCTGTAAGTGTACTCTCTCTTGTGCTTAAAGTGTACAAGGTGTTAAAAGTTGCACTTATTTATGATGATGACTTGTTCCTTTCAGCTATTTTTTTAATACTAGGTTAGAGATAAGATGCAAGATTCTGTTGCATTCTCCATCATAATTGAGTGTAAAAGCTGAGCTCTCGACGTTGCTTAGCATGATGTGATTTGGTTTCCCATTCAAACAAATTATTAATAAAGTAAAATCTGACTTTATAATGCCACCTCTCTTAGGTTACTTCACAAATGTTAATAAATCACACAGAATTTTGGTAGCTTAGGGAATAGATGTGTTGGCAGGTAGCTAAAGGTTAATATGAATGAACCTTCAGATGCCCTGCTCTTATCTAGAGCATGAGCTTAGCCACTGGTGTGAATGCAAGGAGACTTTCTGCTCCCAGTGAGAAAGGCGTAAAAGCATCTCATGTCCTTGCATGCACAGATACTTTGTGAGGTGTATCTGACTCTCTCTAATAACTTCCCCTCCCTAACTTGATGCTTAACTCAGGCTTAGTTTTCTACTGATCATGGAAATTGAGTTTCAAACAAGGGAAAAAAAATACTTATTTTCCTGCATCTTTTTTTTTTTTCCTAAAAAAACTTTTCTCCTCTTAGTTATGCATTCGGCTTGCTGGCAGTTTGCCAGGGAGAACTTAGAACTTCAGTGATGCTGAAATAACCCTCATTTTGTAAGGACATTCTGTTCTTGAATGGTTATGTGTTTTGTTTGGGTCTTCAAGCCAGTTCATCCGTTCTTTTGTAAATGGAATAGGTTTCAGCCTGCAGCTTTTACTTCTGTTTTTGCACAGATATTTTGCACAGTTCATTATTTATGACCAGGAAGTAGAACATTGGGGGAAGATGTTGTTGTTGTTTGTTTTAACCTTTTTTTGGTTTGCTTTTTCAGGAAAACTATATATCAGATCCTACCTCTCTGTGGAGGGACTACCCGCACACCCTGATTCCGTAAGGCCTCCCCTTTAAAGGGTTGCTGAGGATGGGGAGGGTATCAGACATTTCAAACATAAGGTTTATCATGTGCAATCTGCATAGACTGAGTATTCTGTGAAACTAGACTACTGATACGTTTTTGTTTGTATTGATGCAGTTTTATTCTCTATCAATTTGTATCTTACAAAGTTCACTTTCTTTAGGCCATTATTTAAATATGGGTCTTTCACAAGTTTTATTTGTCTTAATTATTTTTTAAAAATCTTACTTTCAAGGATAGCTGGCAGGAAAGATCTGTATTATTTCTTCCTTTAGAGAGCCTTTTTAATCCTTTAGAGATGGTAATTATATATTTTTACTAGGAAGTTTCTGAAACATTTTGAATTCATTTATAAAAGGTTTATAAATGGTTATTCGATTTTTCAATGTTTCTTTACACAAGCTTATTCAATTCTTGCTTTATTTACAGATTTCAAATGAAGTTTTTCTACATCTCACAGTTGGCGTACTGGTTTCATGCTTTTCCAGAATTGTACTTCCAGAAAACCAAAAAAGTAGGTTGAAAATGTTAACTGAAAAAACTCCAAACAATTAAACTCTAACAGCAGAAACAGTTTATTTCTTTTGAACTTTCAAGTTAATGTGGGACCTTAGATTTCCTATCTTGTTCATATACTTATGCTTTCTTGGAAGCATTTTTTGAGTGCTCATATTTCTGTAGAGAAGAACAGTTGTGTTGTTGTTTTTATTCTATTTTGAGTTAAATCATTATTTCTAATTGCAGTAAAATGCCTACATATCTGTTGCATAAATAAAACTTGCGTTTCTCATTTATTGTAGGAGAGTCAGGAGTTGGGATTTTCCTCTGTACAACCAAATACGAGATTTATTTCAAACTCCTTTTCCTTGTAATTACAAGTCTGAATGATCTCATTTAAGTACAGTAGTGTTTCATGGGTGATGTATGGCAGAATACAAGCAGTGAATGATTTTCCAAGTCCAAAGAGTATTACTCTACAGGATTTGTTGTAAAGACACTTATTCTCAGCAGAATTTCTGGTTAGCTGTGTATTGAGATTTTTTGTTTTTATGCTCAGTTTTAAACTGCACATTCATGCTAAAGAGATTTTCTTGATGGGATTCTTTATGATATTATTAATCTTCAGTTTGCTTAAAACATTTGTAGCAAGAAGACTTTAGCCTTCCTTAACTGACCTAAAGTATATTTTTGCATGTTCTTTCTCAGGTTCACTTTACATATCAAATTTCCCCTTTAAAACTCTTCTCTTGTTACTCTGTGACTCGAGTGACTCTCTGCTGTCAGAGTTCTGCTTTATTCAAGAAAGTCAAAGTGCTATGTAGTCAGAGGGCCTTCATACTCAAGAGCCTGTAGCAGGCTCAAGAGAATAATACTGAGATACTGTGTTGGTGTGTGGATTAGCACCAGCTTGAATGCTGCTGTTTTGCAGATATCTGGAATATAAAAACACAGTTCAGCTGATGCTCCCAGGTTCTACTAGTGGGCATCTGGGAATTTTGGCCCATACCTTGCAGAAAAAGTGTTGAGAGTAAAAATAGTTCAGTTATTTTAGCAATTAATAGTTAATATTTCGCCAGTCACATTTGAATCTCTCCCATCTAGGCTGCTTTACCTTATTTCTTATTTTCAAGAAATTGCCTTCTGTTGCTTGGATCTGTTTGTCCTTATTACTGACATAGATGACAAGGGAAAAAATGTTCATATCTCAGCTTTCTGTATAGTGCACTTCCACCTCCATTACCGAAGTTGGTTTTTTAGTCTAATAGTTGCCCTAAGCAGATCAGAAAGAGCTATTTAAATGTTGCCACAGTTAAAGAGGTAAAACTCAAACCCCTTCTATTTAGAAAAACTGAGAATCTGAACTAACTCTGACTCTGTAATTTGTCTAATAGAGCCTATTTCTTATTTTCCTCGAACTCCTTTAGGTCATTCTGTGTCCATTTTCTGTGCATGTGTGTTGCTAGGTGTTTTGGCAGGTGTTGGATTCAGTATTTCTGTTGATGTTGAGATAGTCTTGTATGACTTAGCACGTTATCTCACAAGGTGACCTCCTTAATCTTTATTTCATATAGCCAGGACAAATCTGAAGCCCCACATCTGAAGTTATTGGAATCTTTCCAGAAAGCAGGAGCTTCCTGGGAATATGCCCTATATGCTCCTGGGAGCTTCCTTTGAATATGCCCTATATACTATTTCAAGACCATGATTAATACTGTGGTTTTGTGTGCTTGGGTGGTGGTTTTGGTCGCAAGTTGGAACCTCCTGCTTTCGGAGTGCCGTGTATCCACATTCTAATTCACGTGTCCTCAGTGTTTAGTTTCTATGAAGTGTGGTCCAGTACAGCTGCCTGAAAGCTACCTTGAAGCGTGACCTGTAGTCTGGCAGCTCTGCTGAATAACACTGTTGTTTGTACTTGCCAGTAACCAGGTGCCAGCATCTTGGATCGCTGTGCATTCTAAAAAATAAGTGTCAGAACTTGTGAATCTTTACATGTTGTTCCATAGATTTTTTTTTTCTCCATCAGTTTGACAGAATCTGATGCACAACAAGCTTCCAGAACTGCAGGTTAACTGAGGATACAGTAATACATACTAGTCAAGTATTGTAAAAGCTAGTACAAATTCCCAAAAGTCATATTCGAGAAAGAGTTCTGCCCTTCTAAAATGCATCATTTTTATATCTTGGGCATACACTGTTGTAAGGAAATATAATGAATGTTACTGGTAAATAACAAACGCCAGTGTAGAATTAGAAGGTTTGGCCTAAGTAATTAGCTACATTATGGTAGCTGAGCAGGCAAAAAAAATTCCGAAGACTAGGACATAGGAAACATTGTGTATCGTATGTACTTTTTTTTCTCTCTCTAATTAGGAGGATATATTTCGTCAGATTGTCTACATTGGACTTTATCTCTTTCATATTGCTGGAGCCTATCTTCTAAAGTAAGTCATCTCTAAATGTTTTTTTTTTTTGTCTTTATTTCTAACAATCTTTAACAAAACGTTTGAGTGTTTGTTTTACTTGTTTTGATAGTCTGACCCATCTTGGACTTGTTCTGCTGGTATTGCATTATTTCGTTGAATTTCTTTTCCACATATCCCGACTTTTCTACTTCAGTGATGAAAGATATCAGAAAGGGTGAGTAGTTGTTATCTTTTCATTCTTGTAATTTCTCACAATGCCTCACAAGACTTATGTATTTAATAGATAGAAGCTAAAATTAAAAGCAAGTTCATGTAGTATTTGCTTAGAAGCCAGCACTTCCCAAATTAATCTTAGTATTTAAGTCTATATAACATGTGCTTTTTTTTTTTTTTAACTCTATTCAGCTATTCAAGTAATAACGAGCAGTTATAAAACCTGAAATAAAATTTTGCACTTCTTATTAATACAGTAAAAGAGATTTAGAGGCCTGGCTCTCAGTGTAGAGGAAGGAACAACACAGATTGCTCTTGCAGTCAGTTTTGTAGAATTATGCTTGTGTTCTGATGTAATGGAAGGCATGTTCATCTGAGTTCAGCTGAAATTTGGTTTTAGGGCACACTTCTGGCTTATAGGAAAAGACTGTGAGGCAAGGGTTTTCCTGTATTTCCAGTATTCATGGAAGTCAAAATGCTATAGGACGGAGGCAAAATAGTGAATTTAGTTAAGTACTTAAATCTCAAATGTTTTCTTGATTTCATACTATAAAGAGAATAAGCATTAAACATTAGTACTGGCAATTTTTATTGCAAACTAATCTAGAGAATTTATTTAATTTGTGGTATTTTTCTTTGTAGGTTTTCACTGTGGGCAGTTCTTTTTGTTTTGGGAAGGCTTCTCACCTTGATTCTTTCTGTCCTCACTTTTGGTTTTGGATTGGCAAGAGCAGAAGATCAGCAACTGAATTTCAGTACTGGAAACTTCAATATCCTGGCTGTTAGGTACAAGAAACTTGGAATGCTTTTTTTTTTTAGCATAAGCTCTAAGCTTATGCTAAATACACATTAGAAAGTGTGTGTTATTAATGTTAATAATACTGAATTGTTAGGATTTTTTAATACAACTCATAGGGTCAGTAGATACAGCTTCTGTAAAGAAGTGGGGCACAATGAAAAGGATTGAAAAATTTACAGCCTACAGTTGAGGAATTTGTAATTGGTTATTCATTTTTGCTGGAAGAACCAGAATTCTTCAACACGTGAGAGGAATTTCTCTAACAGAACAATCCTTTAAAGTCAAGTGAATTCTAGATGTAAATGCAACTTCACAAAGAAACCTTAAACATTTCAGGATCTGTATAGGTAGCCATTATGCCCAAAGCATCTTTGATGCTGGCAGATGGTTCTCACCTATTCCCCTGCCTTCATTACAGCTCCTGTTGCTCTTGTGATACAGAACGTTCATCCAGCCACTTGGTCTTTTTATGAATTAAATCCAGAAAATGAAGCTGTAAAAGACATTCCCCATGTCAGCATTATTCTCTAGAATTAATACTTAGAACAGCCCTACTTTCCTTTATCCTGTGCCTCGAGAGTAGCTTTGAGAAGGTGAAAGCCAGAAACAAATCTCGTGCTTCTCAGCTTTGTTGGAAGTGCAAAGTCTTTACTCTCATTGCATCTCTGTCTTTGTTCTGGCGTGCTGTGCCCAACTGCTCTATGTGAGGTAGCTCTTGCATCTCTGAAAAACAAGAAAATGCGTGTCACTGGTGAGAGGAAAAATAAACCATTTTTTTCTTCACAAATTTGCCATCTTGAAGGAATTCCTTTAATGTGTTCGAGAAACGTGAGATTAAGAAGCAATTTTAAACATATAAAAAGCCACGTGAGGCAAGGTGGCTCTTTTCTTTCATGTTCCTAGACAACTAAATAAACTTGCTAACAAACTTTAACTATGTTTTGTTTCTAGAATCAGTGTGCTGGCGTCCATCTGCATGGCTCAAGCGTTTATGATGTGGAAGTTCATCAATTTCCAGCTTCGGAGGTGGAGAGAACATTCTTCTTCTCAGCCTCAGTCAGTGAAAAAGAAGTTTGTAACAGCTAAAGGAAAGACATCCAGAAGAGAAAGAGGTTTGTATTTATATATATTCACAGGTATCCTTAACTTCTCAGAAAGAATTTAAGCTCAACTTAAGGATTTTAATAAAAATGCTTCTAGAAAAGAGTTATGTTTCAGTCTCTAGATGACTAAATTATAGAAACTTTTTTTAAGCAAGAAGGATTTACAAAAATATTTGCATAAAAATTTAATTATTTTCTAATTGATTGAGTATATTACTGTTTCCAGGGTTAATATGACATGATACTTAATATTTTTGTTACTTGAGCAAAATATATATCATGATTATTTGTTCTTTTTTTATTATTATTAGTTGGAATTCCATTATCAGTTACCTCAGTATTTCTTACTATGAATTTCAAGTATGTTTTAAGTGCCTCTAGGCTCTGACTCTTTAGGATAATGGAAGCAAATAATAAGAAAGCTGATTTATATTGGACTGTTTCCACTAAAAACAGAGTTCTGATGCTTCTTTAGACTGGAATTAATAACTGCTCACTACTGTCAACCTCCACAAAAGCTTTTTGGAAATGAATTGCTAACTCCAGATTTGGCCTTTGGGTAATGTTAAACCTATTTTATTCAGGACACATAAGATGAGTAGAATACGTTTTCCTTAGAGGAAAACAAACAAAAAACAACCAACCTTCCCCTCGCAAAAAAAAATAAATATTTCTGTTCTCGAAACACTTGAACTTCCATGTAGTTGCTGCTGGATTAAATACTTTCCATGCATTGAAACTGAGTGTTTTTTTTTATTTTCTCGAGTCATTTCAAAGCTTATTACACATGATCTTGTGCTACCAATTATTTATCACCAACCAGTTTCGGGTATACTGATACTGAGTGTGTAAAGAAAACACACTCAGGTAAGGTTTGCACGGAGAGCAAATTGTAATCATAGGTAATTGATCTATTTTCAGGTTTTTCTTTTTCTTAAAATCATGTTCCTTAATGTCTATCTCTACATTCCCTCTTGACTGTTTTTAACTAACCACTGTGGGGGTATTTTTTCTCTTTCACTCAAAGCTAACATGTAAGGGGAAAGTTTTGGTGTTCTTTTAGTTAAGAACACTATAAAAATCAGTTGGACTTTCGTTTTTAATTGGATGAAGTTACTTTACTATGCAAGTGATTTATTTTATCAGGGCTTCGTATTATGTTTTAATACCTTTTTTTTTTGTGGAACTAAATCTTCAAATATTCTTAAAACAGAAACTTAAGTTGCATGTAGATCAGTGACTCAGAAGTGTAGTATTAATTCACAAAATAATTGATAGGTCTGCTGTCAAAACTCAGGGTGGGGCAGGCCTGCACCTAATCTTTTAAATACAATGAAAACACTTCTAAAATCCCAAAGATAAGTGTCATCCCAGATTTTTCTGCTGTGCAGATGGAGTGTGGCTTTGTTTGAAATGCTTCCACATCGTGCAGCAAGCAAGGATTTCTGAGAAAGTAAAACACACAATTCAACTGTGTTTAAAATAGTCCTTAGCTTTTGTGGCTGGTTGGATTTTGGGTACCAGAACCCAGTAAAACATCTTAGTGCGTTGAAGACAAGAAATGACATGGTAGGAAAAATCCTTGTGGTGCAGTAGCTTTGGTACCTGGACACCTGCTGGTTCTTGTATTTTTTGTTTTGGTTTTACTTGTTTGGACTTCACTGAAATTTTACTGCCTTAAACTTCTTCCTCGACAGTAAGCTTTTAAAATCGAGAACAACCCAACCTTTCTGAGAAGAATCCAAAGACCACCTTACACAGGCTTACATTGGTGGTATGGCATTTGCAACTAAATAAAGTTGGATAGTGTCCCCATGTTCTTATGGGAGTGATTGGGCATATTTGCTACTTACATTACTTTTTTTGTTGCCTGTTTACCTGACTAGTAGCATTTATGCTTAGTGCTGGGGAAAGGATGATAAGCAGCTGTTTTGTGGATTAGCACTGGCAATCTGCAGTGCATCTTGAAAACATCATCCCATCCATTTAAATACTTACTTTTACAAAAGGCTATAACTGTTGCTTGAAGTAGGAATCATATTTTAAGTCTTTTGAGGAAAAACTTAAGTGGGAAGCATTAGAGCTGGTTCCAGGTACCTAGTCTTCAGAGCTCAGATACTTTGGCCCATAGTTCTGTTGTTTTCCTTCATTTTTTCTGTAGGCTGTGTGCATTGTAACCTCATAGATTGTGGGTCCTTTTTCTTGTTTTAAAGCAGACTTTTGTCAAATCATCTCTGTGCTCGTTGTGCAGATTAGAGCTGTTGAGACCTTTAAGTTGCCCTGAAAGTGGCTATAGAAATGGAGAGATGCAGCTGATAAGAAGCTCTTGTTTTGTGTTCTTAGAACAGTGCCCAGTTTTGTGCTTGAACTCTTTCCCATGTTTGAGTTTTGAGATGTTCCTCCCAAATGTAACTCCTATTTTACTTCTGTCCATCCTATCTAACACTTGCTCCAGAACATAAAGTGAAAGACATGCATATGTAAAAGGGGTATGTGTTTATGACAGAAACCTGTCATAACTATATGAAAGTTTGCAAAGGTTAAGTGAAGGATTGAAATATTAGTAAGAAATGAAGCAAGAAATACATGGTCAAAACAATAAAGAAGTATACTTGGGAGTTACATGTGTAATGTGTGGCTCCAAAATTTCAAATGACTCTTATCTGTAGGTTGAATATCTTTTAAGAGAATTTCTGTCTGAAATATGCTGATTGTGGTTTTAAATCTAGCTCTGTCTATGAAGAATTTCCTGTCATGCAAAGTGTCTTGTCATGTCATTTCAGTTATCTTAGTAATCTTTAAATCTCGCACTCTTTAAAAGCTTTGTTATACATTATATATTATAAATATATATATATTATTAAAGTAATGATGGAATTGAACAAATATATATCAGAAAAGAAGTTAATAAAAGAGGATTATTTGCTTAGGACCTAATTAAAAGTAATGAAATACAAAGCATATCATTCTATTTGAAAAATGCATTTTCTTTTTTTTTTTTCCTAGAAAATGGAATAAATGGAACAGTGACCTCAAATGGAGCAGACTCGCCTCGTAGCAGGAAGGAAAAGTCCTCGTAAAACTGGGTTTTATTAAGTTAATTGACTAATGTCCCCAAAGAATCTGCTTTTTACATGGAAGGCCCTTCAGCACTAGAGATGTTACAGATTAAAGAAAATACAATTCATGTTTTTTGATTATTGCTATTGTTTGTGAAACTTTTTTTAAAAGCCATTTTGACTAAGAAGGGTTTATCTGTCTTCAAATACTTGGGGAGGGGGGTACAACAGTTTTTAAATAACATTGACACTTTTTTAGACCTTTATTGTGATGAAATAACTTCACTTAATGAGGATCACTGATGCAATGTATTACTTCTTTCCATCTTTTGTAGTCTTGGTGATATGTACTGTTCTACCAACATCACTTTTTCCAAGAAGTGTTGCAAGATCGAAGTAAAACCAGTATAGATATCATAGCTTTTCAGTATATTACCTTGATTCAAATTTACAGTTCAAATTGGATTTCTAAGACCACACCAAAAAAATCTATTTTGTAGTTATTAACTACAACCTCTGTTCCAAGACTTGCCCCGTATCATTAAAACAGAACTGAACTGATGGGAATTGTTGCGGAGTCTTATTGTCTATGTTGGTTAGAAATCTCTTACAAGGAATAAAAACCTTTCTGAGATATAGCTTTAGCACTTGAAAATTAGAAGGGAGAGTGTACGTCATAGAGTTGATTTGAGTAGCACTATTAACTCCCGCCTGTGCTTTGACACTGTGCATATCTCAGAGTTAGTGCGCATTGGACCTTTCTTGAAAACTTGTTTGTCTGATTTTAGAGGGTGGAGGTTCTTGCTGTGTGTTGTCGTGTTTGTTTAGGAGGCATGTAATGCTTCCATGAAGAGGGAATTTGTTAGATAAATGGATCAAGTTATGACAAACATTCCTTTATTCTACTTTGCTTTGTTTCACCTCTGTTAGGAAATAGTTTTGATTTCTTCTATATATATTTTTATGAAAGAAATATTTAAAAGCTACAACTTCTTAAAATTGATTTATTGTGCCCTTTGCTACAACTGGAGAAATCTTAATTTAAGGTTTTGTCCATATCTGTCTTTCATAGTTGTATTAAATGTGAAGCTTTGTCCAGTTAATTTTCCAGTTTATTATGCAGTTGATGTTTTCATGTGTACCCCTTTGTAACGGCTGTAATTCATCCCATTTCGCTCAAGAATGAGTTGAAAATTGAATTCAGTCTTCAGAAGAAGTTGCTCAATCAGCCTTTCAAGTTAACGCATATATCGGGCTGCTTATAGAGCGAGTGGGAGTTAATGATAGCAACAAGGTGATAAAATAGTTATAAACTGTAAGTAAAGTTGAGATGGTGCCCAGCAAAATAATAATTCTGCCTTCTGTATCCTTTACAGTTTGGTTCCTATGCAGAATAAACATTTCTAGTACAAAATCTTGCCTACACATAACTATCCATTCTTCAGTCACTTGAGTGATTCACAGTCCGTGCGGCATCCGTCGTTACAAGCTGCAGCCAATTTAAGTCACAGTTGTTGGTGATTGCTTCACAGCCCCTGACGTTATGCCAGGCTTGGATCGTTGGCTGTCAGAGCTCTGTTTACGTGGTGTAACTGTGAATCTATCAGATCGGCCCACGAACCTGGAAAACTGGAGCTCGCCCATTCTGAGGGAGTTGTTTGCATTAAATACTCCTGCACAAAACCACGTTTCCTGCCTGCTCTTTAAACGGGGGCCTTCACTGAGTCTGTGCCTTGCCTTCAAGTTGCACCTTCCGCCAGAAGGGGCAGCTTTTTACAGCTTTCTAGCCTGCTGCTTTGATGCTAAAGCAGTTCATGCACAGTTTCTGCTTGTCTTGGTGCTGTCCAAATTTTCAAGGCCAAGGGAGATTGTGAAAGGCGCTTTGAAGGCGCTTGAGCTCTGTGAGACTTACTGGAGTCTGAGGGTTGCGATGGTTGTTTCCCTGAGGCAACTGTTTCTCGTAAGCCTCACTCTTTGGCTCTGTAGTCTTGAAATGTAAATTTCGGGTTCCTTTCCAAAAACTCCAAAAGATGATACTCGTGCCTGTCAGTATTGGCATTGCTCTTTGTCTCCTTCTGGCCTTGTGGACATTTTTGGCCTTTGGATTTTCCAGAAAGCACTTTTGTTTTCACGATGGCTAATCTTCATCCTTGCCTTACAGGAGTTGCCTCTGTCTGCCTAGTATTAGACAAGGTTTTCGGTCATCTTGGAAGTTGAAAAGAGCATTGAAGGCCAGTGTCTTTTGTTTTCTGTATAATAACTAAATATATATTTATAGTTTGGGGTGAGTTATTCTTAATTCCTCCAAAAAGAAAGATTTTTTTGTGTGTTTTTCTCTGTGGGGCAGACCGTCCCTCCCTCCCCATGAATTGACAAGTTTGAGATTCATATTTCAAGTTTACTCTTATCTGTTTTTACATTAGATGATTCTTTATTTGCCTCTGACTTTTTTGAGCTACTCTTAATTCTGATTTAAATTGCTTTAATCTTTTTAAAATTCTGATTTCATACCTTACTCCATTGAGGCTCTGTAATCTAGAATCCAGTAAAGTGGAGAAAACTTAGCTGTCTAATCATGTTTCCAGAATTTTGGAATCAGAAGTATTAGAAATGGAAGTGACTAAACAGCTCACCACATTCCTATGCCTAATAAAAATAATTCATCCTTTAGCTGCAGTAATTTATCCTGGTCAATTGCCAGGTCTCACAAAGAGAAGGCTTTCCCATGTGCTTGGCTTTGAACCGAGCGGTTCATTCAGACCGTGGCTGGGGTTTTTACTTGGTTTTGTTAAAGCCCTGCTGTCCTGTCTGAACTCTTTCAAGACACGTTACTTTTTTGTGTAACCCCATGTCCAAGTTTATGATCTCTCTTGCTGAGAAGACTCAGACTATTCCTGGCAGCGTTACAGTAAGCTTAAAGGAAATGAGTTATGTTGGGATACTGCGTTTGGAACATCAGTGGTTCCTCAAAGCATTTTGATGTTTTTCCTGAACGCTTCTTTTATTTGAAAATTGTGTTTGTGGAATTACCCAGAATTCTGAAAATCAGTGTAATACACTATGGTAGAAGCTGTTAGGCTTCCATAAAAATGGCTAAGGATTCTTTTGGTTTTGGGATTCTTGTTTTGTTTGATTTGTTTGAATATCTAGGCAATAGCACCTGGAAAGATTTTGGGAGGCACAAAGTTTGAAGTGGGGCCAGGGAGGGGGATAATTTCGTAGCCATTTAATGTACGTGCGGCCTGCGAGGCCGACTGGCGGGAGCCCGGCTGTCCCGTAACCCTGACGTGCGAGTTGGGCACTCGTGGATTTGGGGCAGGGACTGGGGGCGTAGGTAATGTGCTGTGCTGTATTGAGGTGTGCTTTTATCTGTCGCCGTTTGTGGGTTTCCAACAAGTTGGAAACTTGGGTTTCTTGTGTAGGGTATCAGAGTGCCCTACAAAACGTAGGCTCTAGGGAGAAATAGTAGGATCTTTTGAAGAATCCTCTTTGTTTTAAAAGACTGACATCAGTCTTCATCTCGGTGAGTGATAGGGATGCGGTTTCCTTTGAAGTTACCGTAACTTCAAAGACGAGTGTCCTGTTCATATCTGAATTTCTCATGTTGCTAGTAGTGGGTCGCCTTTAAATCAGTAGTTTCATCTAGGTGATTTTTTTTTTCCTGTAGATGGTCGTATAGGGTCTGTATGATGAATATCACCTCCTTTCAGTGCTATCTTCCTCTCACAGCCTGAACTAGTCAGCTTTGTACGTAACAAGCCTATTTCTGTGCACATTAAGGAATTTGGAGTGCTTTTCAGAACCAAAATAGAAGCGGTGCGTGCCTGAATACTTCTAGATCAGACGTGCAAGAAGGAATAAGGCCATCAAAGTGATATACAGGGTGTCATCGGGACCCACGTGAGGAGAAGCGAAACTGAAGAGTCGCATTGCTGTGCGTTTATCCGGATTCGAAGCACACCCGTTCCCAGAGCAAGTGCCTTTCTGTGGGTGAAACCACCATTAACATTTGCAGCTCTCAGTTCCCCTTGTGCGAGTGGTGGGAGAGGGGCTCAGAGCTCAGCCCTGTTGGGCCTCTCTGCCTCTTAGAGACTCCTTTTTATGTTGACAGGACAAAGATGACAACTCCAATTTCAGCTTTAAAAAATAAAACACGCTGCCTGGTTTTGAATCTAAGACAGTTGTTCTTGATCTTTCTCGTTATGCCCTGTCAGTTACTCTTATTTTGGGTTTTTGCAAGTACTTTGTTCAGCTCAAGGATGGCAACTCTGTGATAAGTGCACCAGAAGTGACATTTCCTTTTTCTTTAATGTATATGTGGAAGATTTTGCAGAATCAGTGTGCCTAAGGCATAGGCTGTAATTTTTCATTATTCTTTTTTTTTTTTAAACTCTCTATTTATTATCACTAATGTTAAAGTTCAGGCATTGTCAGGCAGCACAATGCAGCTGTCACTACTTCACCTCAAACACGAGGACATTATCCAATCTGATACACAGAAGCAAAACAGATATTAGTAAATTGTGAGCATTTTAGCAAAAAATGGTATTTCTGAGTGGTTTTGTTAGTCTCAAAGTTTTCCAGGTTGCAATTCACTATTTGCCTTTCTCGTTGAGGAAACTGGGCACTTATGATTCCTGAATTTTTAAACCATACTTCTGTTGTATACAACTTAACAAAGCTATTGATAGATGATGGGCAAGAGCTTGAGCTTTGTGTTGTCTTTTGTCAGCTATAAGGTAAAATGCTGAAGAATGTATCTTGCATTGTAATCAACAGATGAAAACTCAGTCTATGGCGATGGGAGTGCTGTAATGGGCTAGCAATTTCCTACCTTGAGCTCCAGGTTAGGAGCCAAGCCGGAACTACCTTGTGTTCTCACGCAGGTGGTTCCTCCTCTTTGTTTCCTATTTCTTAAGTTCACCGTTACCTTTGTTTTGTTCACTTAGACTGTTATGTTCTTCGTGGCGAGGGTTGTCTTGCGTGTGTGTACAAGTACCCAGGCCAGTGAGGCCTGGAGCCCCAGTCTGTGGAAGTTGTAATAAGCAGTCGCCTTGTTATCATTTTCCTGGATATCATAATAAAGAGCATCTAATTAAAAATGTGCTTGGATAGTCTGTTACAAAAAGGGAGGCATGCAAATCCTCTCTGGCCTTGCTTATGGTCAACAGTGGCACTAGTTACCAGAGAGATTTGGGTAAAGGACAAATCCTGCGAACTGGCTGTTGGAGGATATTTACTTGAGCCAGTGAACGCTCAGAGAAACCAAGAACTGAGAGCTGTAGCTTAAACAAAATGTACCAGGAATCCACGAGCAAGTTCTTGCCTTCTGACAGCTTGAGAAACTGCCTCGATCCTCCACCTTGGGAAGGGGAGCTTCTCTGAAGTGTGTGCAGGGCTTTGCATCCTTTCCAGGATGGAGCGCAGAACCACGGACCTGTGGAGAGGAGGCCAGGTGTGTCTGCACTTCAGCTACACAACTTGTTGAAGTCTACGGCCCTTGTAGACTTCAGCTTCAGTGGTATTGAAGAGTAAAATTTCATTTTGTCCAAACAGCAACCTGTAAATGGATCCATTGATGATCTAGATCAGGTTCTAGGAAGCTGGGTATCTGTTACTGTCACCTGAGTTAAGAGAAGTTGAACTGCTCTTTAGAGTCTGTTCCCTTAATGTTGCCTCTGCTTGATTTGACTATTCTGAAGAAGTGTTGACAACTAATCCAAGGATCTCTGTTTATAAGTATGTACTCAGTTCACTTCAGGATGAATCAGTTTTACTTTTGTATAGTTATTTACTTAAACACACTTAAATTCAGCAATCATAAATCCTCAAATTAATTGAAAAAGATGTTTAAAGATTAGGCTTTCATGAAGAACCATCTCATTTTCAGATTCACTGTTAAGACAGAATTGTAGCTTAAAAAGAAGTGTTACCAAATCAATTACAAATACATAGTTTTATGAACTAGGGCAGCTTCACCAATGGATGTAGCTATCAAGCAACTACCTAGTTGCTTGAGTAGGTAGTGAGGACAGAAGTAGTAAGTAGTGAGGGCAGTAGTAGCAGACAGTGAGGACAGGCAGGCGTGGTAGCATGGCCGATGTTGCGGCAGGGTATAACCAGTCCAGTCCTGCCCTTCCGCCATCTGCTCCTCTGAGTCATCCAGCTCTGCTGCCACTTCCAGGAGGATCTAGCAAATACGGATTGGATGTTGAGCCCATATGGTCTTATCAGCCTTATGGGTCTTATGGGATGAGTTTGGGATGCTGGGGGAAAACATCCACTAGAGGACACCATAAACTCTCTCGGCTGTGTTCAAATGTGTTTGGTAGCCAGGGAAGAGGAAGAGGGGAAGAGGCTCACAGTTTTCCTGTATTTTCAGCAAAACCTTTGCTTTTTCATGTGCTTTTAAGTAGTAGCTTTGCTATTGATCTAATATACCGCGCGTGTCTGTGTAGTTTTGAAAACTGCTAGTACCCAGTAACGAGAATATGCTCTGCCCTGCGGGTCCAAGAAACACATTCTTAACTGGCCAAAAATTATTTCATTGCTTACTTTGGAGAGAATAGGAGATTCAATATAAAAACTTGCTTTTAACCACAAATTGCAACATCTTAGGTCAAGAGCAATGTTAAGCGTGTAAAGAAGGTCTCAGATGAGAGCTACTGGTTGTGCCTGCATTTGCAATCACATATCCTACGCCGTGGCATATCCTGATCTTTTTGCTTAAAGCTTGTGAATAACAGTATAGAAACCCTGCTCTATGCCAATTATTTGATGCTTTGAAAGATATTACTAGAAGGTGTTGTATGGTTTCCTGGAGGAGCTGTATGAGACTGTTATCTGAAGCGGTTAAAATAATTTTACAGAAGAAAAAATGTATTGCAGTTTGTAGTTTTGGTGTTCAGTAATAAGTCTTTAATAATAGATCTTGATGCTTTAGCATGTGCCTTTTTGCGTACCAGAAACAATTTGGGAGTGATATTGGGAAACAGCGTGCAGTGGATTCATTGTTTTGGAGGTCTTTTGATAATCTTGTTCCAGTCTGCTCAGGAAAAAAATCCAGGGTGCTGACCCTAACTTGTTCTGAGCCCTGCTGGGATGCATTTCGTTTGCAGGAAATTCAGTGCAAGTTAGTTCTGAAAGAATAATAAGAAACATGGCTGTCCTTCGGGAATGTTTTGGGAGTTCGGTGGAGTTTGGGCAGAGTTTTCCAGAACACCTGGATTTGGGCAGCCCTGGTGAGAAATGGCAAACTATATGCATCATGTTATGAGCTGTGAACTTGGTTTGGTTGGAAATTCAACACGCTGTCAGTGGCAGACAGAGCCTGGCTGCCCATTTGCCGTGTGGCTCCAGAGCCACGCGAATGCCATAGGAAACGGGTGGCCGGATGCGCAGTGCTTCAGCTGAGAAGAGATGCTGTGTAGAGCTCTGTGTCTACATGGAGCCCTCTGTCCCCTTGGCTGTTGGTTTCTGAGGTGAATGGCTGCATTCAGAGCGGCTGGGACGCGGCAGGAGGCAGGAACCATGATGGCGCCTGAGGCAGCGCGCGAGGGCCTTCCCCTGCCCCCGCCCCGCGCTGCCCTGCTTCAAGAGCTTGACTGCTCTGACATGGAAACCTTGTGATTTACAGCAACGTGCGCCGCGCGGCAGCACGGGGGATATTGTCAGTGTCTAGCTGGATCCTTGCTGGCGGCGGCCCCACCCTGGAGAGAATGAGGTAAATCATTCTCATTCTTGGCACTGGTTTTTAAATTTAGTTCATAGCATGTCATAAAAAAATCAGACGTTGTAAACCGTCTGTGCTGTCAAGAAAACTCTCGGCAGCTTTCTGGAGGGAACTTCTTAGCAAGTGAAAGAAATGTTGGTAGAGATGTGGCAAAAATGGTGCCATATGGGACTGTGACCTTCTTTGCTTTTGATTTCTCTTTCTCTTCTTCCCCCTCTCTGCCCAGAAGTCTGAAGTCATGAAAATGAGCTGCTGTGAAGACCCAGAGAAACCCTGGAGCTTCCTCTTGCCCCAGAGCCCACCAGACTTCTTGTCTCCACAAGCACAAGGCTCCTCTGCAAAGGACACTTGCTCTAGATGAGATCAGAAGACCATGTGCCACAGTGTCCTTCTCTGTGGCCCTTTAGGGAAGGAACATGAAATTGAGAGCACTGTAATCCTGGTTCATCCACCCAGTTTCTGGCAGTCATCAGTTTAGGGACTTATGAAGCATCCGGTTGCATCACAACTTTTACTTCTTCATAACCACCAAATGGATGTGTTCTACATCCCTCTTGAACCCACTTAAATACTTGGCATTTGCAGCAATCAATAAGTTACACAATTTCCCTCTGCCTTCTTTGGAAAAAGTATTTCCTTTGGCTTGTTTTCTTTTAAACCTGATGTTTGCTTGTGTGAGTCTCAAGTAGGAAATAATCATTCCCTCATCTTGTTCATGTTGCATATGATTTTATAGGCCTTTCTGTTTCAAGCCTGAGGGTTTCCAGTCTGTTTAGTGTTTTCTTGCAGAGAAACTGTTCTGCATATCTGATCGTATTTGTTATCTTTTATGTACCCTTTCTAATTCTCCCAGATGCTTCATCTTCGGGTTTATATGTTATTTTAAGTTTATTGGGAGTAACTCCTAGCAGCTAGCTCACTTCTAGATAGGATTTTTGATCTTTAACTGCATTTTTCTGGTATATTCTTCTCTGGTATATGCTTTTCTGATATATGCTTGGTATTTTCTAGTATATGCTTTCTCTGTTTTTTTTGTTGCATGTACTTTTGTGTTCGGTTGCATAATGCAGTTCCTAGAATAAGGAGACACTGACATACACGTTTTGGGACATTGGTCAGTCATACAGCAGGGCCTCACGAGGAAATTAAACAGTAACTCAGGAAGATAGAAGGGAAAGGCTCATTCCCGAATGCTGCCTGGTCTTCCCTGCTCGTGCTTGCCAGAGGCCTCGTGGTTCTGCTTGTCGCTTAGCCTCCATGCAGAGGTTGTTCTCTGCTGTATTACTGGTGCTATTAAAGCACTTCTCAAATGATTTGGGAGAATGCTGTTAAACGGCAGCATTTATATGCAAATGTATGACTACAGATTGCATTCCTCGCTTCCCTGTAAGCATAGTCAGAGCTGAATTTCATCCTGCTTAAGGGCAGCGGTAATCAAATCAAAGGCCTGTCGTACCTGTACTTTGTTATGTTCCGCTCTCGGATTAAGCCTCCCAGTCACAAGCTTTTATGTATATGAACATCTAGAGCCTTAACCTAATTCTACAAAATACAGACTCTTTAAACAAAATATGGCACTCAGAGATCATAATCCAAAATGCAGAGTGTGTCCTTGAAAAACTTAGGAACAGATACTTGAATTATAAAAGTAAGGAAGAAGTCATAAATCAGTCATAACATCTCAGTTCTGCTGTATCTCAACAGCAAACACTGCAAGAGAAGTTTCAAAGTCTCTGGGATCCCTGGTTCTTGAGAAAACACAGTGCAGCAAAGTAGCCCTTTTTGGCAAGAGCGGTGCTAGCTGCGTTAGCTGGAGGAAGCAGCTTGAATTTCTTTCAGCAGACAGCAACTAGTTCTCAAAGGGTCATTGATCACAAGCTGTAATTTTAGAAAGAGAAATCTTCAAGCTAGTTCAAGATTGGAAGACAGCAATTTTGCATTTTATGAAATTGTCATGGACAATGGTGAGTAGCTAGTAAAATAAGAAAAGCGCAAAATACACTAATCTCCTGGAGCCCCCAGACCCCTGTGATTTGATCGCTCCAGCACCAGCCTGCGGGTAATTTCAAGGCTGGATTTAGCTGCACAGTGTGGTTAAGAAGTGAACTTGAAAATCCTATTGGTGAGATTCTGCTTCTGAATTTACCCAAGCCTTAGGAAGCCTTTGGCTAGTCATTTTTCTAGGTGTTTCTCCAGTGGCTTGTATTTAAGTCATGTAGATACTAGGACACCAGTTTAATCATTTATATATGCCTTTCTTCTAAGGCTCTCAGTGGTCCACAAATATGTTTTATCTGTTGTGCATGGCAGGTGCTGCTTTAAAGAAAAACAGCTGCGTGCTGGATTCTGTGTGGCAGGTAATTCAGCTTCAGGAGGAGGGCTATTTTCTTGTCAAAAATCATCTGTGACTTTAAAAGCAGATTTGTCTTTTTTCTGCTCAAGACAAATCCTACCTGATGAAAACAAGACACTATGCCATAGTGCTTTGGAGTTTTTCCATGCTTCCATCTTACTGAGTGATTTGACCTGGATATCCAAATGACACGGATGAAATAACATGTATTTGTTACAACAGCATCTAGACAGCCCTAGGACTCATAACTAAACAAAAACATGACAAAAGGTGGTCCATGTATTGGCAACAAAGAGGCCTGGAGAAGAAACACCATCTTCATCCTCTGTCAGGAGAACTGTGGCTGATGACTCAACACGTAGCAAGGCAGGAGCTCCCACCCCCTGCCCTGCCCGTGTCCATCGTGTCTCAGCTGTCACTGCCAATGCTAAAATGCCTCTGGAGTCAGAAGACATGCTGACACGTACGTGTGTTTTGAGAAGTGAGCTGGAGAGGAGGAGCTGAGGAAGGGCCTGCGCGTTGAGCCGCCTCATGCCCGAGGCTCGCGGTGGCGCCGGCTCCCAGAGGAGCTCGTGAGCGCCTGCGACGCAGGGAAGAGCCTTGTTGTGAGCCCACATGCCTGAAGAAAGCGCTGCTGACTTCCTACAGACCTGTTGGTACCGTATAGCCGTTTACGCCGCTCCAAAACACGCTCCCAAAGGGATGAAAACTCTCTCATTTCCCCCTTTAGCACACGGTCACTTTTCCATGCCTGCAGCTATGAGCAGTGTTTGGATCTGGGCTTCTAATGTGGTGTGGTTTGGGACTTCCAAGCACGACGGGAACCCCACAGGTTTTTGGCAGCAAGAATCACTGAGGAGCTGAATGTTTTGGTGTCAGCTCAGGCTGTAGGACCTTATGGCAGCGCTCACAAACGAAACTTTCACCTCACACCCAAATACCTGCGTTCTCCAGGAAAAACCACCCGTGGTTACCCCTGCCCTCCCCAGAAAGCGCCGGCTCGAGTAACTGCACAAGAGGCGACTGTACATGCAGCGGCGTCTGGAAGGCTATAAATAGACTTGCATAAACGTGTATTGTCTGAAGGATCTAAAATTAGATTGCACCAATGTTTGTGCATCGCTCTTCCTCTGCTGCGGGGGAATGAGTCTCTTCTCAAAGTATTTCAGCTTGAGTTGGGGCTGGTTAGAAATTGGGGGAGCCTGTCTGCAGGGAACTTCTGAAGCAAAGGCACTGGTTTTCTTAAAAGGATGTAAAAAAAATGAAGAAAAAAAAGAATGGCTGGAAGTTCCTGGAAAGTATGGCTATACTTATTTAGAGTTTGCACCAAAACATCAACTTTCTGCTTTTTTTTCTTTCTTTCTCCCATTTCAAGGGCATTTGCACCTTGAATGCAACAAGCATTTTGAAAAAGATTTCCAGAGGCGGAGTGGAAAAATCCCAGCATACACATTTGCCTGTGATTAAATGACATTGTATGTCCTATGTTCACAGTATTTTAATTCTTGGTCTCTGCAACAAATAGCAGTAACTATGTATTTAAGATAAATTTGAGTGTTGCCTGATATCAGCTGGAAATATCTGAGCTGGCTGTTACTCATTCTATATAATGAAATAATGCTTTCTTGTTCAAATAACTTACCATTGAGTTGTGAAGAGAACATAAATATTAGTAATTCCACAGTCTTCAGTTGCCATCTTCGCACTGCAATGTTTTGTGTGGTGGCAGTTTATTATAATGTTTCATATTAAAAAAAATCTAATACACTTGGCCTCTTACATAAATTTTGTTTTGTTAGCAACAGAAGCATAGAAAATAACTTATTGTTCTGTTGATGAAATTGCAGCTTGTCTGGGAAGTAGCACTGGTTTTGTTTTTTTTTTTTGTTTTGTTTTGTTTTTTTTTGATTTTTGTCTCTTCTGCTGGACGTGTTTATGAAAATTTATTACTCCAATCCTCATAAACAATGGTCCAGCACACTGGAGTGAAATGAGCTGTGTCCTCCGTTTTCTAGTCAAATCAAGTTGGAGACCTGGGGGCGGGTTTCAAGACATTATTAGTAAGGCTCTATTAAGAAATGCTAATAACATGACTCTTATCTGCCTAAACACAGTGGAGGACTGTGTCAGTTGTACGTTGGATTTATAATAGCCATTCAAATGAACATATATATAAAAAAATGTTGAGGTCTTTCAAGCACCGGAAGTTTTGAGGTGCTTGCAGAAAGTCTTCCATAGGATTTTACACATGCTGAGAAGAGATATTTCTGGGGAGTTATTTAATCTGGGGAAGAAATCCAATGTTTTTAATTTCCCAGCCAGTCTGTCAGTTTAACTCTTAGTTACCTCAGACAAAACGTTGAATTGGTGTTTGTATATGAAGAACTGGATTGCTTACACCTTCATCTGTATGGCGTCTTCAACTTCTGCAAATAAGATCTCTGGTAAATTTTCTTCTCTGGTTTTATAACCTTCCGATGGAGTGTCCTTTAAAAAAAAAAAAAAAAGAAAAAGTTTTTTACACGCCTATGATAGTTTAAGATGGATGTCAAGTGTGATTTCATGCATGATGCATTATTTTGATCATAGTTCTGCATGTGTGAACACATATGCAGCTGTGCAAACTGAGGCAAAGAACTTTTTTAAAAAAGAAGTTTTAAAAGAAAATAGTTTTTTTTTCCGTATCTCTAGTTAGCAGTAGTTAGTTTTAGCCACAAGAGGGAGTGATGTTTATCTTCTCTGAGAGCATTACCACTTTAACTAGGAAAGGTTAATATTTATTTACAAGGTTAAAGGTCTTCATTTTTGGTTCTTATCATTGTTTCGTCATCTTTTTCTGTGTCTTCTGGCAACATATATGAAGAACAGAATATAAATAAAATGTAGCAGAATTGATTAGGAACCTCTGTCAACTTTTACCTGAAGTTTGGTAAGTGGTTTTGAACATAGTGTATCCGCTATTCTTTGAAGGTTAACTTATGCCCAACTCGCATGCTGGATGAGATATCCCTTATTCTGGAACATTTCTGTAACTGAGTTGAAAGCAGTAGCTGCATCTCCTATTTCTCCAGGAAGTTTGATTATTTCATAATTTACTAAGAACAAGTGAGTTAAATCAAAAAACAAACTATTTTCTCCTGCAGTTCCAGGCTGATGGTGGCTTGTTGCTCTGGGCGGATATTGAAAGTGTATGGTAGGAGAAAAGATAAAGCAAGAGCAATGTGACAAATTATGAATAAGTTATAACTAAATTTTAAAGGTATATTACAAGTAAATGGTTTTGCTAGACTTGCATTTTGCTTTGTGTGCCACTTTGTGTTTTTTTGCAGCGCCTCAGGGTTTTGGGGCATCTTCCTTTTGAGGGCCAGCCAGAGTGCTCATGTATAACACCTGCGTGTTGCTCTCAGTATCATGCTTGTGTTTGGAGAATCCACAAAGTTGTTAGTAAGGGGCTATATAAGCAGGCAGCAAGTGGTCACCTAGGTTTGTGTGTTCTCTTGTTAAGTCCAAAAACAAAAAAGGTTTTGGAAGAAGACATAACTGCAGTAGCCCCTGGTAGAATGATGTAGCCTATAGACACAGTAGTGTCCTGTTCATCAGGAGGAGTTAGGGCTTTGGGGGATAGAGAGGGGAGAAGACAGCTGTATTTCCCCTTTGGCATTCTTACAAGTATGCCTAGCAGTGCTCCACGCTCTTTCCAGGGTTTCGCAGGGGTTATACAGGCATAAATATGGCAGAAATTGAACCGTAGGTCGTTTCCTCAGTATGGAGGGGGAGGGAACGCTTATTTTTGCCTAGCGTAACTGCGATGGTCTGTCACTTCATAACCTAGTTTTTGCACAATGCCAGCATCTCTGAACGTGTCATTTGTGAGCTTGTGCTTAGGTAGTTGTTTTCCTGCTGTAGGGTAAACACAATAAGTGGATTTTACACATAAGTATAGAGCTGTGCTTGGAGTATGAAATGATGAAGAACAAATGCACCTTGGGCCTTATTCTTGGGGTAAACAAGGCTATAGATGATAGATTAAGCTAGAGGATTCTGCAGAAGTTTAAGTATTTGTGTATGATAGAATTGGTGGCTGTGGAGGATTTTATTACAGGCTTTGATCTATAATAAGAGTCTGAGTTTGAAAACATAAAATGGTCCTTTTCCCTGAACAAAGCTCTGGGTGTGCATTTGACAGCCAGCATGACCAGAAATGTTGGAACTTACCAATGGGTGTATCCCGAAAAAGCCTTTTCGTAATGCGGCTGGAAATGTGCTTTAGATCAGCAGAAAGGCTATACGGTTTTGATCTGTTTTTCTTTACATAGATATTGCAAAGAAACTTAAAAAAAAAAAAAAAAAGCTTTGCACAAAAGCTAGTTTTAGTGTCTCATGCTGGGTGTTTTGACGATTAATTATTTCCTCATGTGTCTCATTCCCTATCACAGCTTGATTTCTTGGGAGATACGTGGTTGGTTCAGTTCCTGTTCTCCCTTTTTCAGCCCATTCACAGGCAACTGAAGTGCAGTGGTAGTTTGTCTGTCCCAAAGATTCTTCTGAAAACAGGCTCTTCCCAACACCCCTGGGCTGGGAGCTGTATCCACAGCCACTTGGATGTTGTGGTGGGAGCACATTGCAGCTCTCATTTTGATAATGAAGACAATGGTGAGAGGCAGGAGAAAGAGACAATCAGCCCATCTCCAAATTATCCATCATAGTCATGTTAGTTATGTGAATTTGGGCTTTTCTAAGAAAATAGAGGCAAGCTAGGCCTGTTTGTATTGTTTTTCTATAAAATATTAGCCTTGATTCACAAACACATCACTAGAAATTTCAAATAATGTTGTCTGGAGAATGTGAAAAGAGAGTAATGCTCTTCCAGAAATGGTATGGAAATTTAGGATTTTTTTTTTTAGAAGGGAATAATCTTTCTAGGTAAAGAGAGGAAGTTCATCTCAGCACTCAGAGCAAATCCTAGTTTAGAAGCTCAGAGAAATAAATTATTTGGATTTATATCATCACTTTTATTTCACTGATTTACTGAATCAGAGCTGCTTCTGCTCGAAAGAGCAGTATCAGTTTGACAAGTCGTAGCATTATTGCACAAGAGCTCAGAGCGGGAAGCGGAGCCAGCAGCAATCGTGGAGGAAACTGAGCAGAGTTACCAGCCCGGGAAGCGGGCCAGGAGCAGAGGGACTAGCCTGCCTTTCAGAGCCCAGCTTGCCAAAAGACGCCCTTGCTGTTTCCCTTCACCCAAAGTCATCTAGCACCTCGCTTCTCGGTCTCATTCTCTAAGTGGATTGCTTTTAAAACAACTCTTTTTGAAAATGTATTTAAAATACCATTGGTCTAAAAACAGGACATTTATCATAAAAGCACAGATTTTTTTTTCCCAATCACTTGCTATTTTTGGGCATACTCACTTCAGATGTTGCTAGAACTCCAGTTGCAGGTTTTGCCAAATTAATTATATATCTGCTTTAACACTGTGATTAGCCTAACTGATCTCCAGTTGTTGCTCAGAGGCACAAGGAGCAGTTTCCCTCAGTTCCATTTCTAGAGGAGTAAAAACTTACAGATGTTAAGAACATTTTATAGTTTTGTCTGGTTTAGCCTTGTTATAGGATTTCATGAGCTCAGATAGATAATCTTGGTTTCTATGTTCACCATGCAAATTGAACAAACAACTAAAATGAAACCTCAGATGGTCCGTTGGCTAAAGCCACTCATCTAAACCCATTGGATTAGAGACTATATCTCCTCCACATGGAAAGAAAAATATCAACCCTTAAAACAACTTGCCCGTAGTAAATTTGGGGCTATGGTATCTATGTTTTATTCCTACACCAAGCCTCCTTTCTTTTCCTTTTTTTTCTTTTTCCTTCTCATGGGGTCCCAATTTGAGTCCCCGGGTGAAGTCTGGGAAATGGCAGAGTGAGTTAGCTTAGATGCCAAGTGAATCAACATGCTGCTTCTGTTAGTGTTCTGTGGAGTTTTCCAGTTGTCTAATGAAACCAGATCTTGTAACACTCCGAATGGCAGAGCTGATTTTATACAAAGTTTAAAATACATAGACACACATATATATATACACACATATGAAGCCATAAAGTTCCCAGAGGTTCGTGCACCTGTTCTTATATTGCTGTGTTGTTTTTGAGAACTTTCGGCATTTAAACCTCCAGCTCTGCTGTATCCTTCATCCCTGTGGAGATACCTTAGTGATGTGACTTTCCACTTAGAGCAAAACAGCCCAGGTTCCTATGCAGTCCATTAGATTCACTCGGGAGGCAATGTTGTTAACATATTTTTACAACAATAAAGCATCTAACTTTGGAGTCTAATTTGGGAGTCCTTTTCGTTTGTGTTCATGAGGTTATATTCCAGACTATGTTGACTATCAATAAATGTAGATTGACATAACCTCTCAAACTGTATTGAACAAGAACAGGGTGATCCAGCTCTGTCATTGGGAGGAAGTTTCATGTTAAGGTGAATTTTTGCTTTTGATGCAGAAGAAGGTGGGCACTTTGCATCTGCTCAATGCCTGGCTGTGCACAAAGGGTTGCAAAGGCACCCGTGCTGCAGGTGACTCAAGGAATGCCCTATAAATAAAGGTGTTTAGGTTCATACATCTGGCAAAGCATGATTAATAACAGGATGATTGATACCTGTGTGAGTCCTGTTGCAATAGGATGTTCTCCGATGATGAACAGTGACATGTTATGTTTTTAAAAGGTGTAAGAACTGGGACTCAGACTTCTGAAACTTGCTGAGGATTTTTGTCATTCTTCACTTGATCTAAGCTACCTTTGAGATGCCTGTCTGTTGCACTAAACACCAGGCTGATGTATTTTTAAATGTTTATTTTAGAGTTTCAGTTTGGTTTCTTAGAAAAATACTCTCAAAATCAATACTGATTTTTGAATGTCTTTTTCTTTGTGAATCATTTGGAGTTCATTAGCAAAAAGCACTAGAAGCAACTGTGAAAGTATTGTGCAACTCTCCAAGCATTTGGCAAGGGCTGAGCGTCTTGCTGCACCTTTTGCTCTGTATATGGCATCTGCCACCCTCTTGTTGACCAATCTACCAAAGAAATATTTTCCTGCCTTCAAAGTGTAAGAAATTGTATTTCAGTTCTATTTAAGCTCAAAAAAGGGGTGCGGGGGGTTTGAGCATGTTATATGAAACCAGGCCAAAAACCATGCCCTGAAACCATGCGTGCTCTGCCTGGCAACCCATCGTGGGTCATGAGGACGCTTCAAGGTGGGGCTGAGGGTCAAGCTGCCAGCAAGACCTCTCCTTAAGACAGCACTGCCCAGGAAAAGGGCACATATAGCCCTGCCAGTGCTAATTTTCTCATCAGGAATTTTCCACGGCCGCTAGTGCAGTTAGGTAACTCACTGAGAGGAGGCATAGCTCCTGCTGCTGCTGTTACCATGCCTCCTTCAAGAGCTTTCCTTTGTGGACAGACTCTTTTTGTGGCTACTTTACATGGTGCTTTTGGATGCTTACTTACCAGTTATAGCTACAACACATTCTGTGTGTTTGGTTTGCTTTCGGTTGTTGTCTTCATATGGTGCTTTTACATACTATATGAATAATATGTTTAAAATAGGCAGCTCCTATGGATCAGGAAATAAACTGTCTAGAGCAACACTGAGCATCTCCTCTCAGTTCACAAGGAATTTAGCAGTGGAACTCCTTGATTTTGTTTCTTTCTGAAAAACACCTGTCAGAACCCAAAATAGCCTTTTTATATCAATGATTGTTCATGTCTCAGTTTGTAAAACTGTACATTTACAGTCTTTCTGCTAGCAGAAGTTTTCCTATAAACAACAAGTGTATCTAAGTTTAGATATATGTAAAACACATTTCAATAATAGTTTTCTCCTTGTAACAAAGTGGTTCTGTATTTCTTGAGATAAGGGTCCAGGGGGCTCTTTTGTTCTGCCAGTTGTGAAGTTGTTGCAGCCCTGACTTCGTGCAAGGCGCCCAGTTGCGGCACTGAGGAATCGTTATTCTGTGCAAGAGTATTCATTTTTCCAAGATGTGGCTCCCAAAATAGTTGCAATATGGCTGTGTAGTAAATCGTAGACTTGCCAGTCTTGACAAACCCTTTAAAACATTTTTTTTTCTCCTCCATATTACTTCAAAGGTATCTTTAAAAAGTATCTTTTTCAAGCAATAGCAGTTGGAGCTTGTCTTGTTTTCTGGTGAACTTCTAGTCCTCAGTACAAGGTGTTCTGCACTTCAAATTGAATGCAGAGTTGCCTTTACTTGCCTTTAGTAATATTTCCCTGAATTAGTCAATAGGTATTAGAACAGAAAATAAGGTGTATGTTTTCTCCGATACTCATAGGAAAGCAACAGGAAATAAAAAAGTAACTTATTTTTACCTCTTTCAGTAGAATTATTATTATTTATATAATGGGTAGGTCATACTAGACTTGACCGCTTTTATACTAGTAGTATACAAGGTGCCCTCAGAAGACCACGCACCTCTTTTGCTGGCAGAATGTGAAAAGGAATGATGAAAAATGGATAAAAACACACGCAGGGGGTTCCTCCCAAGACAGACGTTGTTGCAGGAGAGCGGCGGGCGCCCAGGCGGGCAGAGCACGGGCAATATTCACACCCGTGGTCTTCAGGTGCAATCCACTCATGAGAGCTCAGTGCTCGTAAACTTCATCGGAACTATCTGAATTGCTTGGAAAAATGAGTCGTTTTGGGCAGGATGACTGTGACGTTGGGTGATGTTGCCTTAAAGTCTCCTTTCAGAAGTGAGCTTTAACTTGTGCTCTGCTTGACCTACTTTCTTCTCAAAAAGTGATGAGCCTGCTGTTAGGCTCAGAAAATGATTCCTGGTCCCACAGGAGTAGTTTCTTCAACATGGGGAAAGAGATTTGTATGGGAAATACCACAAAAATTGAACCGTTGCTTTGCAGATAAGTTGCTGTTTACATTTACATGTGGCACTAGTTAAAGATGCACAACAAAGTCTTTAAGCACACCTAAAAGGTAAATATTTTCCACTTTATTTTCTCCGTGTTTTACTGCCATGCTGTCCTCTATAGTGAGTGAGTTATGGTAATTAGTAATAGAAAAATCCTTCTGAAAAAAAATGGGTTATAAAAAAAGCCTGAAAGCCTGACTTATTTTTATATCAATAAAGCTTCTGTGATTTCTTGGCTGTCTTGTAGCTTCAGAGCAAATTCAGAGCAGCAGCAGAGTAAGTGTAGTGTGGGAGGGGTTCGGCTGAAGCATAAATTAACCGTATTTCATTTCCCCTTAATAAAGAATTTCAGTTTTTCCACAGCTAACTGTATAATCAATTTGCTCCCCTGCTGGCTCGCTAACTTGCTCTTGGCTTTCTTTCAATAATATCAAGCCCCTAATGAGGGAGATGGGAGGCTCTAATCACACAGAGGAGGAATAGGCAGCCGTGCTAGAACGTGTAGTTCAGCTGTGCTGAATTTTGCTGTGTCTTTTATCATTGAAGAGCTCAAATATGTTTTCCCCCCATGCTCGATGCTGCCTTTTGTAGACTTAAGAAGCCGTGTACTCCTCCAGCCTCATTAATCATATTTCACTGCCTGGATGACACTAAATACTTAAATCCTATTCAGTTTTCCCGCAGCCTCGAGCTTCCTCGTGCTTTTTCTCTCCAAAGTTTCACTTTGGAACTGGGTGCTGGTGTCACCAGGATGCGCGGCGGCTCCGAGTGAGCAACATGACACAATTTTGCTTCACCCTGCTGTAAAATTGTTAGTCAAAGTATACTTTAATTGTAGCATCATTGCACCGCAAGCCTGGGAGAGATTATAGAGGGGGAAAAAATACAGTCTAACGGCTGAGTTTGTTTTCCCTGCCTTCGCCATGCCTAGAAATTATACCCTGTATTTTGGGTTTGTTCAGCTACTCACTTGTAATTCCACTTTTTTTTTTTCTTTTTTTTTCCCCTCAACACTTCGGATATACAAGACACCAGTTAAACATACAAGATAAACAAAGATTATCTTTAGTCGCAGTATCGCCAGACAAAAGCCTCTTCTGAGCTCGCAGTCCCCACCCCTGCATTTCTATTTCTGCTCCTCACTCTAAATGCTCTACTTCTGCTTGCAGATAATACGCCTGGCAGGGCTGCGCAAAAAGGAAAGTCTGTGTCAAGCTAAAAAACACCAGTTTGACTTCGACATTTGGGGAGGTAGGACTTTTGATTCATCTTTGGATTTTTTTTTTATTATCCTTATTTTTTTCCCTGCCAGTGTGTAGGGGGAATAATTAGGGAGGGGGTGGGTTTAAAGTTCAATTTTAATTTTTCTGCGTCATTTGGTCTCATTTTGAATGGTGGCCATGTGATCCGGGAGCGTTCAGTGCCGCAAGAGGCTGAGGCGGGGAGGCTGAGCCAGCGGCGGAGGAAACTTAGGAGATAAGTAAAGAGCATCGAGTAAAAACGGTTTCAATTTAATTTTATGCTTTTTTTTTCCTGATTATAGATATTAACTGTAGATCTTAAACAATTCCTTGCTGTTTCTGCACAGTGTTATGGAATCTCATGTGTTTAGTGTCCTAATGGAAAAAGAAAAGCCTTTTTATTGCACACTAGCAATGCTAAGTCAACATTGCTGTAAAGATACTTGCCTCTCTTCTGTGCTACCAAGGAGTCCTTGACCGAAGTTGTCATTCCAGAATATGGGCCCCGTTTATGATTAAAATGGGAGGGGAAGGGAAATAAAGCAAATATGTGCAATTGGGAAAAAGTCTTGTTTTGATTTGTAAACTGGATTTGTAAACTGTTTATTATCAATTCTATTGATGCAATATATATCCAACAATGCACAAAACAGTCATTTTGTGAGCTGAGAGCAATCAAACCCAACAAAACCTGATCCTCATCTGTTTTGTTTGGGTTTTGGGGGGCTTTTTTAATGTTTTCTGAACACCTATCATGCGCACACGAGGACTGAAAAGCATGCAGGCCTGCCCCAGTGCCAGGCATAGCACGAAGGTAGCAGGGCTCCTGGCCTTCCAGCTCTTCCCGACTCAGAGCGCCCTGCCGCTGCCCACAGTGCTGGAGCTGTGGTTATTCTACTGCTATATTTGGGTTGTACCTGTTCGATACATCCAAAAATATTTTCCAGGAAGAAATCCTGCTGGCGCCAGCCTGGCACGGCGGCAGCCTCGGGCGGGAGGGTGCTGGGCAGGGAGGAGGGCAGTGCCCTTGTAGGAAGGATTGAGCCCATAAATGAGCCTTTTCCAAATATTGTGGGTAGCGCCTGGAGGGAGGAGACTTTAGGGATGGGGAGATCCCAGGTAGGTGATGCCGAATTTCCTCTGGCCCCATTTTGCTGCTGGCTGGACTGAGTGCGTTCAGCCTCATCTTGCCTCTGTAGCCAGATCTAAGAGTTAGAGAGGCTGCACGGGCTTCATCCTTGCATCAAGGAACTGACTTGCGTTGCCTTTAGTTCTTCTGAGATCGTACCCCACAATTTCCAAATCCCTGCACACAAATTTAAAGGTGAGAATCAAGTGCTTTTGGTTCTGGCTCTTCAGAAAGGAGAAACAAAGATGCAATTAGGGATGAAATTTTATAGTTCTCTCCATGCATGATGCAGAATTGTCTGTATTACACTATTCTCACTCCAAAATTCAAAAAAATAACAGTGGCAGCAATCAGCTGGGCTTCCTTCACTTTTTGAAGGAAAACTGCACCCAGCCCCTGGCAGGTCACTTTTACCAGTTATCTTCGTTATAAACTGGGTCAGAAATTGTTGGCAATTGAGGAATCTGCCAAAGTGGCCATGAAGTTCAGCCCTCGCCGAGGCAAAGGAGGTGCAACACCTTGGAATAAGATAGGGAATAAGTTTGGCGGGATGGGAAAGTACCAAAGTGGGTGCCGAGCAATGAATTCTGCAGATTTCTACATTTCATGTGGTGTGAGTGTTGGTTTTCAGGTGCACAAATTTCTAAAATTTTGGTGAGAATTCCCATGAAAAATGCAGCTGCTGAGCCCCTGGGTCCTCACAATGAACACGGTCCATGAAATGGTCTGAGAGCTGCAGAGAAACTGCCCGATTTCTCTTTTCAGGCCTGGCCTCTGCTGTCCCAACCATGCAGATGCTATTTGACCAAAGGCCTTTGCAAGAAGCAGCCCTTGTCCACGGGATTAGAAGTGAGAACCACGACTTGTTGGTCATTTACTGCCGTTATCCTACAGTGGACTGAATAGTTTCTGGTCAAAATGAATTAACTCATCCAAGAAATGCACCCGCTGTCAGCCCCCTCCTTCATGCTCAGGCATCACATTTTATTTAATTTTCCAAACTCTCATAACGTTTTGACGAGGAAATTTGAAACTTGACAATTTAATGTTTTCCTTGCAACCTCTTGAGGCCGTTTCTCTCCCCGTGCCCTTCGTTTCAGCCTGTCCCGAGCGGTGCCGCCGCGTGCGGGCAGCGGAAGCTGAACCCCCTTTCCCGCGGAGAGGCGGTTTCAAGGGTTTTAGCCTCTCCTTTCTGGACTTTGGCTGTATTCTCCCCCAACTAGTCTTCTAAGCTAATGACTGCATTTGCTTCCAGTGTTTTCATCCTCCTTGTTTGTAAGTTATCTCTGTTCTCACTAATAGTATCTGAACATCTTATTTCAGTATTGTTTGATGTAATTAGCATGCTGTTTACTACACGCTCTGCCATTTTATTAATGAGGATGTTAAATGAGATGAAACGAATTTTAAAAACCTCCTCCAGCTCATAGAGCTAAATTAAGGCAAATAACCACTGCTTACCTTTCCAGCTTCTAAAGATGTCTCTGGATGTTATTGTCAAGCCACCAGCTTGAAGTCACTCCACAAGGAAGATAAACAGGACACACTGCCAGTCTCTGCACACATCTACTGCACTAGTCCCCTGGCTGGGGGCTACAAGGCTACCTTGCTGTATTAAAGTGTTTTAAAGTAGGCTGTATCAACAATTTTATGTTTAAGCAGCTGTTATTTCTTTCAAACATATTAGGCTCCTTGCTGCATGTTATTTTTAAGAATCATGTTGTCTTCTCGTCTGATACCTTGCAAAAAATCAAAGCATTTAAGCATTTCTTTTGTGAAATTACCCATAATAGGTATTGAATACTGGATACTTCTGCCTTCCCTCTGACTTTTAAGTTAGAAAATAGACGCACTCATGGCTGTGGATGCAGCATGAGGAGTGTTGGATCTGCTTGGTACAAGGATGAAGACAGAGAGAGACCATGGCCTTGTATATTTTATGTATGATCTTAACTTTCTCCAGTATACATTGAAATATCCTTCAGCATTTATAACTTTTTTTCCCAAAATCAGCCTAATACCCTAATATCATCAGTATTTTTTGTTCTATCACCATGTTAAAAACATTTTCTTACTGTGGATCTCTTGCATGTTCAGGTATGTACAAACCTTCTCAAAGGCTAATCTGCAGTTTTCCAGCTGAAAGACAAATTGCTTTCTAACACCAGCACTAAAAGCATAACATTTAGCACTTTGGTTTTATAGCGTTATATAGAAATTATAGTATACAGTACTGGCAGTATTAGCAGCACCGTGTTGCTGTAGCGTGGTAGGAGAGGCCTCCTTCGGTGTCACCCGGTGATTTGGTTAGACCACCCACTGCAGAGGTATTGGGTGTTCCTGGCTCTTAGTTTGCTCCTTTCCCCAGACATTTAATATGCCTGAGGTTGATTTCCTTGTTAGTGGTGACTCTGGCAATGAATGTGCCGGGGGAGGCTGCTTCTCCTTCTCAGAAGCGTTGGCCTGTTCTCCTCACAGCATCAGCAGTGTGTCCGAGAGGACGCTGTGTTTCTGGTTTTATTTCATGGACATGTGACTTAGCTGTTAATGTTAGTTTAAGGTGCTCTACTATATTCTGTGTGTGCTCAAAGCTGTCGCTGGGGCCGGCCTGGGTGTTCATTAAACCTTGTGAGGTTATCTATTTCCCAAAGGGGCTTTCAGGCAGCAGCTTAACAAATTGCTAGTTATTCCGTGTGCCCCAGTTCTGCTGGAGGTGTCGGAGGAGACCTGATTTTTGGAAAGCATTGAGAGCAGGAGAACAGACCACATTAAAGTTTCCAGCGTCCTGAAATTACCAGCTGGCAATGCCCTGTGATAAAGCATGCGGTGCTGCATCCATTTCCCTGCATCATACTTGATGCTTTGCATGTCATCCAGTATAGAAATAATGAAATAATGAGCACTTTTCTTGCTTTATGTTTGCTGTGGAAAATATCCTATCTAAGGATTTTCAGCTGAGGTGTAAACCCTGTGTTTTGTTGGATTAATGATAAAAATTTCAACTGAGTTAATGATATGTTAATGTTAATTTTAAATCTTTCCTTCTCAAATGATTTTCCTCTTGTGTATTTAATTTATAATCAGGGTTTTTTTTTCCACCTTGCTTTTGCAGTTGGTTTGGTATTCCTCTGGAGCGATGATGATTCCATCATGTTTCCATTTACATTAATTTGTTCATATAAATTTTTTCTTCATTAGCAAATCAAAGTACATTCACAAGTATCTTAAAGAGAACTTGTTCTCCTATACTATATTCCACTTTCTGCACAAAGATGTTTTATTTTTTCTTTCTGAGAATGTTTTAAACATAGGTACAGTTCCCTTTGACTTTCATTCTTTGAGATACCACTTCTTGTTTAATTCCCAATGAAATTAAACATGCATGTCACAAAACTTGCTCACAGTGAAAAACAAAGGTCTGGTTTGTGTCTCAAGTTATATTGTAATATTTCACTGAAGTGCTTCGAGAACTGTTCTTCGTTTCTTAATGGAACTATAAGCAAAGCCATGCTGCTTGGGCTCTTTTACTATCCATTATTTTGTTCGTCTTGAAAGATGATATCTCAGTTTTCCATGTGAAGTTTCTATGTTCCTTCTCCAGCTAACTTAAGAAAAATATGTTGTTTACTTTAAAAGATTTCAAAGTCTGGGCAAGCTAAGATATGGAGACACAAATCTGCTCGCATGACAATACTATACTACAGGCCTGTATATTCTTTCCTTCATCAGAAATGGGATTATGGCAGGAGTATACAGGATTTCTTATCCATATAATTTGATGGCAGGAAATATTAAAATAAACTATAAACTCAATTTGCAGCTTGTCTTAAGGAGGAAATTGGGATATGACTGGGTAAAATACAGATTGCAGGCTAGCATCTAAAAAATGTGGATTTGCAGAAATAGAACGATTACATAAGGCTCTCTGTCATTTTCTTGCAGTAACATTGAATATAATTACCTTACCATTTATCTTAGTAAATGCTAGGTTCCTGAGCAAAGCTCTATAAACACTTTTTTTTTCTATTATTTGCACAAAAGCTGCAGAGTCTTAACTAACTATGTTATTGGTGACGCTTCTATGTCTTAATCCATGCAATCAAATTCATAGGGAATCAAAGTCCAGAGAAAACAGTTATTACCCCGTGGAAGATTCACTTATATAAACAGAATGAGTGTGTTGTTAATTTTTTTAATAGAACAAGAGGGCCTACTTTTTAAAGGTGCTGATCTCTTCTAATTAGCTTGGAAGTGAATTAATTGCCTACGGAAGCGAGCCTATTGAGATACCGGGGACTTGGGAGATGGATTTTGCTGCCGCGAGCCCCGTCGCGGTGCCCTGGGGACGTCGTGGACAGATCCTTCTGCTTGGGCTCCCTTGGGGGCAGGCGGTGGGAAGGGAGGCCTGGCAGCGCGGATGCCCCAGCCAGCTCTCCGTGGGGGCGCTGCCTCTTTCCCCACATCGACTTGGCATCCCAGCCCAGAAAACAAGCTCCATCGAAGAGCAACTTTCGTAAAATCGCTATCTACAAAACCTCCTAGGGATTCTAAATAGCTGCTGTTGCAGATCCAAGGGGCTTGAGCTGGTGGCTCCCTCGCACCAAAGCTGGTACCTTCATCCCATGCTAAATGGTGTCTCCTTGCGCTGTCTGAGACACCCAGTGTGGCTGATTTGTCAAAGACAAATGTTTGTGTGGCTTTCTTGCACCATTAGGACTGTGCTGGTCTTTTTAGCTTGGGTCAGCCTGCAAAGTCTGGTGGTTACGTGGTATTTTCCTTACGACACTTCTCAAGTGAGTCCTTCCTTGCCTGCAAGGCCTAAACCTGTGCTGTGTCTGGAAGCCCCAAGCACATGTGCACTTGGATGGATGGGAGGGCAGGTCTCAGTTTCTAATGTATAAAACACGCTCTGCAATTGACTGTGAAATTGTACAGATGTAACATGCCTTTTAATACATAGTAGTTAAAAACAGAGTATGTTTATAGAATTTTAAGGCCTCAGATTGGAGCTGACATGCTGCAAGCTGTTTACTTCCATTACTCTACTTCAGGAGCACTTGCTGGAGAACACAGTACTTAAAGCATGCAGTAAGAGTAGCAACAGGAGGGGTTTGCAGTGCGGCAAGAGGAACGCTGGAGGCTGGAAAAGCACACAGAGCCAGGGAAAGGTTTTCTGGGATCCCATTTCGGTGCTGCAAACCCCACAACTCCCTCGGTTTTAGAGAATCGAGGTCAGTGCTGCAGCTGCATCCTGATGAATGAGGAAAGGGAAGGATAACACAAGGCACTCGTGTAAAAGAAAAGCGCTGACGCAGTGCTCTGATGCAGATTTCTACCTACCTGTGCGTGAACCAGTTACACAAGAACTACAAAGTGTTCCTTTCTTTTCTGTAAGTGGTAGTTGCAAGCACTGTGATTTAGGGCGAGGTAGGTATTATTCTAAATACAAGCAGAGAGCAACATTTACGAAACACAGTGCAAAGTTGCATCTTCGTATCCTCTCTCAACAGTCTTGTTTTATTAAAATCATGCAAATTTTCAGTGTCAATTCTAACCTTATTGCACTCTGTGTGGTATTTTTGTGCTTGAGATATGTTGTTGAGGTATGTCCTTGCGGCAGCACTTAAGAGAACGTACAAAGTTTGTGATCCCATTGCTGCAGGTATACATAAAGAGACATTTCCATAACTTCACTTTCCAGGATTTTTTTTCTCAGTGAACTTTTTCACTTGCTCTCCAGTAGTAGTTCAGTTATTACTTGCTGACAGATCAAGGGATAACCAATATACATGTACATTTCTGCAGTTAAGGAAAAAAAAAAAAAAACTTGATTTTCAGTTTCACCTCCATTTGCATTTCATTTCTAGAATTTCTTAATCCATTCATCAAACTAGCATTTTGTATGTAAAGAGGTGAAATTATCTCTTGAAAGTGTTCTGGTTTATTAGTAGGTTTTATCTTCCCAGAAATACGCACAGTTTTATCTTTTCCTGTTCCAGCTTCTATTTCTTTGTCTCTTTGATTTGACTAAAACATGCTTAATTACAACAAGCGTGAATAATTATAGCAGCTGATTTTTATATATGACACTTTATACCTATAATGTATATAGAGACACTGCTTTGGATGTAATAAATTATATTACATCTGGTTACTACAGACATACAAAGACAACATATTCTGAATTGCAGTGTTCAGATGAAATTCCAAACGATTGAATACTCTGCTTGTTAAAAATAAACACCATTAATTAGGAATTATTCTTGCATTACTTCTTCATTCCCTCCCTTGGGGTTGCCAGTTTACTTGATTTTCTTGTTTGAGTCATGTGAATTGGAGTTTCCTTGGTGTAGGTAAAGGTCCCTACTCCCTGCTCATGCTCTCTTCGATATCCTTGCTTTTCCTTTGCTTTTTCTGCTCTTCGACAGAGTAGTGAGAAAGTATTTGGGAAAATAAGGTCAATGGCAGATTATAGTAAGAATCATTACTGACTATAGCAAGGAATCTTTACATTTTACTGTCCTCATGTAAATCAAAATGTGATTGATTATGGAACAGTTGCACAGGCCATCCAATGATTAAATAGTAGATTTCTCCAACCAACATATATTTTTTAACTGCACAAAAATTTGCGAGTATTCACAATAATTCATCCATGAAAAGTATGCCGAGAAACAGGCACTGAGGAAGTAATGAATCAAATAGAATATTAGAATAATAGCTTGAACAGTTCCTGGAGAGAAAAGGGGCTATAACCCATTTAACTGGGTATTTGCAATATTTTTCTCTGTTCTATTACAGGTAGCTTATAAACCAAAACACATTTTACCATAAAGTTGTATGGAGTTACGGCATAATGTCACTACAGAAAATAGAACTGTGCGCTCTGTGTTTACCGGTCAATATACAAGGGATTGGGGTTTATGCATATTGGCATATTTAAAATAATATACAAGCTATACACAATGTTTTCTTCAAAGAGTTTTTGTTCTACATGCTCTGGGTTCATTTTTCATCATTTTTATTAAAAGATAATGGAGGAGTGTATCAAACAAGGAAGGAATAATATTTAAGTAACTTCTAGAAAGGCTTTTTCTGTTGCAAGCATGTTTTGACTCTGAACTGTAAGTATTTTGTAAATACTGAAGTGCTATTTTGGTTAATTTTTCATTGATAGTTTTTGTTCTATTAGCAAAATGAATATGGGGAAATGATCTTTAATTTAAAAAAAAAAAAAAAACTATAGGTAGCAAATGAGTTCAACAGAAGGCATGTTTGTGTTGTGCATGATTCTGTCTTGTAAAAACTAGCTAGAACCAGGCACAACAGCTTTACGCAAACGCCCGCATTTCAATTTCTATCTCAGAACAGCTTGCATAGGCTCCTGATTAGCAAGGTACTTAGGCATGCAAGCAGTCGCCCTGAGTATCCCCAGCAAAGCTAAATATATTTGCCAAATCACTTACCTAAGGGTGTCTCCTGAATTTTTTGAATTGTTGCATTGTTTACTCGGCTCTAGTTTCCACCGAGAGTGACTCACCAGTTGTGGAGGAGCTGGTGGGGCAGGGAGGGCTCTGTCATAGCCAAGGCTTTCGCGGGTTCTTTTTAGGTCCAGTCTCTAGGTGCGGGGTGAGAATAAGGGGTGGGAAGGCTGTTTTTCTTATTTATAGATATATATTTTTTCCGATCTGCCCATCCCTTATCTTGTATCTATCTTCTGATGTTTGGCCCCGGAAGTTCTTTGGCCATAAATGTTTACACTCCTCACCAGAATGGGATCGTGTTCAGCAACTAAATCTCCTAAATACTGCAACAGTGGAAGTGTAGCTCTCAGTTTAAACCCACAGATATATGACCTGTCCCAAAGAACATAGATATTTATGAATATAATGCCTGAGTGAATATAAAAACCTCGGTTTCATAGATCTAAGCAATACCTTGTTCCATTTTTTTTTTCAAAAATAAATCATAGTTTTGGCATAAGACTATCATGAGAAGATAGTATCATTTTTTCTGTAGCTAAGAGGGATTATCTGATATCCCTGATCCTGATTTGTAGGAATACTACCAGGTTAGAAAATAGTGCATATGTCTTTGTTTTCAGAAAAAAAAAAAAAAAATCAGGCAGACGGGCAGGCAAGCAATAGCACTGTTTGGTTATGACGCTTCTGTTTCTAGAGCTCTGCTTTTGCTGAGATGTGCAAAAAACTAGTGCTCTAAGCACCTCTGTAGACTCCTTCCTTTAATATTCCCTGAAATAACAACTAGGTGAGGTCTTCAGATGAAGTGCTGTATGTGCCCCTGTGTCAATCTGATGCCTGTAATAACGCACTGAGCTGCACCTTTGCTTTGGGGAGTCTTAAGGTTATGAATCTGATCTGTGATCAAGGGTGAGGAACGCTGAAGGCCTAAAAGGCAAATTGGGGGGTATAAATGTACAGACAGCCTACGGGACAGATGGAGTTAGTGGTGCTACGGCCTTAGCGTCATGAAGTACCTGCCCTCCTGGGCACCAACTAGAGAACACCCATAGGAGAGCAGCTGGCATGGACTGATGTCTACAGCGCTCGGGCCAAAAGGAGAGGTGGTCTGGACGGGACTGCTGAGGCTAGGAAAAGCCTGGGGAGCAACATTGCAGCAGCGCTGGAGGACTGGGAAGAAAAGAGTGGGGAATAATGCTGATCTGCATAGCTATGGGAGATGTGGCTAGATAACAGCTTAAGCTGCAGCCAAAGAGGCCATGTTCAGGCATTAGGAAAACTAATGGTAAGGGAGCAAAGCAAGGCAGGAGCCCGGGAGGCTGCTCTGGCTTGTCACAGGTCGTTAGGAACAGGTTGGACCAAGGTATTAGGCGTGAGATAGGTGTTGATCACCCTCCCTAAAAGAGGGGGATGGACATGGTGACCTATTGACCTCCCTCCTGCCCCATGATTGTGTTTTATTTTTATTTTTTTTCCTACACGGAGAGTATATATTTAAACAACATAGGTGGATTTACACTAGAGAGAATGTGAAAGCTTCCTATCCCTCCTCATGCTTTGGTGCTCTCAGCTGCAAAATATGGACACCATCTTCTCAGCGTGGTCTCCATGTCCTCAGTAGGACTTTGTCCCTTTAGTAAGTGCAAGGCTCACACTGGGGAGAGTAATCTGAGTTACGTGTAAGTACACATGCTGTTACAAACTGTGCTTTCTTCAAACAATTCAGCACACTAGCATCATCTTTCAAGCACTATTTGGGAATGTATTATCTTACTGTAAATGTCAGAAGTTAATTTATCCATTTTTTCCTTAGTTCTCTTTCCTTTTTTTTTTTTTTTTTTACTTTATGGAACAACTTTAATATTGAATATTTGCTTCTGCAAACATGATTATTTCAAATATATTTGAAGACATAATAGTGGAATGGCTGGAAGTAGGGTGGCTTAAGAGGGAATATAAAATATAGTAGAATTGCAGCCTCTTATTTCAGTCTTGGCCTTGCTACCCTTGCTATCTTCTGCTGGACCGTATATAATGGAGCCACATGCAGTAAAATCAGTATCTCTGTCTACAGAAATAGAGATGTGAGCATATACCATGCTAGTTTTAACAGCCTCCGAAATGTGAGCTATCTTTTACTGATACAGGGCTGTCTATTGGAACACACGGGGCACCTGGAACAACAGCTCCAAGAAGTTAATTTCCATGAGGTGTTAATTCTGCAGCCCAGCGTTGGCATTCAACTGCCAACACCGTTCCCTTTTCTTCCTGAAAGGAGGAAGAAAGTCCTGGAAGTGCTTGCTGTATTGTGATTAACATGTCCCTTTGAGCCTACACAAGGAGGCATCGCGTGGTGCCAGAGCCCAGCCTCGGGCCCAGGGGAGGAGGAGGCCCTTCGAGGAGACCACCAGAGCTCCCACCCCCGAAGCAGCGCTGCGTGGAGAAGGCAAGGGTGGATGTCCACACCTGGCCAGGCCTTGGCTTTTCCTGCTGTTCTGCGCTCGCTGGCTCGCGCTGTTGAGAGCAACGGTTCTCCAGCCCCGGCGTCCTCACCCCGTGAGTCAGACGCACAGGGCCCGTCAGTTTGGGAAGCCTCATCGGGGCGAAATGTAGGTAGTGTCTGGGAACGGAAGGACTCTGTCCCACAGCTCAGGGGCAATCTCATTTTCAAGTATTTTTTAGGTTAAAATAATTCCATGGGGAAGGGGAAGGGGGAAAGATTGTTCTGGATTATTCTGGAGTTTATGGTTGGAACTCAAACTAAAAACATGAAAGTAAGGAACAGAAATGAAAACACATTTATTTTAATAATAAATATAAACTCAGTAACATGACAATAATAATAATAATAAAAGCCAACAAGCAGCTGAATATCTAAGTTTATAGAACTTGAAACACATAATTCTATCCTGAAGTGGTAAAAGCTTCCCTATATTTCTTATACTTTTTATTATTTCTTATTATACTTTCTGAACTATTTCAATTAAGGGTTTGTAAGATCAAGCTCCTGTGTTATCTGTAAATCGAAAAGTTCAACTTCGGAAAGCCATTTAACTGGTTCTGTGAGTATGTCACTGTCATGCCTCCATCTTGACATTGTCTCTTTCATAATGGCATTATGAAGCTGCAATTTCTAGAGGCAGATCTTCAATCTGTTGTATGAAATATACCGTTTGTGCAAACATGTTGAGTTTTTGCCAGTTGTAAAGATACAACACCACCACTTCCTTTTTTTTTTCAATCTTTTCATCCTCTGTGCTCTGATTACATGAGCTAGAAAATTAACATGTGTGCAGGTCCCTAGATTTACATCGTAAGTGGCCAGCGGAGAACACAGGCTGATCATCCTCAATGCGCAATCAGTAAACTAGGGAATTTAGAAAGTACTTCCAACATAAATAAAAGATGTAGGACCACTTAGTCCGAAGCTGGCACATCATGATTTAGGAGCAAAGCATTCAAATGTATTTAGTCAGGGATAAGAAGTAATTGTTGCATATGAATTAATAAAGTTGTCTTAAAATCATTTTTCTGAGGACATTGCAAAGAGAGCAAAAGCAAGGATGGGTCTAAGGGGCTTGTTTAACGTGTATGTCTCCACTTGCTAATGGCCGGATATTTTGTCTTTTAAGTAGTCTTTATTCTGCCTTTCCTCAGTAATGCTCTTTACTATCAAAGGACCGTGAAGGTACAAAACTTTATAGAGTCAAGTGCAGGGAAATTAAGGGAGGACAGACTGTTGCACAAGAGCAAACAAAAGGCAAGTTAATGTATTCAGCAGGGTAATTGCAAGGGAAAGAGAACCTTGCTCTTTCTAAGAAGCAAAACTGTAAAGTAACCCTTTTAGGTCCACTTCTTATGTGTTGCTTACTTATACTGCTTAGTGTGTATGGAGACAGGAGGAAAAAGATCAAGAGGAAATTAATGGCAAAAAAAGACCAGTAAAGGAGAGTGTGATAGGAAAAGACAAAGTATAAAATAAAGCAGAAAAACAGACCCACAGACTCCCTCCCTGCCCCTCCCCCCCAAAAAAAAAGAAAGAAAAGCGAATGTATTTGTATGGAAAGGTAAAACAAATATAACTTTGTAGCTGATCACTAATGCATAAGAAGAATTTTAAGAATAAATTTTGTTTGTCTGATGTAATTCTTTTTGTCACGTGATTGGCATGTGGAGCTGAAGGAAAGTGGTAGGAAACAGAACGGGTATGCAGGCCCTGCCATGTAAAAATGTGGGATTTCTGGTATAATACTACAATGCTAGAACAATATATACTTACTCTACATGTAAAAGCAGTTGTTAGGTACACAGGTATAGGTCTCTCAGTGGAACATGGTTTTGGCTCAGTTGAACCAAAGGTAGCAGGAGGAAAACAATGAGGACATTATTCTAATATAAATTTATTTATAAAAATATTTATTAAAATTCCAAGACTTATCTTACACCTTAAAGCTTTCATCTGTGTAGATACTAGAGCTAACCTGGAAATTTTATAACAATCTTTCTCTAAAGAGTATTGATTTAGCAATTGGTGGTGACCGGGGGAGGCTCTTGGTGGCAGGAAAAGCAGGTGCCATATCCATCTTCAAGAAGGGCAGGTCCAGGGAACAGCAGTCAGACTAACCTCAGCCTGCACCAACATTGTGGAGTAAATCCTCCTGGATTCCATGTCCAGGCATTGGAAGGCAAGAAGGTGACTGCACCACAGGATTCAGGGGTCATATCAGCAGAACCAAGTCCAGCTGGTTACTTGTTGTACGCTTTGGACCGGCAGGAACTCATGAGATTGCCCGTGAACTTCTGCGCCCAGTTTTGAGCTGCCCAAGAAAGATATTGAGGTAAAAAAAGGAAGTGTAAAGGCAGGCTAACAAGATGGTCAGAGGCCTGGGGCACATGTGCTAGAAGAAGCTGAGAGAGATGGGGTGGTTGGTCTTGAGAAAGCTCACAGAGATCTCACTTCTCTCTTCACCTGCCTTATGCAGAAAAGATGGAGCCTTCTTGGAAAGCCACAGTGGAAGGGTGGGAAGCAACAGATTCAAACTGTAACATGGGACATTCCTACCATATACAGGAAAAAAAATCAGAAGCATCAGAACACTGAAACAGGTTGCCCAGAAATGTTGTGGAGTCTCCACCTTTGCAGATTTTCAAAATCCAGCTGCATATGATGCTGACATAACTTTGAAGTAGGCCGTACATGGAGCCAAGAGGAGCCAAGAGGATACCCTCTCCTCTCCACCATGAAGAGAGTGAAAATGATACAATAGATTTCAATAATAGTTTAAATTTTCATTTGCTTCCTCTGTGGGTTTGCGTTAAGTTAATGAGCAAATGGGAACTCGATTCTCCATAAAGGTAGGCAGAGTGAATGTACAGGGTAAATGCAGCTGCTGGTGGAAAAGACTTTGTGCACCAGCAGCTGCTTTACATATAGCTCTGGTGTCGGCAGGTGCACATAAACCATTCTTTGTTACGTGTTAAAGCAGCAGATAGAGCTTTATGAGACAGCAGCCATACCTAAGTGGCTCAGAAAGTTCATAAGCATTCAACAGTTCGTTCCAAACCTCTCACTTTATGGAAAAGCAACCTTCTAACTTATTTGACATTCATTTAAAAGCACTCCTACATATGTTGGTTTTAATCACAGTATCCTGTGTACCACATTGCCAGAAATATGCCATGTATAAAAATTAAAAGCCATAAACAAGCAAATAAATAAAATCATCGACAATATATGGTTATTCTGATCAGGGAAACACTATTAGATTCAATTTTCTGTTGCTGGTGATTTTTCTAAACAGATATGATTATGATTATGATTTAACCAAAAGTTCATTTTTTTGATTATTTTTCTCCCTCAGATGACAATTTCCTTACAAGGTAGAAGCTTGTTAAAAACTTTGGTGGCTCTGAGCATGTGTGTGAATAGTTAAGTCCCCCTCTCTCACTCCCACTGACAAGGACACTCAGCTACATCAGACTTGAGTTTTGTGTCAATGCTGAAGCCATAAACTGTGGTGCATGGGCTATCTTTCATGTTTGCACTGCAGTGAGTTAAGGGCCTTCCTTGATCTTTCTGGGGGTTTCCATACTGTTTTAGCTGAGACTTTTGCTTATGTTAAAGGAAGTGTGAGGTTGCAAAAAGCAAGCATTTCTAAGTAAGAAATGCTGAATTTTAAATTATCTGCACACTTTTAAATTGGAGCACTTAAGGTCATATAATTAAAGATGCACTGAAGACGTACTTTTTTGGTCTTTTTTTCCAGATGATCACTGTGTGATTTAGCATATGAAAACGAATGAATCGGGATGGTGAGGTAAATGAGATTATTGCCTGCATACCTGTTGGCTCATTTGCCACACAAACGTGCACAGGTAAAACAAATGAGAGCCGAAGAAAAACTTGCTCTCCAGAACTCCTTGCCCTGGCTCCCTTCCATGCGTGAGCTCCTTCCACTCTTGTTTGCCATGTTACTGCAAGGTATATGCGTGAAATATTTGGATTTCTCTGCGCTTCAAACAGAATGGCTCTGCCCCGGCGTGTGTACTCATGCTAAAGGCAGGGTGGTTTTTCTGCCAGCGTGGCCGGGTGCGGAGGGACATGTGGGGACGTTTTTCCGTCCCCAGCTGCAGCAGCCCCGTGCAGGAGCCTGCTCGGTTGCCGGCTGGGGACGATGCCAGCAGCACTCCCCCAAAAGTAGTGGCACTTACTCACTGCAGGGAGGGCTCTCGGGTTAATTTAGCAGCAAAGCTCTAAGTAAGCACATGCAAAATAGGATCCCTCCCCCAGGTTCCTAATTTAACTAAATTCAAGTATATATTTTTTTATCTGGGCTGCCCCTACCATGCTTTTTTCCCCTTTTTTCTTTTTCCCAGAACAAGAAAAATATTAGTATGTTTTCTCAAACTGGTTGTAAGCATTTTTTTTTTTTGACACGGGGAGAGGGAGGGGATGGCAGTTTTCCCTAAATGTGTTCTGAGAAACAACTGAACTATTTTTGCCCAATCACCCCCCCCCCAAAAAAAAAAATCTGTGAGTCAGACGCAAATATGGGAAATCTTAGACAGCACAGTTAGTTTGGCAAAGTGTAACCGTCTTCAAAACAAGGAATACGATGGAAAATGTTGGACAAGCCTAATTGCAAGCAGAGCTGCCCCCACCAGCAGTAATGATGCATAATCGCCGGGTGGGCGCAGGAAAACTCCGGGCTCTCCATTCGCGTCGGAAAAACGCAGAAAACAGCGATCGCGGCGCCACGCCGGGCACATCCTGCCGCGGCGGGCGCGCGTCGGAAGCGCGAGGCTCCGGAGGCAGGATCTCTGCGTAATGGATGACAGGCCGCGCTCAAGGGCGTCGCTTGCGCCCTCCTCCTTCACCCCTCTCCCGATTTTCGGCTCGCGCCTCCGCCCGGCCCGCGGCAGCCCGCGCTCGCCCGGCTCCAGCCTGCCCCGTGCTCGGCCGAGGCCGCGCAGCGCCACGCGGGTTGTGGCGCGCGCGTGGTTAAAAAAAAAAATCCGAGTGAAAGGAAGGGAATAAGCTCGCTGCCGCTTCTCGCTTTACTTATTTATTTATTTTCTCTTTGGAGGGGAAAGAAGAGCCGCTCGCAGCCCTGCGGGGCCTCAGCTCCCCCTCGCGCCGCGCTCCCCGGGGCGCGGGCGGCCCCCGTCCCGTCGCGTCCCGCGGCTCCGTGGCCGCGGCGGCCTGCGGGGCCCGGCCCGGTGCCCGGGGCCGGGGGAGTGACTTGCGCTCCCTCCGCCTCCCGCGCCTTCAGCCCTCCTCCGGGGCGCCGCGCAGGAGGAGGAGGAGGGCGAGCGGTGGGAGGGTCTCCATTGAAATAAACAAGCAGGCAGTTATTAAAACGGGAACATGGCGGCCGCAGCCCCGGCCCCGGCTCCGGCTCACAAAGCGAAGGTCAGCGGCGGCGCCCGCGGACGGGCCTCGGCGCGGCCCGCGCCCCGCGGCCGCGCAGCGCTGGGCGGGAGGTGGCGGCTGCGCGCTCCGCACCCGCGCGGGGCGGCGGGGGGCGGCGGTGCGGAGCGGCGGGCGCGCAGCTCGCCCGCTGCCGGGGGTGGCACCGCGGGCGCGGGCCGGGGGGCGGCGGTCGCCTTCGGAGGACGCCGCGGGGCGGGGGTGGTGGTGGGGGGGGTGGTTATTTAGCGCCCTCCCGGTGCCCACGCACGCGGGACACGCGCGGGGGTCGCGCCGCGGTGACAATGGGGTGACGGCGGCGCCCGCGCGGGTCGCGGTGTCGCGGGGCGGGGGGGGGGAGGGCGCCCCCTCCCGCTGCCGCTGCCGTGCGCGGGGCGGGGGGGAGGGGACGGGACGGGACCCCCCCGCGGCGGGCGGAAACGGGCAACTTCGCCGCAACTTTGCGCGCGGCCAGGCGGGGGCCGCGCGGGGTCCCGGCCCCTGTCCGCGCGGCCCCCGCCGGGGCGGCGGCTGCGCGCGAGGGGAGGGAAGGAGCGAGGGAGCAGCGCGGCCGCCGCCTCCTCCGCGCTGCGCCGCGCTGCGCCGGGCGGGCCGCGCCGCGGGGCCCACGCGTGTGCGCGGCGGGAGGCGGCGGGAGGCGGCGGGGGGAGCGCGGGCCTCCGCCCCGGCCGGGAGCCGGGCTGTGCGTGGGGCCTGGGGGGCGCGCGGGGGCTCCCACCGCGCGGAGGGGGCACGCGTGGGAGCCTGGGCTCCGGGCACAGCCCCCTTCAAAATAGGTCTGTGTAGTATTTATTTATTTATTTATCTTATCGAAAGGAATTAAAAAAAAAAAAGAAGGTGCGCCGGGATTGCTGGTGATGGGCACGAAGTGGCGATACCTGCAGCTCGGCTCGTGCGTGGGCCTCCCCACAGCAGCGTCTGCGTGGGGACGCGTACGCATGCGGCGGGCTCCCTGCGGGCTCCTCCCGTGGGCGATTCTTGCAGGTGAACGGGATTTTATAACCCACGTCGCGTTTTTATCGCGTTCAGGAGCAGTCGGAGCCGAGCGCATAGCGCCTGCCCGTGACAGTTGCCGCGACGCGCTGCTGCCGCTGCAAATAAGCAGTTTGCGATGTCAGCTTTCATACTTAGGGCTTTATTTTTTATTTGTTTGGTTTTTTGGTTCTAAGTTTGCTGCCACTGTGACCAAGGGCAGTCTGTTGTTGTTGTTTTAAAAATCCACTTCGGTTTTTGTTTTAGGCCCTGTAACTGACTCCAGCCAGTTAATTTCCTGGCTCTTTCCAAGCTGCGAGCGGAGCTGGGCCACCTGGAGGGCCCCTGCGGCCGGGGATCCCTCGGGAGCGGGACCCCCGAGCGCCGGCGTCGCTGGAGCCGCTCTGCTGAGGCCCTGCCAGCGGGTTGTCCCGCCGCGGTTGTGCCTCCTGCATAGTTTTGAGGTCACTCGCTTGTTTACGCTGGTGGCGGCGGCGTCACCGGCCGGGTGTATCGGGTGTGCGCGCGTGGGTCGGGGTGCCGGTGCGCGTGGATGTGCCTGGCCTTGTGTCCCGTATCCAGCGCTGGGAACGCAGCGGGTCCGCACTGCGTTACCTGGTGTTATGGGGAGGTGGGGAGAGGGAAGCAGAAGGGCTGCGATCAACCCAGAGCTCGTGGCCTCAGGGTCCGAAACAACACCCGTCCTCGGGGAATCAACCCAGATTCATTATTTTCTATTTCTGTCTCAATAAAGGTATTCAGAGCATCTCCAAAAAGAAAGGCTTTTTTTTTTCCCAGCTATAAATATTTGAATCAGCAAATATTTGAGTATTTTCATTATGTTTGTGTCTTGGTTTGGTGAGCATTATGCAATAAATGCATAAAAATGCATGCAGCACCACAGAGGTGCTGCAATCAACTCATTATTATTTTTTTTTTCAGCCTGTATGTACTTTCATTCCACCTAAGAACTGCAGGTTTCTCAATCTCGTGGCTTCTGAAGCCTGTGGTCTTCATAAGCTAAAGGACCTGTGTACAGCAGTTCTCCTAAGTACCCCAGCAGTGTGGGAAGGTCTATTTTTTTTTTCTTTTTTTTTTTTTTTAAGAAGTATGTAAATTTTCCTGTGTTCTGAGTTGCCTCTTGACTGGCCTTAACCAAAGGCTGTGACGGTTCAGCTGAGTTCTGAAACGGGGACCTGCGCTGTTTCAGAAAGTCTTAAGAGATTCTTCCTTGTGGAGGGGAAGAAAAGGTGGGGGAAATAGGGATTTGTTCCCGTGTGAGATGCTGTGTTACATTAAGTTCCAGCCATGAAGTCAGAATTAATTATTTAAGGATGATGTTTACGTCTTACACCCGAGGAGGACGTAGCTTGCTCATTAGAAGGCCGAAGGCGCCGCTGGGAGGGAGGCGTGTGAGCGCTGCTGACATTTGCAGCTTTTCCCTCCCAAGTTTGCAGAGATCCGAGGCAGTGCCGTGCGGGGAGCGCGAGTTTCCGCGGGCACGCGGAGCCGCAGGCGGCAGTGCGGGATCGCGGAGCCGGCGCGGCCTTCGCTCCGGAGACGCAAGTAGAGAAACGGATCAAAAGCCGGAGCTAAAAGCTGGTTCCCGGTTCAGGCATAGGCGTCTTTGTCTGCTGAGTGCTGGCAGAGCAGACACCGAACAGGGAACATAGAGAAAGCGTCGAAGCGGCGTCGCCCCCATCACGGTGTCGTCCCTGCTTGTTCACTGCTGTCGGCCCCTCCGAACAATGCGGTCCGTATTCAAGCATCCAGAATTTCACACATCCCGTCTCCTTAGTGCCCATCTATCCTGTAATGTCCAATGTCCATTTATTCCTGTGGCTAGTCCTTGAGGTCGCAGGTTAGCTGTGCTGTTAGAGTGTGTATGGTCTGGTGCGCAGCGTGACGTTTTTAGTGATGTTACTCTATTTCTCTTACTTTATGGAAAGTATATTGCAGCATCCCTTTGGCCCCCCGTGTTCCACTCCTGGTGGATTTGGTCGCAGGCGGCCTCCCCGGCAGGCCCCCTCATTCTCCTTTCCCACCGAGGTGGGAAGTTGGGTGCGCTGCGTTATTCGTGCCCGTTGTCGAGACATCCTCGTGCTCCTGGCGGCAGCGAATGACGAGCCCTTCAGTGCGGTGCTGGGAGCACGGGAGGCGGAGAGGGAGAGGCAGGGAAGGAGAGGGAGGGGGGAGAAAACCCTCGTGAGCATATGGAGACATCCAGAAAAAGATGTGCATCGTCAGCTGTGATTCCATTGTGTGCTCGCAGGCAGGGGCTGAGCCCCTCGCTCCTGGGAATCTCAACCGTACACAAGTGTTGCCTTTGACTGTGGCAAGTCAGGATAATCGAGCCTAGGAAACAAATATCTCACAGATTTATTACAGATTATTTTGATAATATTTTAACATTACGGTGAATAAATACAGTTGCCAGCACTCCTGCTCGGCGCTGGAGTGACATATTGCATAGACATACATAGTGGTGAAATGGCAACTTTGATGAATAATAGGAATAATTTCTAATTTTACGTTTTATTAAAGCCACTTACCAGTTCTCTGGCTAGTAGTTTATCAGCAGTATTTACATTAGGCAAACACTCCCTGTTTTTAATGATTCGGTGGCGTAGCCATTTCACAGCATACCAAGTAGATATGTGGCATGTTAAATGACAGTCTGTATAATTTAATCAATTTAGGGTACAGAATTTTAAAAAATAAAAATAATAATAATAATAAAGCTCAATCTTTTAAAAGGTATTTTGTCAGTGTTGCCAGTATTAAGGAGTAGTATTTGCACAATGAAAAAATGTAGTGGAAGAAATTAATTTTCTTTTGCTCAGTCCTATTTTTATTATCTAGAATAGTGTTTCCTCTCAAGAGTAATTGCATTTGAATTATTTCTACTGGTTTTATAAAATTATTTTTATTTGATGAATAGTTTGAAAAATACATGCTGAATACAGTAGCTTTGCTGCCTTAAGTTTGGATAATGTTTATGATTTTCCAATATTGTTCTATAGCACTTGTGTGCCATTCAATTAAGACTAACAGTGTTTTATGGAAATAATACAGACACAATTCCTATGGAAAATGTATAGTCAGCGGGGTGCTGGCTTTTTGTAGTTTGTTCGTTAATTTAAGTGTCTTATGCTACACAACCTCATGCTAACAGCACTTTTTTTTTTTCCCTTATGCAGCTGCATCATTGTACTGTTGTAAGTCTTGCATTTCCTTAAATGGCTTCCATACCCATCTGCCATTAATACACTTACTGGCAGATATTTTTCTTGCTTTGCTCTCATTTTAGCAGTTATAGCTGATAGTAAATCCCACTGTTTCTGTAAGTGTGCTCCAATTACTTATGTTTTCAGAAGCCCTTTTGCGTTTTCTTTTTGCAGGTAAAATGCCCTCTGTATATATATATTTCTATGCATTTTTGAATTTCCCAAGTCATTTCCTGTTTGGAAGGGGTAATTACTATTTTTATAATATAGTCCACATCACTACCAGCAGCCATTATTATATTACCAAAAGGATAGGGAGTGCAGGTGACCAATTAAAGAAAGATGTCTACTGAATATCCATAAATTTTAGGTAGTACTGATCAAGTGAGCTCCTATGAGGAGATCCCAGGATACAGTGAGGCCGTATATCTAGCGCAGCGATGACTGAGAGTTGCTATTTTGATGCGTTTTTAGTGAGCTATGTAAGACACGTTGTTACTCCTCGGTAGGATTTACGGCGGGCATATCGCAATTGGCGGCTGTATCGGCTGCCTCAGTGGAAGAGTCGGGCACTGCAGAATGGGCACGGAAAGTGAAGTAACGTTTTACTTGCTGGGCCCAAATTATTCTGGAGTCTTATTCTGGCCATGCTGTAATTCATCTGTGTGTGAATGGGCTTCATTTTTCATTGCCGTTGGTATTGATCTCTAATGAGTCTTATGCATAGATTTTGAGGAGAATCACTCCAATTAAAAACCATGTAGTCTGGCACTTATTTGTAGCTCACTGATTATGTAGGAGGTACTTAATTGCATTAAAGAAGAAAAGTTTGTGAGGGGGGAGGATATTCTGCCTATGGATAAATTTGATGATGTATACTGACACATTTATTATGGGTATTTTTATGAGCTTATGAATTCATCATATGCCAGCATGGCAGGATAAAAAAAAAAAATCAAGGTCATATGTTTTTAGTGCTTGAGGGAGTTCAGGTATCACCCGGTTCATGATGGGGATTACTTTTGAAACAGCAAAAACGATGGGAACTGCAAAGCTACTTGATGAGCTCGAAACTTGTTGGAAGAAATGTGAAGAGAAGTAATGTCAGGATTGCTGACCAGTCACTTAACATGACTTCCATAAATAAATATGCTTATTGTCAACTAATTTCACTTTCTGCTGTTACACAAATGTGTGTGTTGTTCTCTAGAGATACAAGCAGTGTCCTCTTTTCCTATCCATTTTCCGAAATTGATTTTTTGAGGAGGAAGGTTATGAGCTTATACAGCTAAATACATTATTTATGTTAGCTGATTTCTCCTTGAGAACCCAACTGCTTCCTTAGCTCTGAGTCTTTGTATAATTTGCAAAATCAAAATTTAGAACCAATACTAAGCTATTTTGTTTCAACAGAATATTTTAGGATGAGTCAACCTGTTGATTATTTTATTATTTACTGGCTATTAAATGTTGTACAGCTCTAATAATATAGTTTAAAACTTTTTTTTTTCTTCAAGTTGCTTGCCAATTTGTGTTGGCATTTGCAGTGTAAACATTCTTTTTGCTTGTTTTGCTTTTTTTAATGTGGATGACTTCAATGCAAAGATACTGAATTTCTAATGAGGCTTCAGAATATTTTCTCCATGTAGGTTTGCTTGAAGTGCGTATAATTGCATAACAGTGAGATCATCTTTGGAACCATTTGCTCTTAGTATTTAAGTTGGACTTTAAGGGAATCTGAAGACACAATCACAGAAGGGTTGAGATCATCTAGTCCAGCCTCGCTGCTAAAGCAGAGACACATACATATGTGATCAAAGAGTATATTAGACTCTCGTACCCTCTAGATGACAGTCTCCCCAAAATCCATCTGAAAATGGTAAGCCTTTGCTCCCTTTTTTGGCTAAGCAGCGGCTTTTAAGAGTTGATGCTGGTTTTTTGGTTCACATCCTGTAGCTCTGCAGGGTGAGGAGGTAAAGTATCTTTGCCCTCGCCATAGCTAACTGGAATACAGATGTCTCAGCAATTTCTGTGCTCTACAGTGCAATATAGAATGAAAGGGAAGATGCAAAATGGTTTGAAGCCAGAGAATTAGGCATCATTGGGGCCTTCCGAGTTCAGTAATTCACTTATATTTTGTCATATATTTACCTTTAAAAAGTTTCCCTCTCCTCCCTGCAACCCTTTGGGGGATACAAGAGTGAACAGTTGTGTTGGAGAATGTTAAGCATGATCTATCCATTCATAGATTCAAGTCCACATCGGTAATTTGTATGCCTTTCAAGGCAGAGATTCTTCTCTCCCAGTGTTTGTGTGAGGCTTTATGTGCAAACTTTTGAGCACCACTATGGAAATACCAGATTATTTTGTTGGTTTATGATGCACAAGAGTGGTTTCTGTGGAGTTTTCATTTTAGTGCCCAATGCTCATCACTTTTCTTAACTGGTAGTCAAGTTTAAAGACTAAATCTGGAATATGCCAGATTATATGAATATATCAGAGGATACATCTGTTACGATGCTTTACTTAAGAAAAAATCTTCTTAGTCGTGCTTTGAAGATAATGTTTCTTCTGCGAAGCTAACGCGTGCTGCCTTAGTTTTCAGACAGCCTGGTTATTATTTCTCTTTTTTGTTTATCGGGCAAACAGAGGAAAGGAAGATCAGCAAAACGCCCCCGTTTGTGCGGGCGGCGGGGAGCCGAGCTGCTCGTGCCGCTGGGCTGCGCGGGCCGGGAGGCGAGGACCCAAAATTAAGTTAGCGGTAACCAAATACCTGCGAGCGGCCGCTGGGGCCGGGGAGAAACAAGATGCGGCTGGAAGGGAGCGGCGCAGAGGGGAGGGACACGTTGCTTTCAAAAACTGGGAGTGGGAAGCAGAAGAAGTGGATGGAGAGTGGGGGAAACTGTTTTGCCCGTGCACGTAGTTCTCGCAAGTTTTTGTGAATCTGTGTCTTAAATTTGAATCTACAGCAAGGTGGTGTTTTGTGTGGATGAGGAGGCACTGGAAGCCCTGTGGTCTGGGGAGCTGGTGAACCTTTTCTGCCTTGCTGAGGGAGTAGCGAATTTGGAGCAGATCTTCCATTTTCTCTGTATTCTGGCTTTTTGCCTGTCTGTCAGAAGGAGAAGTTAGAAAACTCTCTTTTGGTGGTTTGCTCGCTATAAAATCCTGTTTGGCCCACAAGCTAGAACCCATGTGTGATGTTTATGTGGAGAGTGTTGTGCTGATGCTGCCCCTCCAGTTCCTCTTCCTCAAAGACACATATTTGCATTGCATGGCCTCTTCTTGAATCCCGAGTTCTGTGCTCATGAAGAGCTCCTCGTTTCCTTGCCCGCTGCCCATCAGTTGTGTCGCAAGTGTTGAAAGTGGAGCTCTGCAGCAGAAGCAGACTTCTATGCCTGCAGCTTTTAATGATGGTTAAAAGATGTTTTATAACAAAAAAAAATCAATTTCTCCCTTTTTGGAGATTTGAAACTAATGTGTTATAAGCCGACCAACCAAGCAGACAGACAAAAAAGGAACTGACAACTTTTGCAGAGAGTTCCCACAGACTCTGCTGTGAAAGTGAAGAGTCCAGGCCCTAGAAATTAATGGAAACCTCTGGGCTGTTGTTGCTGTGAGAGGGCAGGAGGCAGCGAGCGAAGGGGAAGTTGGGTGCCTGGAGTGATTGTGCAACTGGAAATGGGTTGCAGTTATCTCGGGAAAAGCAGATACTGCGCTGCAGAGTTTATAAAGCTCCTTCACTGTGTTATGCTTAAAACTGAGATGTGCCAACTATCCAATCCTGAGTTTTTATATATGCTCCTCTCCAAAAAAAGGCTAATTTTGGTCTCCCTTTTGTTCACAGCACGCTTGAGATGCACGAGAGCAGCGAAGCCCAGCACACACGCAGCCTGTAGGACCCCTGCCCGCCTCTCGGAGGCTCGGTGAGTTAATCATGTGCTGCAACACGTGATTGTACCATGTCGAGTTTTATCTCCTTCCCTGGAGAGTTTGATGGGAGAAGCTTTAAACTGATTGCATGGAAACAGCACCAAAAATCTTGGCTTCAAGTAATAGATGGTAGTGCAGAACTGGTGGACAGAACATTTTGGAGATTGCTGAAATGATGGCCAGGCCGGGTGTGGAAGCAGACACCTCTCTGTGTCAGGACCAGGAGTTGGCTTCTGTCCTGAGAAGAGCTGGAGGTGCTCGGCCTGTGGTGGTCTTTGCCTCACATCTGTTTTTTTTACCTCATGCTACAGAATTGGCATTTTTCAAAGGTGCTAATGATGGTCTGTCTATCAGCAAAAGTTGTGTGTGAAAGAATATAAACTTTTCCACCCAACTGCATGGATAAATTACGTATTAAATCAAGGCCCAGCACAACAACATGGAGGACTTCAACTACTTGTTGCTCAAGAACTGCCCGCTGGTGTCCATCAGGCAGCTTACATCCTTCCACAGGAAGGGTTAATGCCCCGGAGATGCAGGAAAAGGGACCCCTGCAGATTGTTTAAATGCAGACTAATAATAGTTTAGGGGCACAGTGGTGGAAGGTAGAATATAACCGCTGTGTTTTTATTTTAGGTTTGTTTAATATAGCAATATACTCGCTCTGTATCCGTCTCACAAATACATGTTTGAGATTTTATGTGAGAACCTTTTCAGGATACTCATGAATAGATGCTACCTTTTAACGTGTAGAGTGACTTATTAAGGTCAGAAATATGTATTTTTGAGGCTATTTTTGAATGCTGAATATACAGTTGGGGAATGAGCCAGCTAAGAAAGTTTTTAGTTGTTTTAGGGCACAGTTGTTTATACAGTGTCGGCCGTTTATGGGTAAAATTATGTAAGTCCACATCAAGTATCGTTTCCTCTTTTGTTAATTAGATTGAGCAATTTTTGCAAACTAAGAGAACTTTTCTGTAAACTTACTGATTTTTCTAGCTCCAGTGAGTGAAAACAGAGATTAAGAAGCATTTCAGTGCTTTTCTGTTTTGTCTTTTCCATGGCTATCAACAACTCCAGTGATTGTTCTCTATTATTTTATTGCTGCTAACTAAGGTATTGGTTAAGTATCTGGTTATATACCATATGACATATATTAACTTGAAAATACTGTCCACAGAGGGGGGGAAAAAAAAAAGTCTTACTACTTATTTACACTGTATGTTTATTTGAGCTGCATAAGGGTCATAATGTGCACTTGCAAGTCTTTTCAATAGTAAATTATTTTTACGAGCATTTAAGGGAGTTGGACAGTTCTCCAAGAGTTATAGGGGAGCTCAGTAAAATGGAACTGCATAAGAGCAGGAATACAGGAAATCTTGGTCCCTTTGAATCCTCAGGAATTCCACCATTAATTCCTGATGTACTAGGATTTCTGCCCTGTTGTTCAACGTGCTTAGGTGCTCTAGCACCGTATCAGAAAACCTGAGGCTAAGTTTGCATTAACCAGTGCACAAATCTGAAATTTTACTGGTTATATTAGCAAGAGATGTTATATTAGCTGGAATTTCATTTAACTATTTTTTAAATCAATATAGCATGTAAAGGCTTGAGTCTTGGACTGGTTAAATGGCATTTAGAATACCTGGAAAAAGATCAGAAATAGCTGAAGTGCTAGAACTCGTGGCTGCTTGCGTGGAGGCCTAGTAGCTGCTCTATGCTGTAGCGAAGGCGATTGGTTTGGAGCTTGTGAGAAGTTCAGATTTCAGTTAAAAAGACAAAAACACTAACTTTTGTCCTCCATCTAAAAGTTTTCAGTGGGATTTTTTTTCTTTTTATTTATTCTTTTTTTTGCATGAAATATTTTTATTCACAAGGAATGTTTTTCAGAAAAAAAAAAGTAGATTAGAGAAATCTCAGTTCTGTCACCCTCTGATCTTGAGGGTCTGTTTCCATCCAGCTTTGCACTGATTTCACTGGCATTTGTACCATAGTTAGTGTCAAATGTGTTGCTTGGAAAATATTTGTGCCTCTGTTTTTTTAGGAGTTATAGTGCTCCTTCCTGTTGTTTGCAGCAGTAGCAGATAAAAGGGTTATGACAGATGTCTCATTTCTATGTTGGCTGTGCCCTCCTAATACATATAAAGGGAATGTCAGAAAGTAACAGGTAATACTGCAAGGAAGATTGTCTTATTTTGAAGTAAGTTTTAAGAGTCCTCAGTGTTAGTTCAAAGCTTTGAATGAAGGAGGAGTAGGCTCCAAGCATCAAATATGGATAAAGGAAAGATGTTGCTTCTGTTAAAGTGCCGGGATGATGCCTGCAAGATGCCTGAATTGGAATTGCCAGGGGAGTGATAGCTCTGAAAGCTCAGAAATGAAACCACTCTTGATCATAGGTATACAGAATCCTTAGGTGATTGGGTCTTGCCATTTGAAGAGGAATCTGTAAGTTTGCGTTTTTGCTAAATGGAGGAAACATGCTCACGTTCCTACATGCACGTATTCCTACATTCAGCATGAAAACCAAGGAGTTTTGCTTTGCTTGAAATAGGGTCAGAATTTTCTGTGTTCGCTCAGTCCTGCTCAATAATGACGTCTGTGAAAGTGAATTGCCTATAAATCTGCCTGTATAAGTAGATGCTTGATTACAGTGAATTTTATGCAGTCAGGGTAAAATGGTATTCCTAATCCACAGGTGAAGTTCCGTGCAGGTGGTGTGATAAGAACTTTCAGCAGAAATGTTGAGAAATGATCAGCTACTAGGGTTTTTACAATTGTATCTCACAGGTTTGTTTCTATTATGGGGAGTGTGAGTTTGTGGATTTTTTTCATATATTGTGGAAAAAATGAAATTTGCACAAATGTAATCCTGCATGTCCTTTAAAATTAATCAAAATAGTATTATATAGAGAAAGCTCATCATGCATTCAACCAGTAGAAATTATTGGTTAATAATGAAAACAGTTCTAAAGAACTAGTTATTTTGAGGAAGCAACATTCAAATTTAAGTACTGAATATACCACCCTTAAGTATATAAAACTCATTAATTACTGTGCATTGATTTAAATTGAATTCTTCATTAATTCAGTAAAAAGTTCACTGAGAAAACTTAACTACATATAAATCTAGGACTGTTGAAAACTCCATCCTTCAACTGCTTGATATTTTCCTGTGTAAGTAGCTATATTTGGGAAGATTACTTTTTCACATTTGAATTTGAGTGAATGAAAAATATTTAGGAAATGTGATAGCTAACTTCATTTTATTCACTTCTTAAATATTGGTTTTGACTAAGTAATGGACACTGGTAAGAGTTTTTCATTTCTTACCTTTGAAAGCTACCTAAAAATGTGGGTGAGGGTAGAGTACATGCACATTTGCAGAAGGAATAGCTGTCATTATCATCTGTGGAAAATCAATATATATTTTAAATACAGATTTATGACGTTGTATCACCAGTATTGGAACCTGGGGATTCTGGAGGGGTCAAGAACAGGACAGCTGAGCACTTGCATCATCAAAGATGATGAGATGCATTTGCTTGGGCCAATTTTCCTCTGGGCCTGCCTTTAGCCCCTGAATTGGAAAGACTGAAATATTTACCCGTCTCAGCTCTTGACAGTAAGTAGTATTAATTAAATACAGGGCTAGAAAATGACACTGGATTTTGGATAAAAGCCTTTGGACTTTGCCTTGGCTTTCTGGAAATTGAATTCTGCTAGTCTGTTTATTTGACAGCATTATAGTACAATAATTTGAGGTTCATGGATATTTCTGTACATTAATGTGGGTGAGTTTTTATAATACCACAATCTGGGGATGTTAAGCTCAGAAGACTTATGTGATGAGAATAGTAAGTGAATCTACAGCTGGTTAGTATGAAGTGTGGCTCAATGAGCTTCTATTTGATTAGTTTACCTTTACATTAACTGGATTTGCGAAAAAATATAGGTTCTTTCAAAACAAACTTGAGTTATATAAAAATTCAGATGAATGGTCTTAACGAAGTTACAGATGACTTAAAGGAGTTAAATGTTATCAAATGATTTGGAAATATCTCCAGAACAGTACATATCTTGAGATTTTTTTTTTAAGAATTTTGGAGGGGAGAAAAACATTAAGTATTTGACTATTTTTCTTTTGACTATTTGACTATTTTTTCGCTGTCTCTGTTATGTGAATAAAGTTTCCTGTTTGTATTTCTATTAAAAAAAAAAATGGTTTGCTGTAAAGAAACACTCTTAACGGTTCCATGTGAAATTTGTAGTGGGTGTCATGGACTTTCCTGCAAAGTAACTGTTCTTTCTTTCAAATCTTTTAACGGTTATCTACAATATCATGATAGAACAGCATAAGAGCTGAATGTCTGAAAGATTTAATTTTTCTTCTCCACCTAGAAATTTCCTGTGTTTTAAACATATATAAAAACATGTATAGGGTATAAATACATATATAATACACCATATTTATACCTTATACATGTTTTATGCACTCACGCACACACACACATATATATGATTTTTGCTGGATGAGTTTATGATACAATTACAAAATGTTCAAAGTATTAGAACTATTTTACGAAATAGTCATCTCGCCACAAGGGATAGGGAAGGATAGGGAATGCTTACATGTGTAGTATCTTTACAGCGAGTAAATGCATCAGTAAAACTCTGTATGCAACTGTGTCTTGGAATAAGTGAAAAAAATGCTGTGATCACTTCTGGGATCTCTATGGTCCAGATTCCTCCACTTCTTTGAGTACTTTTGTTTTTCCATTAATCAATAAACTACTACGTTTCTATATACACAGAATCGCGGAATGGTTGAGGTTGTAAGGGACCTCTAGAGATCATCTAGTCCAACCCCCCTGCTCCAGCAGGGTCACCTAGAGCACGTGGCACAGGGTGGCATCCAGGCGGGTTTGGAAGATCTCCAGAGAAGGAGACTCCACAAGGAACCTCTCTGGGCAGCCTGTTCCAGGGCTCTGTCACCCTCCCAGCAAAAAAATCCTTTCTCACGTGGAGGTGGAACTGCCTGTGTTTCAATATATTTCAAAATGGCAGCAGTAGGCAATCAAGAAATGTTTAAGGTTAGAAAATAGTTTTGAAGTAGGTGTTGGAAATCCATTCCTCCTTGAGGGGACACTCTAGCGGCATTGTGTGGAGTTAATTGCCCCCGTTCAAGGCCTGGCAGCAGGCTGCCCTTGAGAGGGAATCCTGACGCTCTGGCTTGAGTTTGGAGTCGTCGGCCTCGCGAGCAGCGCGCCGAGCGGCGCCCCGGGAGATCCCTTCCCGCGCCGAACTCCTGCTCCCTCTGCCCGAGCGTGAGGGTTCCTGCCGCTCTCCTGCTTGACCTGCTTCAGGGTGTGAGCCTGGAGTGCCATGGCTAGTAGCATTTTAAAATGGGATTAAAGCGCTTATTTATTCTACTTTATTTTCAAAGTCAGTGGCCAATACATACCAAATTTCACTTGGGTTATTTTTGTGGCCTCTCGGTTTTCAATTGTGGGTTATTTATTTATTTATTTTGCTTGGCTTCTCTTTGCAAAATCCTGGTGAACTCTGTTTTTATTGCCGAGCAGACTCGTGCAAAACCTTTGCTGTCTGGGATTACAGCATTCCTCCCGAATGTGCCCTCCAGCAGAAGAGGGCTTCTGTGCAGCTGATGATGAAACACACGGTTTCATGTGAAGCTACTGATACTGAAAAAACTCCTTGTCTGTGACTGTAGTTCTGATCTTTCCTTGTGAGCCCCCCTTGTCATCAGTGTCATTCTCAGCTCCCCATGAGCACGGAAAAATTTGGGGAGTCAGTGCATGGGAGCCTGTGGTGCAGCATTAATGGTGGCCTCACTCGCACATACTTGACACCAATTCACAGAAGCTTCTTTTAAGTACTCAGGTGCTCCCACCCCCTAAAAGGTAACAGGCTGTTGCTGTTAAACCTGATTCCAGTAACTGCAATTCACAGAGGTGCCTCCTACATACTCTTCCTCTTATTTTCTTCATCACTCCATTTCTGAGCTATTTCCTTCCGCCCCCAGCTTCCAGGATAAGTGGTTTTGTGCATCTCCTGATACGAGCTGATAATGTCTGAGCTGGTCCCTCCTCATCCGCCTTTGCCGCTGGTCAGAGCCCTCTAGCAGCAGTTTGAGGGGAATGGTGTTTTATGTCGGGAGAGCTTGATCCCTGCCTGTGGTGCTCAGTAGTAAGAGTTGGGTAGGTGTGTAGGCAGATGTACATTTTGTATATAAAAAATACCACAACGTCACCTCCCCACGGGGTCCTGGCTGCGAGGAGCTCGTCGCGTGGGAGCTGCCCACCTCGGCCCGAGTCACTCCTGCCTAAGGGCTCCCTGTGGAGGAGCCGACTGTCCTGCATCTGCCATGAGTGCCCCGGCTGCCCCGCGAGCTTCTCCGCTTACTTGTCACCTCCGCCACGCGCCAGGTCCGGCAGGGCAAGCACAGGTTTGCCTTCCCAGCCCGTTTTAGTGTTTAAATCCCCTCGTGGATGCTCTGCAGGCTTTGAGGGAGCTTGCTTGGTGTCAAAGGCGGGTAAGCTACCTGCAACATGGACATTTTCACTAGTGAATTGAATATTTATGCGGCTTGACACAGTTTAAAATACCACCATTTTTTTTGTTCAGTGACTGAAATGAAAAATCAATTATGCGCACAGCTCTGCTCCTCATATCAGAGATTGAGATGGTCCATAATTAAATGGAGACATTTGACTACAAAGATGTGATGTGAATTAGTTTTACATGCTTGCCTGCTTACACCATCTCTTTCCCAAATGCTTTGATTAGGTCAGTATGAAGTGTTTTGCTGTGTAAAACAGGTTTGAATCTTGCAAACCTGAAAAGATCTCTAGGAGACATACTTAGGTCTGTCACTGTTAGAGAAAATGAGAAGTAAGAATGTGAACTGTATATAACACTCCTGGCCAAGTAAGAAACAAGCCCTTAAAAACTAAGAAAAAAAGGGAATACATTGCATTATGGTGGGAATGGCCAAGTGCCGTAACCTTTCGGGATGTTGACATGAGTTTTGGACTGTTCTTACTATTTTTGTTTTGTGGAAACACGTTTGTGTAAGCGTAGTGGTAACTTCTTTGTAATGAGTTGTATTCCCTTCTGTTACGCTTGTGCAATGACTTCTACTAAAGTTACAGTGAATTTTCGAATTTCCTCAGAGGAGGAGGGACTTTTTTAGAAAGAGGAGATTCTGAGAAGGGGAACCGGGCGGGTTTCTTGGGCAAAGCCCGGGCTAGCTGGGGGGACGGGAAAGGTGAAAACAGTGAAGTCCAGTGTGGGGTGAGATTTCCTTTCCTTGCTTGAAAATATTTCTCACTTTCATTAGCTGAATGTACAGAAGGCATCGTGTAGTGCTGTTTGGAGCTGATTTTGCTTGATAGGGAAGGCAGTTGGTAGTCGACAATATGCATGGAGCAGAAGAGGAACAGGTTGAATTAACGCAACGCGATTTTGTGTTGTACTACAGCGGTACACGAGTGTTCTTCGTAGCTGAATAACTGAAAACATTCATTTTTCCCTCTGTATATGGTTTTATGTTATATGTAGTGTGTAAATATATAATATATTGTGTATAAATATATAATTTATATGTTTTTATGTCGTGTATAGTTTTTGCAATCATTTTGTTGTTAGCTTTTAGTTCTGGCGTGCTGCTTTGCTCAGGGTATCAGATCACGGTAGCTGTTTCTGTGCCACCTTGGCATATTCCTCTGCTGTGCTGAACAGCCCCTCAGGGATTTCTGTTCAAGCTGCCTGGCTGTCCGCTATGAAATTTAAAGAAATTTTTGATACTTTGGACAACTACTTTTTCTTTCTTTTCTTTAATCAACAAATAATTTGGATAAGATGAAAGGAAGTATTTGGAGAATTTGAGGGCTTATGGAGTTTTGCCTCTGAATGAGCATCTGGATTCTGGGATGGAAAAATCCCTATAATTTTGCCAATAGGAAATATGGTACATGGATAACAATGTGGATGGAGCTATTCTTGAGGCATGTGCTGGAGAGCCAGGACCGTAGTTTTTCCATACCTGGTTTGCCACATGTTTTAAACAAGTCACTTAAGCATTATGCTCCTTAGCTGTAGAATGGGCTCAACCTTAGCACCACTCTCTAGTGTCCTGTTCTTTGATGTTTTGGGATAGTTTAGGGAAGAAATGCAAAAAAAAAAAAAAAAAACCCCAAACCAAAATCCCGCCAGAAAAACATTTCAACACTTTTAATTTCCCAAATATTAATAAAATGACAGGTTACTGTCTGTCTGTGTCGGTGATACAGTAGTGAAATTGCAAGAATTGCTGGAGGAAACGCTCATGTTAAAATGTTAGAGCAACTTATTTATTAACCTTATCCCTTATCTTTTTTATATTTATTTATTCATTTTCCATCTGGTGTGCTATGAGAGAAAACATCGGGCGTTCATATAATTTCTTTCTTTTCTTTCTTTTTTTTTTTTTAATCTCCCTCTGTGAAAAATGAAGTTATCTTTGTGAAGGGTCATTTTACGGAGTTACTCTTTAAAATTCTCATTTAACTCTTCAGTAATGGATGTCAAGTGTTCTCCGACTCCTCTGCAGGATTACTTGATTTGCTGCCTGGTTAACCTTAAGGAAAATGGGATGTCTTTAAAGCACAAGAGGTGTTCCCTATTACGTCAAAATGGAGCCACAGGGGAGTTGTTGTTGTTCTTCTAAGTTAAGGTTGTCACCTGATGACTAAGGAATGACAGGAACAGGGCTTATTTTTTTAGGATGTACCATGAGGTTGAAAGCTGCACTTGTGTGATGGTGAGTAAAAGAAGAAAAAAAAATATTCCACTGTAAATCAATATAATGGAGAGATAAGTGGAAATACATTATTCTGAGCAGAGAGGGAAGGGGTTAGGGTTTCTGCATTTGTTTTGTCTTCACTGCCATTTATACATGGACAATTTTGTCTGTTTAGTTACCAGTTTCTCCCATTTGCATAGATGCTTTGTTCTTCAGTGAGGAATATCATTATTTTTTTCATAATGAGTTTATTGTTCCCTAGTCAAGCCACAGACAAGCTAAAACACTGCACAAGTTTACATGTGTAGTCTGTATCCTGACAAAACCTGGAAAGGTAATTTGCTGAGTATTGAAGTAAAATACCCAATGTTTTATGCTAAGTATCATGCATAAAATACAAGGGATATTTGGAAAAAAAAAGAAAAGGAGAGGGTAACAGTTAATAATTAATTCGTGCTATAATTTTACTTTCTACTCTGTTTTATGTTGTATATTTGGTGCATGTTGCTGTTAATTTTTTTTCAGCTGAAGATCATCTTGAAAAGCTATATAACATAGCTGTATTTTGGCAAGGTACATATTTCTTTACCTTGCAAATTGAATTGAGTTTTTAAACATCATGGTTTGTGATGTCATAAGGTATAAATTAATACAATGAAAGGCTTAATGGCATAAATCATTTTAACTGCACTTAGTGTCTCTTCAGGATTATTGAGTGGAGACAAGCTGTGTAGTGTGCATTGCATATATTAAGAAATATCATAAGGCTTTTTTGACATAAGTTTTGAAATGAGTTATGGGCTCGGCTACAGCCCTGCTCTGAGTGTAGCTGGTCGTGCAGAATTTCCCATCACCGTTTGATCACGTACTGCATGGCTTTATTTCACATGAGATTTCTGATTTGAGTAGCCGTGGCTAATGTAATTGAACAGCACTCGCTTACTGTTACTTTTGAGATTTTTTTTTAAACACGAATTATTGATTCTTATACAGTTCAGCTTCTATTCATTTGTAGCGGTGTGTTGAGGCATGTTGCTGAAGTTGACTGTAGTTTTGACCAGGCTAAGGATGTTTGATTTGGGGGGGAAATGCTGGGTTGAAGAATATAGTCACCAGTTTTTGACTCTTCAGGGGAAGGAACTTTTTTAGGATATGAAAGTTCTCCTGTGCTTTCTAGGAGCTGGCATGGCGATGTAAATGGCAACATAGCTGTTGAGATGTAGTGCAATAAGGAGTATAAAGATGGAAGGTGTGCAGATTTAGTTTAAAACGTTCCTATCAAAGGCTTGTTTTCAATGTTAATAGTTAAAAAGCAAGAGAAAGGCAAAGAAAAGCCCGTCTTCGCTTTGCTCGAGCTGTGTGTGCTGGAGTGTTTGCTGCTGCGGGAGCCGGCGGGGCCCGGCTCGCCAGCTTCTATTTGAAGAATTGCTAGTATGTAGGAACTGGACTGCTTTAACACTTAGCCTGGATATCTCCCTGTTGATAGGAGAGGTGCTACAGTTACCCATTTGTTAGTCACTAAAAATAGTGGTGCTGGAGTAAGGAGAGTGCAGCAACACAGCACCCAAAAAAAGGGGGAATCTGGCAGAGGGGGGCAGGAGGCCTTGGCGTTTTGGCTAGGAAATGCCTCAAGCTACTGCACTGTGTCCTGGGTGCTGGGGGGGCTGCGGGCCCCAGCAGCCCCCCAGTGCAGCCACAGGAACGGAGCGGCGTGTCCTGAAGGTCGATGGCTTGAGCTCGCTGGAGACACGGGGGCTCAGGTTGCAGAGCTCCCCGCACCTGTGCTGGGAGGGCTCGCTTTGCTTCTCCCCTTTTTCCAGGAATGGGAATTTAAACTAAGGATCTTCTCAACCATGGAGGATGGGATTCCGTACAGACCATTTCTAGGCAAAAACATCATATACTTCGCCATCTTGAGCAGTGCCGGGCAGGGATGTCAAGAAATTTAATGCATTGCAGTTGTGAAATACTTAGAAGTGTTCAGATCAAGGCGGCTAGCAAGTGTGAAGAAGAGTGATTTGATTACTGGTAGATGAAGTTCATCTTGATTCGTCTTTCGCTTAACCCTGTTGTGACCCTTTAAAAGGTGCAAGGTGGTTCAGTCTCCTCTCTGAGCTGAGCTCTGGAGATTTTCTGAGTATAGGCTTGGTAGTCGTGCCAAATTAGATGATTCCATCTCTAGAATTCTGCTAGAATTTTTGAATTAAAAAAAAGGCACATAATTTATACAGACTGTTTCCTGGGACAACACTTTCCCTTTATTAGTTGCTGCTGTATGTGCGTGTATGTGTATATATATATATATATATATATATATATATAATAGTGGGTTGGTAGTTCGGGCTGTTTTTCAGGTATGCCTTCTCTCTTGTATTTGCATGCACAGCACCCCTAAGAGCAGAGGAAGCACCACTAAGAGCAGAGGAAGCAAGGTAGTGGGGTGGTTGTTGTTTTCCCCAAGCTTGCTTCTAGCATGTATGGAAGAATCAAGAATATCTTAAGCGCTGCATGGATTTTTTTTTTTTTTTTTTTTTTGAGTTTTCATGATAGCCTCTTGGTGAATTTGAGGAGTTTGGATTCTGTTTTGATAGATAATCCATGAGGTTGTTTCTCTTCACAATAACATGATTTCCATCTGATGGCTACAACAAATGTTTTTCTGGGAAACTACTGATAAGACACGATTGATGTATTTTTAGTTTTCTTTTAATGCAATTAAACATCTGAAGGGAGCAGAGCCATCGTCATGTGACAGACCAGGTTTTCCACAGAATACGAGGAAATACTCTATGGAGCGCTTTTCTAAAACGCTTGCAGTGCTTGTCTGGGGTCTCTTTTTTTGTTCAAGACAGTTATGTTGGTGGCCTGTGGGCCTGGTCAGGATTGGTTTGACATCTGGACAGTATTTCTTCCTGAGGTATTAAGTACTTTTCATTGTGCCTATTTCTGTGTGGGAAATGAATATGCATCAGTACATCTTGCAAGGTGGGGAAGTATGTTTGCTTTTGAAAGGCTGAAGAAAGTCAGTGGCAGAAATTAGGGGTAAGAACCTGAGCTGTGTGTCTTTCTGATTTTAATGAGAAAATTAGTAGGGCAACAGCTAGTTGCAAATAAGGTAGTCTAATTTGCAATAACTGGTGATAGTTCAATCAGCTCGTGATGTGTAGAAGCACGCCGCATTGCAGAGTGCCAGCGGCATTGGTGTGAATAAGTTCTGTTTTAGTGAACTTTTTGCCTTCAGACCTGTGCTGGGTTTGTGTTAGCTTTACAGGCAGAATAAATGAACAAGAAAAATAACACTCTGGCAACAACTAAGGCGAGCACTTCATAAGGTGTGCAAGAAAAGCAATCTTTATTTCCCTCTCTTTCCCCCTCCCTTGCTGCTTTGCCTTCACAGTCTCTGCTTTCTGGTCATGTCCTGCTACGATAATACAGTAAATGTCTAAACCCTAGCAAGTAAGGCTGTCACATTGATGCTTAACTGACTTTGAAATAGTGCAGCTGTAAAGGGGAAATGAATTCTGCTCTCTGTCAAAGCCTGTAAAAGAGTGTTTGTTTTAGCAGCTACTGAAGATGGAAGTGTTTATTCCATGACTACACTGGTTGTCAAAGCTGGACATATTTTCCTGTGTTAATAATATTTGGAATTTTTCATTAGTTATTGTTTCCTGTTGGTTTTTTAAAGGGTCTTGGAGATTCAGATCACCGTATCAGTCTTTTCAGGTCGTCTTTTAGCATTTGATTGGAAGTTGTGGAGTTCCACCTACATGGATGTATGCATGTGCATAAAATTTTAAAAGCAGTTACAAATGTCTGGTACCTTTTCAAGCCAAAAAGTCAGTGACTTTCCATACAAGAGGCAAAGGGTCAACTCTTTCAGATTGCCAGGCGATAGGAGAATGTGCCTGATATGTGATTGCAATAATGTTGTTTTATATGACTTCCGTCACAGACTTTGGCCCCCAATATATAGAATTCCCCCTCGATGTTAAGACTGCCCAGTGTCTGAATGCTACTTCTTACTGAAATTTGTGGTATTCTATACAGTTTATTTTGAAGGTAGCTTATCAGATGCACTTAACAAATCTTTTCATTTGAACATGAAGAAAATCTTCCTGAACTCCCCATAGAATCATAGAAAATCTTCCTGAAAACCCGCTTGGACACAGTCCTGTGCCACGTGCTCTAGGTGACCCTGCGTGTGCAGGGGGGGTTGGACTGGATGACCTCTAGAGGTCCCTTCCAACCTTAAGCATTCTGTGATTCTGTGAAGTCTCTGGCACGTGGTTGCTATAGCAAGGAAAGGTACCCAAGTAATGGGGCTGGAGGGATTTTTCTTTGTTTGTTTTGCTTTTTAAGGTAGATCATCTGGAGCTGAAACTTCATAAACTGCAAGGGCCCGGCATTGGAAGCAGTAACTAGAAAAGCCTGAGTCATGGGGCGGGCATAGCCCGTTAGGTGGGTGGGCAAGCAAGGAGGGCGGCTGGCATTTGTGCTGGCGTCATTTATAATTGCTCTGTGTATCTCGTGGGGGAAAAAAGCCAAAATACTGCTGCTCTGCTTGCTGAGGATGCTTGTTTCAAGGAGTTGATGCTTTCAAGGGTTTTCTCAAGAGGTATAGGAGGCCAAAGCCTTCCCCAGCTGCTCTTTGGTCAGCGCGGTGTAACAGGGAAGGATGAGCCCAAAGCACGGAGGAAGTGAGTGGGAGAGGGAGGTAAAAGGTGCGAGGGTAAACGGCTGCGCTAGGTGCGTGTTTGTGCGTCTTCCCTCGCCGTCCGCAGCCGGCTTTCCAGAGGAAATGAAACTCATGTGACCGCTCTTGGCGAGCGGCGCTGAGGTGCGTGCGCCGGCTCGTGCGCGCTGCCCGTTTCCTTCCTCTGCCCCCGGGGACGGCCCCGCCGCGGGTTTCGAGCAGGAGAGCGGTGGGCAGAGGACGGCGGCGCCCTCGGTGTGAGGAGGGCCCTGCCTGCGGCCCGGGCAGCGCTGCGGGGAGCGGAGGCGACGCCGTGTCGACCGCGCATGTCGCGCCTGCAGGCGCCGGAGCTGGCGGGCCCGGGGTGCCTGCACGCTGGAAAGGAGCTCCTCGGTAGATCGGAACCAGGTAACTGCACGGTGTTATGTGTAACTGCGTGATGTTCTGCGTGTAGCTGCAGTCTGTGCAGCTGGGTAACACAAGTGTAGGCTTCCTGGGCAGGGGTATGAAAGCTCTGCACGCATTAGAAGAAAGGCAATTTGGATGTTTAGGTTACAGAGGGTCCGTTAATCCCACTAACGCTAATGCTGGTAGCCGTAGCTTCGCTTTTCATCGGTGGGCCAGCCCTAATGCCACCTTTCAATGTCCATGCACACGTGTTAGGAGTCTCCCTTGTTTTCCAAGGTAAGGCGGGAAGGACACGGGCAGCGTTCGGGCAGCGCAGCCGCCGCTCGTCCTTCCCCGGCTCCTGTGCGGCGGTTTTGGCAGTCGCTGCTGTTTGTTTCCGCCTCGGATAATCAATCTGATTAAGTATCCTGACAGTCCTTGATGTTACACAGAAGACGTCTGAAATGGCAGAGAAACCTCATTGAGCTGCTGCTCACGTGAAAAGCTGCCTTTTAGCAGTTCTTGGTGATTAGAAAAAAAGGTTGCTGAAAAAAGCCAAGAGGATATAGATATATATTGTTGTGAGTGGTCATAGCTCAACAGCAAAAAGTTCTCATAGTATTTACACTTAGTTCAGATGAGTGAAAGCAGAGAGGTTTATGTAGTTAGACTATCTTATCACTTTAAAAAGTTGAGGCAAAAGTAATGGGATTAAGCAAGGCTTGCTGGCAGGGAGAAGATGCTCTTTGCTCGGGGCTCTAGCCCTGGATGAAATTGGCCAGCTATCCTGGAGGAAACACCTGAGAAAAAGGGTGCACACTCCCTGCACTGCGATTCCTCGGCGCGATTACAGACCAACTTGAACTTGAATTTTAGTTCTTGATTTCGGTGGTCGGGTAGCTTTGCTTCAGTGTGTCTTGCAAAGTGGTGCTTTATTTATTTATTTTTAAATCAGTTTTTTCTCCTAATAACCCAATTGCTTAAGCGCTCGGATGGGTGCTGTGATAGTTGTCGCGTCCGTGCGCACCACAGGGCCTCTGCTAGCCAATATTCTTACCAGCTTGTCCCTATTTTCTCTTCCTATCTTCTCTTCCCTACCTCATTACAGAACCAGTGTAAGCAATTTCAGCTAAACATTTTTTTACGTCATAACACCAAAGCGGAGTTATCCTGACAGAGGAAGCAGACAACACCGACGGAAACAAACTTGCTTTGTAGTAAAGACTTTGTTCGTTCACCTTGCTCAGCGTTGAGGTAGAACAGCAGCATGTGCCAGCTCCATGGGAAGCCCAGTGGGGCTTGCACTAGCCCAACTGCAGCAGCAGCAAACTCAGGCGTACCTTTTAGGGAATGGTTATTTAAAAGTAGTGTGTTTTTGTTGCAGGATGATTATATCTTTGACAGGAAACAAGGCTGCAGTCTTTATGACTAACTTATTGCTAGTGCTCCCTTGGTTTCCAGGAGGTGATGATTCTAATGCAGTTTACAGTCTTGAGCTGTGTAGCATCGTCACAGTCAGGTTTCTGTCCAGCAGAATTACTGCTCAATAATTATTTAACATGAAAGTGTATTAAATTCAAAACCTGTATTGGTATAATGTTTTTGTTTTCTTTCCAACTCCTTGCTATGGCCAAGGCCCATAACAGTACCTGAGGGCTTTTTTTTAGGTTTCCTGCTTCATATGCACAAACATAAAGTATATTTGGAATTCATGTTTTTCAAAGTTAAAGAAGGAAAAAAAAAAGGGCTTTTTCAGTGAGGTTTGGCTAAAGTTTGATTCTAGTAAAACATACCGAAATAATCCACCTTTTGGGTGAAAACCAATAAAATAATTGTTAGGAAAAATGTTATTTTTGTTATATCTCTCAAATCCTTTTTTAAGAGGTATATTGACAAGGGTAAGTACGTAACGGATGGCAGTTTTTAGCCCTATGTTATTTGCGCAGATGCGATCGCTCAGAACTGTCTCACTAATGAAACTCTTCGCAGGACCAGGTCCCCTCTGTGAATCAGAAGTGTCGAGCGCTGATGTTTTGGTAAAGCCCTGCTCAGTATGTTTGGTTGCAATGAGATATTTTTCTTAGAGTTGCAGGCATTCTATGATTCTCCTTTAAAATACCAGGAATGTTGCTGTCAGCATGTCTTTTACCATCATGTGCTGCCGTGATTTGACAGTTGCAAAACAAGCATGCAAGGTCTAACACTTCTGCCATATGTCTTTCAGTATATATTTTGATAGCCATAATTTTTTATGTATGTGCTTTATATTGGCAACTTCAATATTTTTGCCGATGCTTAATTATCTTTTTTAATGCAGACTTATGTGTTAGTAGATTAAAACTTTGTCACAAAATGTATTTGTAATTTTCTTCTGTGCAGAAAAAAAGAAAAGCTTGCTTAAAAGATGACCTAAAAGAGTTTGACCATCCTTTAGCCTTCAAGAAGAGGAGTTGAAAGTATTTAATTCTGATAGAGGAGCTTTTGACCGCTTCAGGAAGTGATGCTGTATTTTTCCCTCTGCCGGCTCACCATATGGTGCCCCTTCAAGAATGTCTTTTTGATGCTCCTTCAGTAAGGAATGAATAGAAGCCTGACATCCATAATTAAGTAATTACAATTTTTGTGGAGACTTGTGTAGATTCTGAGGATATGTGTTATTCTGCAGTGGTCACTAGGTGCTTGACAGACAAATAAAGTGATAGCAGAGCCCGACTTCCCTCCCCTCTTTGGTCCTTTCACCACTTGGTTTCCTCCCGCGTGTGGGAGGCGTCTCCTGAGGAGCAGCTGAACGGGGGGAGCTCGCGCGTCGCCGCGGCCGTGCGTGCACGTCTGCACCCCCTCCGTGAGGGCATTTTCGGAAATAGGAGAGAAGGGTGAAATCAGTGATTGAAGCACCTGTGTTAGGAGTTAAATGGCATAAGGCTAAGTCAGGGTTTTATTCTATGTATTTTTCAAAATCAGTGAGATATCCGATATGAGCTTGTTTATAGAGGAGGATGAGATTAAGCTTTCAGAAAATTTTCACAGACCGTATGGATGAAAGAGAGATTCTGGAATAAGGAATAGCCAGTGTGATGGTTTTCACTGGTGTTGACAGGGACTTGGGCTGTAAAGTTGCCAACTTGCCTGATTGGAGTCAGGAACTGAAAGGCCTGTAACGAGCAGTGGGGCTGGTGAGTGGGTTATCTTGGAGTGATATCCTCTTTGACGCTCCAGAGTTCATTTTGAATCTTCACTTACGTTTTCTTTCAAAACTGGAATGTTCTTGCAAAGGAACTGGCTTTGATAGTGCCTTCAACGAACGCCAGATATTAGAGAATTTGTATACTGCAACCCCCAAATGGAAAGTTCTGGAGGTGCAAAGGTGACTTTTACTTTGCCTTCTCCCCCTTTCACTGTGGGGTGAGAAGCAGCGCAGCAGAGCAGGAACCGGCGGCTGCTCTTTCTGCCCTACCAAGTTTGCAGATTTCTCCCAAATGTGATTTTGATTCTGGAGAAAACAAAATGGCAGGAAAAAAGAACAGTGCTTACAGCAATAAGTTGGTGTGGGAATCCAGTAAAGTCTTCTCAGCATGATGGAACAAAATTTCATGGGTATTTTTAAGACAATAAATATAATTGTTGACTCATTTATGTATTTCCTTTTACATAATGTCCCACCCACACACACACACTTGTTTTGCTCTACTGTACTTCACAAGACTCTCTGCATTTGGGTGAAATACAGTTGCTGTAATCCTGGCTTTCCTTGTCTCAGCTTCTCCCTTAAGAGCTTTTAAATAATGGTTGGAAATGTTAACGCTTTTCTTCTTTGAGAATATTTTCCCCCATCTTCCGGATCAGGACCACATAGACTTCTCCTTGTGAAGCTTTTCATGCCTGTGCATTTAGAAAGCCAACGGGAGTGTGCTCGTTCTTTGCTCTTCTTCGGGTAATAAAACGCATATAAATACATAGGACCTAGTTTCTGTCAGCATTTCATAATGTAGTATATGGTAGCCATATACACGTATATTTTCATGTGCAGGGTTTAAGTTGTGTGAAAAGTCTTCCCTTGCCTTCCTTTACCAACTGCACATTTGGGGTTCATTTTCATATAGCATGGAGATAATTTAAAAGATATTTACTGATGTGAAAGGGCAAAAATATGAGAAACTTGAACTGCCAAAGGGCTTTGAAAGCTTACCACTTCAGATACTTGTTTATTCTCCTCCTCAGATGACAAATGTGTTTGGCAAAGAAACCACAATGGTTTGTTAGTAAATATCCTCATTTGTGCATTTGCCTTCAAATATAATTATGGGTATTTTATACCATCCCCGAAGAACATACTGTATTTTAACACTAACATGCCAAAGAAGTTTTGATTTTTATTATATAATTTATATCAGTAATGGCCAGGAAATTCTAAATAAGATGTACTCTTACTTTTCATGTACAAGTATGTTCTAAGGTTTCTGGAGCCAAAACTAAATCCTATAAATCAAAAGGTAAAACGGTGACCTCAAGAGTTGAAAACTTATTGTTGTTTTTTTGTTTTGCTTTAATACCGGCATATGGGGCAGTTGTTGAAACAGAATTACGCGGGTTAAGTGTTATATGCTTCCTGTGTATCTCCACACTTGGTTAATTGTATCAGCAGAGGGCTGGACTTCTAACTTGTTGGAGGAGGCAAATAAAGAAAGAAAGAGTTGTAAACTTTGGCAGAAGCAAAAAGCTGGGGCTTTGCACTCAGTCCTGTTGTACAAAGCAAGCATGGGTTTTGCTGTCTCCTGAGGGCCATGCCCAAATGGATGCCACTAAGATATGCACTGCTAATCCTGGGCAGAAGAGTTTATCAGAAGAACATCTTCGGAGTGACAACTTTGCGTTTCACATAAGTGCTTTATTGCTGCCCTGTGCGCCGCAGTTTGCAAGCCCATTTTCTGTCTCCCGCTATTACATCACTTGCACACTTGCTTTTTAAATGCTCTCGTGAAAGCGTCGCTCTATTACTTCCAGCCCAGCAAGTGCTCAGTTGCACCTCATCAGCTTTCCAAGTCACGTCCTGCAACAGCGACAGCCCCGCCAGGAAAACAACCGGGTTTCTAAAGCCCGGCTCTCGCTCTCACACGCTGCACCAGCGATGCCGCGCGTTGCCCGTGGGCCTATCGATGGGTGATGCTGCAGCAGGCGGGATTCCTCCTTGCCATGGCCATTCGGGTTGGTTTTCAGACCCTCTTCCCAGTCCTTAAAATAGCAGTTGGCCACACATGCTTGCTTGTGCTGTTAGGAGCACTGTGGGGTCTTAGCAGGCGTTTTCTTCCTTGGTTCATATGTTTATATACTGGAAAGTAAAGAAGAAATAGGTAAAAGCAGTGATGAATTATCACCAGTCTCCACCACTGAAAAGCAAAAAAACATCTACCTTGGATAGGGTAAAGTAGAAGACACGTTTCTTGGTGCTGCCATACGAATTGTTAAACAAGGTTGAAATCAAGGTTGAAACCAGGTCGTACTGATAAAAATGAGACCGAAGAGTTCGTGCCTGTGGTTGGCCACTGATGACAGTGAAAGGCCAATATCATGGACTAGACTCCATTTCTTAACTGAGGTGCCCCAGTAATTTCCAAAGTGCTAAAATACATCAAAGAGGGTCAAAAAGGAACTTCTGTTGTTACATTTTATTGATTATATTGGCTTTAACCAATTTCACAGGGAGAAAGGGGAGGAAAGTAGAAATAGGATAGCTGTGTTCCTTGAAGCCGAGTTATAAATACCAATGTTTGTTGAACACGCAGGGGAACTGAAGTGCCAGTGTTTCTGGTGGGATTTTTTTGTTTTGTTTTTCGCCTAGAATTCCTAAGCAGCGTGAGGAGGCCAAACCATGGCAAATTGAGAAGCTGCAAGCACAGGGTTTCCTTTTGCTGCAGGAATATGCTCTAGGTGTCCCTGCTGGAGCAGGGAGGTTGAACTAGCTGATCCCTAGAGGTCCCTTCCAGCCTCAACCAGTCTATGATCCTGTGATCTGTGAAATTTGCCTATCCTCTATTTTAAATGAAGGTCTTTCCCCTTCAAATGCTCTAAGTAGGGAGGACATTTGGGGACTACATGCCCAGCTCTTTATTCTAGTGCTGGTTTTGCTACTCGGTGTTAACATTACCAGTTCTTTCCACCGAGAATATAACACAAGCAGCAGAAGATTCAAATCTCTGTCCCACTGTCCTGAGATGGGGCTGGTCTGAATTAGTGGGAATTCTTGTGAAGGAAGCTTTCCACATCGCGAGTGCAGTGCTGAATATCAGCGCCGCCTTCAGCTGGCTTTAATTTGCCTTGCTCAACTCTATATTGTGTCCATATTTGCTCCTAAGTTATGCCTAAATAATTGTATTTGTCATCCAGCAAGCAGACAGCAGAACTTTGATTGCAAAGCCAACTTTGAGTGGGCTGTCCAAATAAAGGAAAAGCACTATGCAAGCACTTCGCTGTGCATTTAGTTTTATTTGAAATTAGGCTTTGGTTGGATTTTTGTCCTTGTGCTATTGTTCTTTGCCTCTGTAATTTCTGAAGACTCCCATGCATATAGTTCAGACCCTCATAGTCAACTCGGTACTCTTGAGTCCATTTAGTAAAAAACAAACAAAAACACCCCAAAACCCCCACAAAAATCCAGCATTTTCTGGTGAATTGTGGATGTCTGGATTAGTTATTTTGCTTTAGCCAACCATTTGTTCATGATACTGCCAATTTCATATGATCTGTAGTGAAGGCATGTTTAAGATCCAAGGACACTTGTAAAGGGCTTGAGTATGTGTATGTTCAAAGACACAAACTCCTCAAGCTCCTCTGAGGTTTTTTTGACCTTTTTAAGCTGCAGAAGTGTGTTTTAATTGATCTCCTCAATACTGCGGTACGTGGAAGCTTTGTACAGGTTTTGTTCTACCTCGTTCTTAAACTGCTTTTCTGTTTTAGTTTCACTCATAGGAAATATGAGAGTCAGATTTCAAATGTACAGCGTGTTGGAACTGGTTTTACTGCATCTCCTTTCTTTCCAACTTGCTGTGTTTGGGTACATGCAGATTTTAGAAATATCCAACTTCTTTTGATGAGTAGAGCACTTAATTTCGTTGCAGGGCATGAAAGAAGACCTACCTGCATAAATCAAATTTCTGTCGTCAGCTTAAGCTGTTGTTACATATTCTTGTATTTCTAATATAGAGAAGACCTGCTCGTTTCAATTAAGTCTTGGCCAGAAGTCAGCAATGCTGAGAGGGAAAGGCCTCAGCCACACCAGGTGCATATTCAAACTGATGGGGCGGCTAGCGTTTTCTGCTCGCTGTCAGAAGTACTTGAAAACTACACCACACTGCTTTAACATTGAAATTAGGTTCAAGGCTACAGCACCATCTTTCTTTTCTTTTCTTTTCTTTTCTTTTCTTTTCTTTTCTTTTCTTTTCTTTTCTTTTCTTTTCTTTTCTTTTCTTTTCTTTTCTTTTCTTTTCTTTTCTTTTCTTTTCTTTTCTTTCTTTCTTCTTTTTATTTTTTTTCTCCCTTCTTGTTTCTTTTTTGAAAGCTCTTCTCATTTGGATTAGTGGTGGGTCTGGGAGGCAGTACAAGCACCTTTCATCTGTCTGGCCAAGCTGCAGGTTGGTTGATCTGTCTCTCTTATTTTTGTTTATTCATTTTTTTCTTAGTGTTCTTGCAGAAAACTTCAGTGAAATAGGGATTCTGCAGTTGACATTATGGGGTACTCCCTTTTTAAGAAGATTTGTGCTTTTTTAGCAGTTTTAATGGGAATTAGGTATGATTATGAACTGTGCATGTGACTTTTCTGATGTGATGCTGTTTGTTTCTGAGTATTGGCATTTTGAGTGGATGTAACTGGCATAAAGATGCATGTTTTTTAAATCAGTTGAAATTGTTGAAATTTTGTGATCCTGAAATATTATACCGTGTCTAGAGTTATGCTATGTCTCTATATATTATATACTATGTCTCTATGTGCTATGCTATATGATACTATGTCTAGAAAACAAAAAGAATAAAACTCAGACAATAAAGAGTTTTCATTACGGTTGAGATTAACATTCTTCCAGAACCAGAAGAAATAATGAATTCTATGGACTCCTTTAGCATATATTCAAGTCCTTTTTAGCCCTCGTTTTCGTAAAGTAATAGATGATTGTTGTTCTGAATGACTGCAAGGAGAAATGTTTGTTAGTTGTGTTTACATGTTGTTTGTTTCAAAACTCTGGTTAACTCTTCTAAGCTAAACCAAAGAAGAAATCTGAGACTATTCTGCAACTTCTAAATCAGCTGTTTGTAGGACTCAAATGTGTTTAGTGTTGTGGTTTCATAGGGGCAAGGAAAAATCAACAAAACCATGCCGTCGTTTTAATAGGAACATAAATTGGAGCCGTTGCTCCAATTGTCCAGCTTTTTAATGTTCCCATCGTGATTCCTGCTTTTGTGTGGGCTTGTTATTTATTTTGGCTTAGTGATTTATGCATTTTTTTCTTGGAAGAAAGGAGATGTAGTCTCTTTGACCTGTTAGAAACAGGCTAAAGAAATGCTTGCTTTCTTTAAAATAAAATAAAAAAAATAGTGTCACATTGCAATTTTGTCACCGTTTACTGCTGGCTGGAGGCTCCTAAGAATGGATGCAGCAGTGGCTTGTCACCTGAGGAGCTTTTCTGCTGGGCTTGGGACATACATATCTCATCAGAGCAGTTTGCAACGCTTCTTTAACAAAAATTGTGCATTGTTGAGTGCTATTAATTCTTCGTCCAAGCAAGTGGAACGTTTATGTCTGCACCAGTATTAAACTTAAGAGTAGCTGGACACTAACTGCATGCTTGGTTCCCTAGATCATGTTACTTGTGCAAAGATATTGATCTTTAGCATGTTTAGCAATCTTTGCCAGTCCCCTGTGTACATTCCAGAAATTGTCACACACTTGATATGTTTCCTTGGAAAAGTGCTCGTTTTCCAAGAGGCTCTGTGTTCTCTGATTTGGGACTTTTCCGAATGTTACAAAGCATGATTTAAAGTTTTGCAGGAATGCTCAGCCTGTAATCTGTGTTGTCTAACTTTTAAAATATGTGGTATTAGCATTTTAACGCATAAGGCAAACCTAAATGTTTCCAGCTGTTATTGGAAGTCCTGGTTTGCAAGGACACTTGTTTCAGGAACCAAAATTTGCTGTATTTGTCAAATACCTGAAAAAGTAAGTATGCTACCCTATACACTTGCTTACTAATGGTATGGTTTAATGAAAGCGTGACTCGTTTTTGGGAACAGCACTACTTGGAAGAATATTTGAAATAATTTCTCTTTTCATCATTTTTACCAAAATGATAATGCCAAGAGGGAGAGATTGCCGACAGGCCTTTTCACCATACCATGGAGCAGGGAAGTCTTGTTCTGCTTTTTTTTTTGCTTTCCACACGACTCCTGTGATTTCTGGACTTCGTGGATGATCCTTTAGACCAGAGGGGCGGGATGCACTTGCCTGTGCGCTCGTGGTGCTCGTGGGGGACGCGGGAAGAGGGGCCGGCGCCGCTGGAGCGCTTCCCGGACGGATACGGCGCCCCTGCTGCTGCCCGGGAGGCCACGGGACTTTGCACCCCGAGAGGGTTTAGCAACCGGCAGAGATTGTACGGGCAAATGTTTTGACCAGTTTGGAAGAGGTTGACGCTGCAGGCAGAAAATAATCATTTAATCTTAAATCAACAAGTTCTGAAACTCGTTTGGGCAAATACAGCTTTGGTTTTGTTTCAGACTAGGCTCTGCACTGCAAGGATTTGCCTCCTTTTTTGATAAAATAATTGATCCCATTGGCCCCAGAGGGTGGTCTGGAGCAGCAGTGTTTTGCATGTGACACAGCTTTGTAAATGATAATGTAATTATGAAGAGCAAAAAAGTTTGCTTAAAATAAAACTGAAATTTTCATGCATTTTCATGGTATACTGTGAATCTGCCTGAATTTTGGACAAAATACAACCTGGAACACGCATACCTGCTGATTGCCAATTGCATGTGTGTGTTGGCAGAGGGCACACTGGCTTTTTTATGAGGTGGACAGAGTGGAAAGTAAACTCAGCAGGTAGCGGGAAGACGAGAAGCTCCATTCTGGAATAGTAAATTCTTGTCGCGGAGAGTTCCTGGAGGCCGTGGCAGGTTTAAAAGCAACAGTAGCAGCGATTTGCTACCGTGCTGAACTCCGTCGTGCCCGCCTGCCGCTCGCTCAGTGACGGGAAGGCCGTTCTTACCTCTCCCTGTAGCCCTCAAGGTGTCTTTGCAGCAAGATGCCCCTTGTGCCTGGTGCCAGATGTCCTGGTGGGACCCTCAGGTGGGACACAGGGTGTCTGGTCCCTCGGCATCCAAGGGACACTGCAGTTTTGCTGGCCCTGTTATGGTCTAGGTTTGGGCAGCTCCAGAATTTCCCCAATGGCAAAAATTGCCTGTGTGCTTGGAACGGGTTCACGCTAAGGGATGACCTCCCACCGGGCTCACGCGTCCCTATGTCGTGTTTGAATTCCTAGCAAGTGAATAAAAGCTACAGCTGGCCCATTTCTGACAGATCTGTGACTCTCACTTCAGTGTGGGGTTAGGGGCTCTTGGAAGAATAAAAAGATGCCTCTGATTCATTTACCAGTGATAGGAAGTCTGGGTGTAGAGTTGCAGCAAGCAGTTCAACGTCCAGATTTAAACATTGTCTTGGAATATTGTTTCCTAAACAGTTATTTCAACAGAACATTTTCTGAGTGATGTTCAAAATACATCACTTGTTTGGCTTAGAAAAATAATTAATGAGAGGGACTTAAAACTCTGAGAATTTACAGTTGCTTTTCAGATGTGAGAAAGGGTTTCAGAAATGGGCAAAGGCTGCAGAATATGAGCAGTCCAAGCAATTCAGACTGAAAATGTTACAAGGAAAATAGTTCTAGAGTCACCAATTTGCCAAAATACTTTGGATGTGTTTGAAAACACTGTTAAATAAGTCCTAGTTTTGAGTTTGATGTTGTTGCTATGGGACTCTTTGTGGGCACTGAAAGGGTATGAAAGAAGTAGGTAACTGCTTTTATCTAGATAGCCAAACAAAATGATTTCAGTTTTGTTCTTGCAAATAGGAAAGTGAAGTTTTTAAAATCAAATGGAAATGTAAAGTTTGACTTGACCATGTCTGTATTTTGTTTTTGCCTTTTCTCTTTAACTTAAACTGACCAGTGGTTCCCATATTTTTAGTGTTTGAACAGCTCTCAGTGGTCGGTATTTTCAAGACCACCATGTACTTCTAACACAGACTTACAAGGAAAGTATTTCTTTTTTTGACCACCATTTGGAAATTGCTGTTTTTTAATATTTATTTATTAGTCTGTAACAACTCTTTTGGCCACAGCATGAACATTCATTTTAACAGTGTTAGCACTCCAAAAATTATAACACTGGCTGTCTTGATTTTTTTCTTAGATAAATCCCTTATTCTTTTTGCTCCACTTTTTTTTTTTTTTTTTGTATTTGATTTGCTGTGTTGGAAATTGTTAGTTATCACACTTGAATAACAGTGCATGTGGAATCATTTAAGAAATAATAAATATATTTCCACATATGGACTTTTTGTGTGGCTTGATTTTTTTTTTTTTTTTTAGAATAATGTTTAAATACATGCCCTCTTGAAAGAACGTGTTTAAATAATATTTAACACAGTAGTAACATATACTTTTTTTTTTTATTATTTCTTTGAGATCTCTCCTGAGCTGAAAATGAAACTTTTTCAAGAAGACATTTACCCTTGCCTTCAATGTTCATGAAATGTGAGCAAGCCCAAGCTCTGTATGGACATACCGACTTCAATATTATAAAGCACAGTTATGAGATTGCCAATAGCAACTGAAAAAGTACTAATGCTGCAGAATTTGTTCCCATGCTCAGACTCAAAAATTGTTGACTGAAATCTGTTGCTCTTAGACCTGAAGCTTTTAGTTTTGGGTGGTGCCTGCTTATATGTGCGCTGGTTTGAGAAGGCTGTAGATACCTGAAAATAGCAGTGATGAATAAAGGAGGTTTTTCAGTTGCCAAACTGTAGTGCTGTTACTGTGATATTAGCAGACCTCTTGAATCTGGTATTTTCTTGGCTTGATTTAAAAATCAATTTCTTATTAATTAAGCCCTCGCTTGTGCTCGCAGTGGATTGAACTCTGACACCCAAGGCGCGTGTCCCCGTTGCCCACTGCACACGCTGGGTGCCAGAATTGCACAGATATGCAGGGCTAATTCGGGGGCTTGGCCAACGGAGACATAGAGGTGGCATCAATTAATTGTGTCCCTGTCGCAGCTAGCTCCATTTTCCTGCTTACCTTCAAGATAGGTAGGAGTTACTTTTTCCGGGGAAGTTCTGGTAGAGCTTTCTGGTTGTTAGCGTGGTGCAGAACGCGCCACGGGCCGTTGTTTTAGTGCAGGCCCTTGGCACCATCATCGCTGTGCGGCAGCGGCTGGGAGCGACGCGGCCCGGGAGGGCCCTGCAGACCCTCCCTCTCTAGCGAGCCCTACTCCGGTGGCCCCAAGCGGCTCCTGTCCCTCGGTCCCTTGGGAGTGCCGAGGTGCCCGGGCGCTCTCTGCGCCGGGTTTCTGACCTCCTTATCAGTGCGGATTGCAAGTCCACTCTGAGGGGTGGCCTTGGGGCGGCCCCAAGGAGGGAGTGTTGTTACGAGCTAGTGTTGGTCTTCAGGGACTGCCTCCTGCTATCGGACGGGCACTCTGAGGGCCTCTTTTCTGGCCTTCCACCTGTCCTGTTTTTCTGAGCTCTCGAATGAGACTTTTTGGAGATTCCTGTTCAAACTTATTCTTTGTGGATTAGTCTGTGAAGAGTCAGTGTGACGCTGCGGTGTTGGCTCAGCAGCAGACCCTGCCTCGAAGGTGTCTCCGTCGCGTGTTCTGGCTGAGAGCCAGCTCCAGGAGAGAGACAGGGCATCTGTTGACTGTAGGAAACTTCATGGTCTGGAGAGACGCTCTGAAGCCCTTCATCCCGCTGTCCGGGCTGGTGTTCACTCCTCCTCCCCGAAGAAGGAAAGATCAAAGATTCCCAGGTGTGGCGCAGCACTGTTTGCTCTTGCAGAGCCGGCTAAACAGAGGGATAAGAGATCTCAGGAGGGTTTCTCTACGCAGGCGCTCCCCAGGGTCAGAGTTGCTCTGGTTCTGTGGTGTCGTTGGGGGATTGCGTGTCCTGGAGTCAGGACTGCATCCTTCGTCTCTGCCGAGGGAATCCAAGCACGGCTCCTTCCGGGACTGTAATGATCAGTGCACAGCATTACTTCACGTAGCGTTTATTGAGCTCTCTCCAAAAGCTGTGAGCACCTCTTTGAACACCATACCAACCCGCTGGGTTTTAGCCTTGCATAGGTTGTGTGACTGGAAACAGAATTGGCTAGCAGGTCTGCTTGAGGAGGAATATCGTGTGCAGGGTGCTGTGGAAGGCCTGGTCCTTTCAGGTGGCTTTCAGGCATGTGCTGTCCCAAAGATGGATAATCCCTTTATAGAATGAAGTGGAGCAGGCCAGGAGTGCCCGCACATAGTGGATGTGTTGGGTGGTCTGTTTATAAATGAGAAAAAAGAAACACACAGACTTTGGTTGTTGCCTCTCAAAGGTTGCCCAGAGAGGCTGTGATAGTCCCCATCCGTGGGATTATGCAGAACTCCGATAGACACAGTCCTGGGCAGCCTGCTCTAGCTGACCCTGCTTTGAACAGGATGTTGGTCTAGAGGTCCAATCTCCAGAGGTCCCTTCCAAACTCAGGGATTCCATGAGAGAAAGCTTCACCATGACTCCAGTGTGGATTTTCTTTAGTTTTATTTTGTTTAGCAGGGACTCCATACAATGAGAAGCAACAAGGAGACAGTTTCAGGCAGTCTGATCCTATAGGTCCCATTCTGTTTGGATAATAGCTGCAGCTCTAAGCCCTCCTAAGCTAGAATCAGCTCAAACCTGCCAGCACAGAATCAGGACCTTGGGCTGATTCCCACCATATCCCCCTTTTGTTGTGCTGAGTGGGGATCAGCTGCTCTGGGTCCGTAAGTGGGTCTTACAGGATCTGGAGTGAGATGGCTGGGAAGGGCTAGAGATCTATAAAACCATCAAGACTGCAGAGAGAAAAAAAGAACTGCTGCTTATTTATTTATTTATTTATTTTCAGCACAAAAACTTCAGGCATCAAATGAAAATTAGCAGAAGATGGTTTTTCATTGGGAGGGCTGTGAAGCTGCGTGTGCCCTTGCTGCAGAGCAGGAGCGGTGCAGTTGTGCGCTGCTCCGGTGTGTGCTGTCCCTGCTGACCTCTGTCACAGCATAACCCTTCGTGCTGTGATTCTGTACTTCAAAAAAGGGAATGAAAAGAAAATCAGATGTTCAAGGTGCCCTGGACCAAAGCTGCTTTTTCTTTTTAATACTGGAAAAAAAAAAAAAAACTCCTGGCTTTACCAAATAATAATAATAATAATGCTACCAGAAGAGAAATCTTTCTTTGCAGAGAATGAGAGTATGTTCTTCCTCTTGAAGTTAGCTGGGGAGTTCTGGGCTGCTTGTGTTTGGTTGTTGCACTGGTTTGCCCTACTTGCGACGTTTGCACGTTGCTTTACTTAGAGTAAAGAAGATAAACTTAATTATATTACGTCAGTAAAGACTCAGTGTAATGCATTTGCATGACAAGACAGAATACCCAAAGCAGCACTGACAACTCTTAATCTGCCCTTCCTATGTTTCACAGTCTTCAGCATGTTAACCAAAATTATGTTCTTTAGTATTTTGTGCAGAAGCCTTCCAAGGTTTAATTAATGAGAAACAGGAAGATTTTGATTTTGTACAGCAGCAGTAATTTTTCAAAGCATTTGGCTGACCTACAACACTGTCGGAGTCGTCCCTCTTCACAGTAGGTAGCTTAGTAGGATGCATAGTTCAGTTTGGGGTTTGAACAAAATCCTAGCTTGTCGTGGGCTCTTCTCCCTTGTTGCAGGCTTAGGCGATACTGTATTTGTCACCTCCTTGCAGGGTATTGTCTGCTCTAACTGCATGCTGAACCTGTTTTTTTTAGCTTCTCTTTCATGCCCTTGGAGGTAAGGGATCTTCTGGACCACATGGTGACCTTTGGAAAGTAAACTGAGAGAGGACATGGGAGGAAAGAGGTTTCTGCTGACTGTTAAAGTTGTTCTGGCAATTCTGCCGCCCTTTTCATGGGGAAGGGAGCTCGGCTTCACGATGGTTGGTTACGAATATGGGGGGCTGCCAAAAGTTTCTCAAGAATGCAAGAGAAGAAAAATTTTGACTTTTAACAGTTTATGCATCATCCAAAAGTGAATGGAACTTTATGGGGTAAAACCAAAACATTTATGTAGCCTATGGGGATTTCCTCTGCTAAACTGCAAAGGTATATTGTAAGCCATAGGCACTTCTGCTTGAAAAAGTTGCACAGTCCCTAGTGATGGAAAGTGTTAGGGCAGTCCAGATACAAGGGTTGCTAAGAAGTCTTATTGTAAAGTATTTAGTAGTGTTATTCGAAATATCCCATTAACCTCAATAGGCTTTTTTTTTTCTTCTTTTCATTGTTGTTCAACATTGAACCTGTGTTGAAAAGATACTGCGATTCAGTGTATTGGGGTATGCCTGCTTCTTTCATCCCAAAGGCCTGGCCCTTGCTGGACTCAATACAAATTTAGCAAACAAATGTGGGGAAATGAATAGAAATGTTATTATTTTAGAATCAGGTTCTGCTGCTGTAAGATTTCGCCTATCCCAAGATTCTGAAGTTGAGGCCTAATGCTGTGTCATTCTAGTGCATGCGTATTATGTTGGTCAAAGAAGTTCTATGATGTCCATTGGAAGATTATAGTGTTTTCCAAATCTGCAGCAATTCCACTTCCAGATTCCGACTACCCAACAAAGACTAATCTTGAGGACGTAATGACTTAATGATAAGGAACCCCTGCAGGGTGCCGTGAGCTTTCCTAGAAAATGAGTATTTGTAGCATAAGCCTTGCAGTGAGAACAGCAGTTGAAGACTGAGGTGCTTTCCACTTTTCATTTTAAAACAGGTATTTAAAAAGTCAGCTCTTTCTGAACGTGATAATTCAGGTAAGTTAGCTTCCGTAATGTTTCTTCAAAGTTGAATAAGCTCAGGTATCAATGTTTATAATCAATTTTGCTACTTTAGTGAAGCTTTTCAGAACGCAGTATCCCTGAAGGCTCTTGATTTTGCAGCGACTCACATGAATGCCACTGTCCACTGGGAAGCAAAATGCAGAAGGAACTGCAGGTAAAGGAAATACTGCTCTTTACTAATATACATTTATAGCTTTTTTTTTTCTTTTTTTCCCAAGAAAAGCTACACACAGGGTTCTGTAGTTGAGCAATAGAATAGCCATCGTTTTGGTTCCATCAGTCTGGTCCCATATAATCTAAATCTTGGCTACCGTAGGAGTTTGACTGACTGTGCCATAGCAAAATTGCATACAGGAATGTAAGGAATTAAAACCCATAAAATTACCAGGAATATAAGACTCTACTGATTGTAGCTGTAGAAAACCATTTCCAAGTGTTATTGCTTAAAAAAAAGTCAGCAGTTGAACACAACTTGCAGAAAAAAGACCTAGAGGAGCCCCAGTTCTAACCCAAAAGCACCAGATGCCTTTTTTTTTTTTTTTTTTTTTTCAGCAGCAGCATATTAGTAAAACCTAGTGCTGGAGTTGTACAGCAAGGAAAGTTGCCTTTGAGACATGAGGTTAGCAGTTAAATCTGAGGAAATTGTGCGTTATATGAGGAGAGATTCAAGTGGAAACCAAGGGAGGCAGAGATTCGGAATAACCGGGCTAAACTGAACGTATCTCGCAGTATCTTGGGGGAAGTCCAGTGCAAGTTCTGTACATGCAGGATGTTTGCGTGCTTACTAGTTCAGCTGTCTGTTTGAAGCTAATGGTTAAGAGCTAGAAGTTGATTAACTTGCCATACCAGTCTCTCCGTACTTTTGTTTTTCTCAAACTAGATGAAAGGTTCCTTTAAGTATGGGTACTGTAGGGCTGCATTCCTGCTGATGCTGCGAGCTAATGACCCTCTTTGTTGTAGAAATCAGGAAATGTGGCTTTGAGCCGCGGGATCTGGGTGGCTGCAGTATGAAAATACTGGCCGTAAATGATGAGGTGTTGCTGGAACAACCTGGTGCGTAGCGTAGCTCATCATCCAGATCGGTAGATTTTGCTTCTTGGATTAATTCACTCGTTTGTTGTAGCATTGCTTCGCTGCCGCCCACGCTAAATTGTTACTTCTAAAGCTAAAAATATATTTCCAGCCTGCTTGGTGAGGGTATACGGCTTGTCGTACAAGTACTGTCTTCTTGCGCTTTTACCCCAAATCTGCTGGGCACTCAGGTTGTGGTGGGTTAAATAGGCTGACGTTCAAAGCAAGTCACTTTTATTACACTCCAGAAAACGTCTGTTGTGGTGTGCGGCCTTGCATTTCTGTGTGGACCTCGAATTTAAATACAAAGAAATTATTCATAAGCGTTCACATAATGGAGCGTTTGTCACGAAGCGCCTTTAGCGGCCGCGGGGGAGAGGCCAGGATGCGCTGAAACGCGGGGGTTGGTGTCACCGTGCTGAAACGCGGGGGTTGGTGTCACCGCGCTGAAACGCGGGGGCTGGTGTCACCGTTCGCCCCCCGCGTCCCCACAGTGACTCTGAAGTTGGGCCGCAGGGACCCGGGCCTCGTTCCAAGCCACGGCCTTCGGTGTTTATTGGGGTCCAGATCTTCTAGTTTAAGGCATTTTTGACATGCTGTTTAGAAAGTGCTTGCTAACCTAGGTATTACTCAGTGGCGCAATGTTTTCTTCATTTTACTGCTCTTTTTAAAATGGTTTTACCATAATGTTTTTTTACCTTGTATGAACACTGTGTTGGTTTCACGCATGCATTAACCAGTTGACTTTAATGGTTGCAAGCAGTGTTTGACCATAAAGTTCCAGCCACACTGAAAATACAGCGCGTGGCTTGTTTTGTGCCTGCCTGTTGCAGCAGCTTTTAGCTTCAGCCACAATCACTATATGTTGAAGAGGATGAGGGTGTAAGAATGTTATTTCAGCTGTAGGCAGGGTTTGAAAACTGTTATTGTTTGCGGATATTGTTTTGGAGTATTTTTTTCTTTATCGCATTGTAGACCAATATATTAACCTGCCAGGCTAATATATAGTGCCTCATATTTTAACTTGAAGTTACAGATAGCTGCATCACACTAGAGACTAAAATATGCACATCTGGCATCTCTGTGTTTTCCAGCTTCTTATCAATTTTGAGGAGAAATAACGAGGATTAATGCAATGCATCTGAAAGCTTCTTTTTGGACAGCTTTTCCTTTTTCTTTTTTTACTGTAACTTTATGTTGTTTAGTTTTCTTCTTGTTTCAGTATGGTTTTAAGTACTGTTTTCTTAAGAAGTGCCAAGTGATAGCCAATGTTAGAAAATCTGGCTATTTTCAAATATTATCAAACCTAATCTGGGTATTTGTGAGAAGGGAGCTTGGAGGAAGTTCTGTGACTTGCCAAGGCAGGAAAGATTCAGTAGCACAGAAAGTGGAGTATATTGTTTAGGAGAACAGTCTTCAGGAAAGCAGCTGAGTCCCTGATAAGAGTGGAATTCTCCTCTTAGTCGTATCGCTCAGAGAGATACAAGGATACAAAGGCTATCTTGAACTTGCATTACCTAAGAGGAGGCCAGTCTATAGAAACCTCCTTTTTGGGGGGCCGAAATATTGCTATGTCTTTTGTGTTTAATGTGTGCAACACTGAAGCATGGTTTTTAAAAAAAGTAATGATATATACTGATTTTATTTTGCTTATTATAAATGTAGTTTAGAGCAATCTAAACATAATTTTATCTAGTTAGTGTATTTGGGCTACTTGCTGTATCACTGGGAAGTAAGAGAGAAAATAACTTTTGAATCATGCAAGTTACTGCATGCAAGTTAGGTTGTATGTTGTGCAGTTGTTGCGTTTAGCCCTGGGTTCAGACTCTGGAAGAGAATAGTGCCAGCTGAGACTCACTCTGCAATTGGGATCTCTCTCTCTCTCTCTTTTTTTTTTTTTTTTTTTCCTTTTTGTTCTTTCAGACTTTTTGATAATTCACATTATTTTGCAAGAGTCAAGGGAAAACTCTGAAAAAACTGTTCAACAATTTAATTAGAATATTAATATGACACTTTTCATACATAGTGTAGTGCTTTGTCTAGTCCTATATAGTGCTATAGTCTAGTCCTTCAAAACTGGAACTTTGCCCTTATGAGGGGAGATGGGTGGAAGAAGAGCCTAGTAGGAGACTTGGCCTGTACCTAACGTCTTCAGAAGGGCATGAAGATGAGGACTGCTTCCAACAAGATAGTTCAAAAAAAAAAAAAAAAGAGCATTTTAATTTGCTCAGAGTTTTGGGCAAGCAAGATTTTCCAGCTGTGCAATAACCCCAAATAGAGGTGCTTGGCATCCAAAAGCTGAAGAACTCCTGGTGCAGAAAGTAATCGTTGATTGCGCTGTTGCTTTTTGGAAATAGAAATATGAAGTGAGTAAACTCCTCTTGTACTTATCTGCAGCGCAGGCCACTTACTGTGGCTACTCATGTATCCTGCTGCTCTGGATTCTTTGGGCATGCAGCCTTAGTAAAAGGAAAGCACGGCTGGGGCCTCTACAGGACCTTCTCTTTCCTTCTGCAAAGCTACTCACTCACATGTTGCTTACATGGCCATGGAGGGGTGAGCCATCCTTTTTTCTCAGGTAGAATTAGTTTTGCAAGTTGATTTTGCCCTGAGTAGGAGAGCTCCTGTTGCCATGATGGGAGCAGATCCTGGTCACCAGCTCAGCCTTGCTACTGGCTTCCTGTGAGGGCTGCTGTGGCCCTTGGCCGTTCTTTCTGGTCACTGCGCAGTATAGCTCATCTCTTGTTAAAAAATAAAATAGATGATCCTGCCCTTCCCGTAAGGTGCAGTGGAGGATACGCCACGTGCAGGGATACCAAGCTGTGACCACAAGGAACTCAGTTGGCTGCAGAACTGGACTTGTGAGGCAGGACCAAAATCGGGTAGATAATGTCTTGCTGAATGACTTGTGGGGGCACACTGGAGCTAGACCTTCGTTGCTTAAGTGATATTGGGAGGTGGTGTATATATATATGTTAAATATATATATATTGAATTTAACTGGTAAGTGTTCATTTAGCCCGACACAAATGACACCTTTCTCACGGTTGCAATAAACATTTAATCCCTTTAGACTATTGAATATTATAGGCATTGATGCCCACAAGCCTAGTGGGATATTTGCCACGCAGTTATTCTAATAAGCATGCTAATAAATCTCTTGGCTAAATATATTAGGGTTAGACCTTGCCTAGTGAAGGCTTCAAAGGTGTGATCCTAATTGATTTACCTAGCTTGATCTAATTAACACCTCTGTTAATGGAGTTAAGTCCTAGGGGGGAGCTTAAGCTTTGCCTTGTGAGGTTTGACACTTTCTGAAGAACATTAGCTTTCCCTCCACTAGGGTTTTTAGTAAGGACTTAATTAGGTCAACACAGATAACAGATCTAACATCACTTTTTCTTTTCTTTTTCTTTTTTTTTTTCAATTTCCAAGCAAGACAGTGTCTTAACTGCACACTTCCAAAATTTCAGACTTTCTGTTAGTGGGTGTGATTTTTCTGTTCTCTGCAACTCTTGAGAGCTGTAGGTGGTATAATGTAAATGTAGCCAAATGTGTTGTCCTTACTGGGTGGACCAAGATAACTCTCCCTTAGAAAGGCATTGGTTTAATGACCTCTTGAAAATCTGAACTTCAATATTTAGCTTTATTTTCCATTAAATGAATGATTTTGCTGTCTCTCTTTCTGAGTTTCGTTTCTAGTTAGTTTGGAATTGCTAGCTGGTTTTGGTTAAAAATTGACAAATGTCTTGAAGGGAGGAGGAGTAAAGGTCTCGAGGATCTTTGGAGAGACAGAAAGTTGGTGAAAGGAGAGAGACCGTAGTAGTGGAGGAAGAAAAGGCACAAGACCCAAAGAACTGGCACTGGAAGATCGATCTCAAAAATATCTCAGGCATGGGAAGAACTTTGCAAAATGGGATGACTGATCAGTCAACCACATGAGAAAAACCTGTAGCAAGCTAACAGGCTTCCTATCACTCACAGTGTTGGTTGAGTGAATTAATAATTTGTTTTACAGATAACTTTTCCTTAAGCAATCCGCATTAAACAAGGTGACTGTGGGAAGTCAGCAATTTGGTGTGTGCATGCTTAATTAACAGAAAATTTAATTTTCCGTTAGGTTTCCAAGGTGCATTCCAGATGCATTAACCTTGTCTTTCATGAAGTAAAAGCTTGGGTTGAATGCTTTAAATGGTATATCATAGGTGCTTTAAAAACCATTCTATAGGCTTTTTGAAATACCTCCTGTTTTTGTCAGGTATACTTCTGATATAAATGTATTTTATCTCTTTGCTAATAAGACTTTTCAAGTCGCTCATGTCCAGATGTCAGATCAGAGAGATTTTCTTTCCATATATAACAATGTAAAGTTACGTAGGTGCAGTTGAGAAGGGAAGATGCTTCAGCTTTCTGGAGAGCATCTGTCAGTGGTCGCATTCAGAGACAACTAGGGGACTAATCTGAATCCACTCTCTTGCTTTGCAGAGTCTTGTTACTTTGGCTCCTCATTTTTTCGCAGTTTGGAAATAAGCATGAGACTTATTTTTCTGTTGAGTCTTGACATTGATTATATCACTGATTAGATGTTACCGCTCTTCATTATGTATACAAATAACATTAGATATTTATGTAGTGGATGTGTAATGGCATCAGTAGGCTGGTCACTCTTCAGCTGTTTATAAAAGTGCTTAGCAAAGGGCATTTTTAATGAAGGGTTTGTTTTCTTTTTCCCATAAGAAGACTGTTTTGTACTTGTAATGTTATCCATTTGTTTAGATAATCAGGAAGAAGTGGAATTTTCTTTGCCTGCAAACGTGTCGTCTTGTCTCTTAATTCAGAAACGTATTTATTGTGTGTAGGGATGAAGCCTCTAACAAATCTCAGAACTCCGAAGTCCAGTATCTGCTTCTAACATTGTCAATGCCTTTGAAAGATGTTAATTTAAAGCCTGCAGAAATGGTAAACTCACATTGGTACAATTTTGTTTAAAAAATGCAATTAATAATGTGTAAAATTTCTTAGAACTGTAACAGTAGAGCAGCTTTTGTTAATTATTTTCTCTCTCTCTACTTTGAGGGCATAGCTTCATTTTTGCTTTTTTCTTCCCTGTGCTTAATTAACAACAGGGATCAGTGTGGTGCCTGTTGTTTACATCTCCATGGACTGAGATTATTGTAGTGTCCTGCTCTGCTGGTTTATTCTCTTGTTATTAATAAGGGAAATAAAACTTCTAAAAGAAAAGAAAAAGAATCCAGAGTAATGGGAGTAAGCTGACTGGAGGGGTAGGATCCCTGTGCTCCTAACTGAGGGCATCATGAATGCCAAGCAGCTCTTGCCAGTGCTGAGAAAAAAAAAAAAAAAATTCCCCAGTTCTGCCCCTTTCTGCTTCCCATTTGAAGAACTTCTTGTTTTTCTTCCCTCTCGGTTCTGTGGTTGGAATCTTCCTGTTTCCAATCCTTTCACTTTCTGTTCCAATAAAAGGAAGATGGTGGTGGAGGAAGTGAACTTTCTTCCCCAGAAGACAGCAAGCTGGAAATAAGCCAAGGAAGCAGTTAGGGCTTTTCTTGAGAAGTCGTTGTGGACTCTTTGGCTTAGAGGTTCCAGTGTACGGACATCTGATTCAAGCTATAAATATATGGCAAAGAAGAAAAAATGCACTTAAGATGCAATTTTTTCCTCTGTTAGAAAAAGGAAACTTATTTATTTATGCAATTATTTATTAACTCAAGAAAGCCCCAAGACAAAAATGAAGTTGGTGAGATTGATTTTTAGATTATTGACTCATCTATCTGTTATAGGTTTCTCATGTAAAAGTTGGAAAAACATGATCAGTAGAGATTTTATCTCCTTCTTTTCAATTCCTGGCTGAAAGAACACTTCAAAAATTCAACCACTGGTGAAAGGAGACAGGCAGAGTAGTATTGCAAATGCTGCAGCTTGCATGGGACTTCACTAATGCAGGATTGCGGATTTATTGAGCGTCTGTGGCTTGGGCAGGCGGGTCGAGCAGGCTGCGATTTTTGCACTTCCTTTAAATTGAGGTGCATATTCCTCTGTAATGTGGTTACGGCCTGTGTGAAATCTGCGGGCTGCTCTCTGGTGGCTGCAGGCCGGTAAGGTCACCCCAGAGCTTTAGCTTAGTACTGAATCCCTAGTCAGAAGGAGGCGAATATTTTTGTGTGAAAAACACGAGGGAGAAAATGTAATTAGTTTGGCCCAAAAGTCTACACTGAGGGACATCTGCCTCCATCAGTTTTCTCTACGTCATCAGAAGACGCCTATTCAAAATCCACATTTTCCAGGAAAAATCTTTTTTTCCTATATTTAGGGGAAGAAAAAAAGAGAGACCTGTGATTGGAAAACTAAAGCAAACACTCCTGCTTCTTCAGGACATCTCCCTTTGTGCGAAACGGTGTCATTTGTCATTGCAGATGTTTGTGGCAGAAAATAGAGCGTATAAGAGCAGGTCCTGGGCTGCACCTGCTAAGGATCAGCCAGTTGCCCTGTGGAAGAGACTGGTGGATCTGAGCAGCCAGGAAGAGGAGAAGGAGGAAAGGGGGTGCCGGGGAGCTGCAGTTAGTGCTGCGAGCCATACGATGTGCTCAAGTCTAAACCAGTTTTTAAAAGTGTGTTTCTAAAGTCAAGTGCACGTAAATTCATGTGTTTCAAGTTGCAGAAAGTGGTTATAAGCCACATTTCTTTTTAATCTGTGATTTCCACTGATTTCAAAACATTGAGTATAATGAATAGAATTAAGACACTTTGGGGTTTGTTATATTAAAAAAAATTAAAGAAAAACAGAAAATGCATCTAAATCAGATGTTTATGGTTGTATAAAATCAATAAGAGAACAAAACACAAGGAGAAAAAACTATGATTAGTATATTTTGGGAAGGAACTTACAGCAAGAATGAGTAACTGGGTGAGAAAGAGTCCTGGTTATGTTGTGATTCTACTGGAAATGATCGTTTTGCAATTAATAGTACCGGATATGAAGAAAAGTTCAATAAATGCCTCTACTGTCTTTTGTCAAAGAAGCAAAGAAAGCATGTGATGCTATGGGATGATGATGAAACACTTCCATACCAGCACTAGCTGTGAAACTGCAGCGTAGTTAGATGGGATGAGTTTGCTAACTGTGTCCAAAAGCTTCCTGAGATTATCAGCTGTAGAGCACTCCGAACCGAAAATGTTGGTTTTTTGTTTCCCCTCTGCTCTCCTCCCTTCTTCCCCCAGTGTCTTGTTCAGTATGGAAAGTCTAGATGTTCTTGGATTAATTTTTGTGTCTTGAATGCAGGATGAGTTGGTTATTCTGCTTTTAACAGCCTGGCTCTGACCTTAGATAAGAATCTCAAAATGGCTGACCCAGGACCTGATTAACTGGGAATTAAAAGAGAGCAATATAATTAATGTTGGCTAATAAATAGCTTATTGGACAAGCTCAGCTCTGATTTTATCTGGAGGAGCAGATAGTAGTTTTCCTGTAATATACTAGAGAAATACAGTGTGTTCTGTATTTATAATGTCACTTGGTTCAGTTTCACTTTTTTTTTTGTTCTGTTTTTAATCCAGGGCAATTAACCCGGGTACAACCAGACGTGGTCCTGGGGCTGGCGAGCCGAAATCAGGGTTTTCTCTTGGTAAAGCTCCCATGTAAGAAGTCGTGATTGTTGTTGCACGTTTAGCCCATGGTTCTTCCAAGCAACTTGTGTATAGTCACTTAGGAGGAAGTTTTGCATCCCAGAAGATGGTTCTTGGGAGGGTGGTGCTGAGTAAAAAGCTGAATCCTTGAGTTCCTAATACGATGCTTGTGCAAAGGACCAATGGTTGTGTCAGTAGAGAATAAAGAGTACAGAACAGATTTATATCCGTAATACGGACACTGTTGTCCTGAACAAAGGTAGTTATTTGTCTGATGATACCCACAAGTCACATTAATATATTGGTAGGGCTCCAAACGGGATCTTCTGGTAAAAGAGTTGGAAAACAGCTACAGGGGTCTGGTGTATTTCCCTTGAAAACAGATGAGGTTCAGGGTTCCAGAGGCCTCCTCTGCCTGTTGCTGTGTTGCACGAGGATCAGACCTGTGAAGCAAACAAATGTGTATCTAGGTGCAGGGGCAAGAAGGCTGCAGAAATGTAACCCAGAAGTAAAGGTCCAAGTTTTTATAGTAAGGATAATAACTGCAGAGCATCACGTTGCTGTATATGGTAATGGATTTCACAGCAATTTTTAATCAAGATTGGATGGTTTCTTGAAAAAAAAAAGACTTTGAAGAAAAGAAAGAAGCCCTCTTGCCTCTCTCCCCAGTATCAGTGCAAATAACCCATGTTACTGAATGTTGCTCTTCCCGGTCTGTGAGCCCGAAGCGCAGGACATCTGTTCTGCAATTACAAGGTTTTCCCTGTCTCTGTGCGCCTCGTACTTGCAGCCGCAGTGCCAAAAGATGATTTGTTGCTGTTAGTGCTGCTTTTTCCAAAACTCAAGAAAAGGCTTACCAAAAATACCGCAGGAGGAGCGCGTCGGAGGCAGGAGCCGTCACGCGAAGGCCGCGGTGAGGGCCGCACGCGCGCTGGGCTCGGTGTCCTCCGCGCGCCTGCAGCCCTGCTGCGGGGCACCTGCTTGGTGCGCACCTCGGCGGGACCCGTTCTGCACCGTCACGCTCTGGGATTGCTGTCTGCCCTGCTGGAGGGAAGGAGGGAGGGACGGCGGGAGCGCGCGGGGCGAGGGCTGCACGCAGGACGCAGCAGTCTGGGGTTGCTGTAAAGACCCGAAACGCGCCCGGTGCCGGCCCGTCACGGTGTAGGGACCGTCACGAGGCCTGCGGGGGAACTGCTCGCTTTCAGGCTGATCTGCAAAAACGCTGAGTGCTCAGGCTGCTCCAGGACAAGCTTACTTTGAAGTCAGGAGGAGACGTGTTTTGAGTATCTAAATAAATACATTTCCTGCATTTCCTAACTTAAAAAAAAAAAAAAGGCGCCTAAGTTTTGGTAAGAGCCACCTTTCTGTATTTACTGCCTGAGTCTTGGATGGTCGTGCATGATGCGGTTCCGAAGCACCAGCGATGTGGTGAGGGACCATAAACTGCCTAGCGTGTCCTCCTAGGAAAATCAGCCACTGCAGGAAAAGGTACCAAGAGTAAGCTAGTGGACACGGAGAATAAGAAAATAAAGTAGCGAGTACGCTGAGTACTCTGGTGAAGCCCGCAGTGTGGGGCGCTTGGAAGGTGGCTTGTGTCTGTGTGCCCGAGCGTTACGTGCGTTGTAAATCATCTGCCGGAGGAGATGGATTTCTGAAGACAAACTCACCCAGGTCCTGACTGTAAGGGGCTTGATTTTGGTCTGTTCCTGTGCTCTCTTTGGGGGTTTCTGAGTGCGTCAGTGCAGGGAGCGAGTCGATGAGATGATAACCCTTAGTGTTGTGTTTTTGTTGGTACTAAGAGATTTTCTGGGGCTTATTCATGTGCTTTTCTTTCATGGCTTTATAACTTCACTGTCTTGAACACTAAAAAGATTTGTTTGGCTAGAAAGGAAGCAGAGTCTCCTCAAGGCACAAAGATACTAGTAGAGAGAAGTAGCCCTAGGATCACTTACTTCACTCGCTTCCTGAGGATGATTTAATGACTTGAGTGTCTTGCAGGCACTTGGTTACACTCACGCCAAATTAACTATCATCTTGTAGCTGGTTAGAAGTAGAAATAAAACAACTCTGATGAAAGCTAATTTCTGGTATAAACCCTGCATGTGCTCCGTAATAGCAAATAGTGTTTCATTTCATTGCTCTGTACCAGTGCCCTGCCTGAAGTGTTTCCTCACTCCTTTGTGTGAGGCTATATGGTACATATGGAATAGAAAGGAAACTAGTTTGGGGCAGATGCTGAAGAATTTTTTTTTGATGCATTTCCATGTAAAATGACCCTCTGTAGTTGCAGGAATCAGTCTACAAAATAAAATTATTGAATAACCAAATATTTAAATGAATAAACCTGCAGATATTAATGAGTACCTCTTAGGGTATTTGATTTTCTTTAATTTGATGTTTTCTTTCAAGCAATAACGCACACAAAAAAATGTAGGTCTGTGCTTCCTGTTTGAAGAAGCAGGTGGGTACATCTTGAAACCAAAGAGTCACTTGCTTCTACTGGTATAAATAAAAGTTAGAAGTTGGAACGCTAGAAGAAGAAAAATGAGTAAGGGCCTGTCAAAGGTGATATATGCACTGGAATGAATTAAGTTCTCTGAATGGCTAACACTGATGTCGAGATCAGAAGTATAATTTTAATGTCTGAATTTTGCTGCTGCGTTGTTAAAGCTTTCAAACCCACCATTTTTTGTTAGACAAAAATAATTTTTCACAGAAGAACTTCGGTAAACAGATAATGAGCCAGCACTATTGGCAGAGCTCAGCAGATTTTCGTGCATATTATTGACAGCGATGGTCAAAAATAATCAAGTAAACAGAAGCAGATAGTCGATTTGGTATGCAGATGTCAGACTGGCATGCAGATGCTTTCCTTTTCTCTGTGCACAAAAAAATATGTCTCTCCTGTCATGAAAGCATGGTTTTAGGCAGTTGCTTTTTTGGTAATCTTAGGTCGTGTTTTGTAATATGACTCTAGATATGTTAACAGGTACTGCTGGAAAAGTGCAGCTGCTAGATTCTCACCTGCTGGCAGGCCGGGCAGTATCAGCGCTCCGAAATACGCAGCTAGAGAGGGGCCTTTTCCTGCCTGCTCTCAGCTGCTGCTCCTCTGGGTGACGTTTCGCGCCTGTGCTGGTGCCTCCTCTTAGCTGCGTCTTTCAGGGTGATTTACATAAACGTAGATGTGCTTATTTCCGCGTTTTGAAACAGAAGGAGATAAAGGCTGCAAAGTGCCTTTTTGGCACTCGTGCAGCTGCTTCTCGCAGGGAAAGTCGCGCCGCGCAGCGCGGGCTGGGAGCTGCAGTTCCCCGTGCTGCTGCCGGGCCCTGTAGCGCAGCACATCCTGCTGTGAACTCGCTGCTGCTTCCTCTGCTCCTTCATCTTCCCCGGTTAGCCGTGAGTGCCATCAGCATGTGTGTGAATAAGGATTCCAAACTAAGTTGCTACTTCTTTCTGTGGCAAGTTTTAGGCAGCTTTTTTATATTTTATATTTTTTATGTATTTTTTTTTCTCCTATGACTGTTTCAAAGACTAGTTTTAGCAACTTCATGCTGCTGCATCTTGGTCAGAATATAACCTTTTTTCTGGCCCAGGTCCATTGCCAACTTGAAATTTAAAATGAAAGTGAACATCGCTAGTCCGTTTAAATATCCTGTGGTTTTTTTAATGTTATATTTAAACAAGTATGTAATGAGCGCTTAGCTTTGTCTCCCCTTTTTTCCTCTTCCAAGGCAGATCATATGGTCAGGTGTTTAAAAATAACCTTCTGAGAAAAAGGCCTAGAGTTGCATTTACTCGCACCAAGGCCCGGCCGAGCGTGGCCTGGCGCCAAGGCGCGAGGAGCGTTTTGGGCCGGCTCGGGCCCGTAGCGACGTCGGCAGCTCTTGGTGGCTCGGTGCTTTCCACTCCGTGGCTCGGGAGGGCTGCTGGTTTTCCCGAGGCGGGCAGGGAGAGCCGCCTTCCCTCCCTGCGCTGCCTGTCCCAGCGGCCGGCCGTGCGGCCCGGCCTCTCCTCAGGGCATCGGTACCTCGAGTTACAGACAAGGCGGCTTGATGCTTCCCCGCCACATCCCTCTCTGCTCCTTCTAACTAAACCAAAGCGTCCTAAGGAGATTCAGCACCGTTGCAGACCGTGTTTTAGATACGTTTGGGATATTTAATGTGGTGCTTTCATGATATTATTGATACTACTCGCTTGCGTTGAAGCTGCTGCTAATGGCTGCAGGACCCGGGCGGGAGAAGTCTGCTTGGCCCCTGCTGCGGGAGCAGGATTCGCTCATGTTTTTGGTTACTGTGATAGGGCCCTGCATTTGCATACAGATTTCCTTTGTTTTTCCATGAATCTGCTCTGACTAATCCTTTGGCCTGTATTTCATTAAAAGTGTTGACTGCAGAGTGATGGCTTTGGTAGCAGATGAAACAAAACTCTTTTTTTTTTTTTCTTTTCCTTTTTCTTCTCCCCTTTGCATGTACAAAATAGAAAGAACAGGATGACCATTTCTATTCGATAATTGAGCGTTGAGTCTCACTTTGCTGGCAAAAGCCATATTCTAAGAGTACAGTTCAGTGCTGGTCCTTGTGTAAATCAATGCCAGTGAGGTACGTCAGTTCTCACTCCCACTTATCCTCTTATTCTCGCCCCTTCCCAGCCCCCACTCCTCCCTTCCTATTTTTAGAGGCACCACAAAGCTGTTTTGCTTCAAACCAGAGATGCAGATGAGGAGAGTTTTAACATTTTTCAGCAGGTTTCTAGAAAGCAGATGAGCCACATTTGTATATTCTACTCCTGAAATGGTGATAAACTGCTTTTGCATTGTATTCACGAATGCTTTTTGTTTCCTTTTTAAAAATTTTATTCCTTACCTCAAAGTTAAGAGCAGATGACGCCTGCAGTTGGAGTTCTGGCAGATCGATGTGTGAGGAGAGCAGATTCTCTGTTTCCCCATATGAAAATGGGTGTTGTGCAATGTTTCCTGTGCTCTTGTGCAAATAAAACTAAGTTCAGAGTCTCTGTGTTCCTGTGATCTACAAACTAAATAGTAAGAGCAGGCTATTAAAGGGGACTGTTTATGTGGTGGTGATAAAAATCACACACGCTTTTAGATGTCCTGAAGACCCTGCAGATTTATTAAACTTTAAAGACAGTCACGTCTGTGAGTGTTTATAATCATAAATATATGCAGTTCCTAACAGCACCCTTTTGTAAGAGCCATGATGTTCACTTTTGTGCCAAGTGCAGCGTTGCAGTACTGCAAGCCTCATGAGGACACTTGTTTTTTTGCTTAAGTATGCTGAATGTTTAACAAGAATTACTTGTTTTAATGCTAAAGTAATTATTTACACTCCTTAATAATGTGGAAAACAATTGTGATCTAGCTTGCAATTATTTTTTTTCCATTAACCTAATAGAATATATTCTTAAAGAAAAAAGAAAGGACAGTTTAAGCAATTTTTTTTCTGTCAGTATGGCTCTTATTGTACAAGCAAGCGTGTAAAGTAAAATAGTTTTAAAATATCAGCAAGACATATTTGGTCTGATAGATAGGGATCTATCCACATATAGCAAGAATATTTCATTTGGATAAGAAATAATTAATCAGTCCTATTAACTTTGAAGTCTGAGAATAAAAAGTATTCTGGGTGCTGTTACTCATAAACTGCTGCTATGGAAAATGTATGTTAAAACAATGTGACTGTGGATGTACTTACTGAAAACTAAAGTTCAACAATTTCGTTTTCCATGGGGCTTAATAATTGCAACCCTCATTGAATGTGCTAAGTATGTTTAACACTTTAATTAGTTAAAGTAATTGAATCTGCTCGGGTAGTTTCTGTTCCCTTCCTGAACCTCCCAGCAGGTTTTCATGTTTCGATCTGCTGCTGCCATCAGCTTTTGCCCTGCGGTCCTGGTGGCCATGACTGCTTGCAGGACTCTTTTTTTTCCTTTTTTTTTTTTTTTTGTTGAAATGTCAATTTGGCTTTTGATTCCTTTTATGAAGGGTCACAGAAACACTCGCTGGTTCAACACTAGAAGTTTGTCTTTGGTGAAGCTGATACTGATAACAGGTTGTAAAGAATTGTAGCATCTATCTGCACGCGGCTCAATGGATCTGAGCTCTTACAAAGCAGCCTTGACACCCGGCCAGCTTTGGTCTCTGTAGACCTAATAAATGAAAGAGATTTTTCCACTGCCCTGTCACAGAAAACAAAAACGCAGCTTACTGAATTGGCTGTTCACTGCCAGTTTTGCATAATGAAAGCAGTACCAATTAGTAAAAAGCACTAAAACAATTCCATATGCTTTTTATTTGCAATATGAAAGCCTTAAAAAAATCCTTTTTGCTTTTGTTTTCCTTCTTTTCTTGTGTATGATTGTGATAAGCGCCTCTGAGCCCCGTGCGTGCTGCCGAGCTCCGGCTGTTGAATCGCCTGTGAGACGCGGGCGGCTCTCGAGCACGCGGGGTGGTTTCAAGAGAGCCCCTTTCAAAAGCAAACTCCTTGGCTCGCAAGCGCTTTCCGAGTCTCTGTCCATAAAAGTGAAACGGGCCTTTTCTTCTTTCCAGGAATCGGAATAACCCCCTAATTGGTTTACAGGGCCTCGCGCTCACGCTGGCGGCGTCGCTGTCCCCGCCTGCGGCGCAGGGGGATGCGGGAGCCCCCTGCATCTGGAGAGCAGGCCCGGCGGCGCTGCACGTTGTCTATACATCAAAGCGCCATTTGATGGTGGCCATTAGCACCTTCCGGCATGATATCCCCCATAATAATGTCCTCCTTGCGCTCTCCAAGGTTTCCCCTCTGCGCAGGAGGGGAGATCGGGGGAGCCGGGTGGACGTGGAGGTGGAGGACGCGCCATAGGGGAAGCCCTAGTGTAGTTCCCAGAGGGCTGTCTGACTGCAGGCTGCTGAGGGGAAGCTGCTAACGGGCAAGTGGGGAAAATGGAGGTCGGTGCACGACAGCTGAGTGGTTATTAATAAGGCAGGGGGAAATAAAGGAGGGGAAAACCCCCCAAAGGCAAAGCCTCCCAGGATGCCACGTGTGCGCGGTGGCTCTGCCGGGCCCCAGTGCACCCGATGGGGCATGGAGGTGGTGCGGGCACCGTGCCGGGGCCCTCGCTACCTCCTGGGCCAGCGCTGGCCCTTCGGGGAGCCAGGGAGGGCAGCTGCCTCTTTGGAAACCAGACGGGTAGCCAACCGGGAGAAGGGCCCTTGGCTTTCGGAGAGGTGGAGTCCGGGCTCAGGTGTCTTCAGAGAGCACCGAGGTGGAGGAATAACCCCATAGGGAGGAGGGTGAAAGTCGGGGCATGGGGCACTCACAGGAGCAGGTGAGCCCCTCTGCCCTCGCAGCCTGCGCACGCAATGCGCTGCCCTCCTCGCTGCCCTCCTCGCTGCCCTCCTCGCTCTGTCCGCAGCCAGAGCTGCTCGGACTGAGAGCTGCAGTGCAACCCGGCGAGAGCCACGCGAGCTGCGCGGAGGCTGCTGCCGCTTCGCCTGCCTTCCCGCTCATGCTTACGGAGCGCTTGAAGCAATTAAAATGTTTTCTCTCTGATGAGAGAGGCAACTTATTGCATTTGTGCTCGGCAGCAACAGAACTAGTTTCCCCATTTCTTGGAGCGGGGAGTGGTGGCAGTCCGGAGACACAGCCTGGGAACAACAGAAAAATTAGTCATAAAATTGGAGCAGTTCTAATTGTTGGAAAAGAGCAGCAGCTTTGGGGCATTTTCTTCTTTGCCAGAATGAGAGATTTATATGTATATTTATATCTATCTATCTCTGTATATACACACATGCACACAAGTATGAATGCATACTTCATGTGTGGAATATGGTACTGGGTTTTGTAGTAACTTGAGTTTTCTCATTTTAAAAGTTAAATGTAGATATTACAAATTCTTCATGAGTCAAAAATTCATGGAATTAATATATAATAATCCTTTGTTTTTATGCTGTAACTGCCACTGAAGCTAGATATTAAAGCTGTTTTACATTTAGGGGAGATTATGTGATGGAGAAGCTGTTTCTTTATCCGGGTTACATTGTGAGTTGCTGGTGAGTTGGCTTGAAGAAAAGGATGCTTGGCAACAAATCCAAAAATAATAGAAACCAGGCCACTCAGTCTGAACCAAAACTCCTAGTTACTGTTGTTGTTCCTCCCCCCGCCACCCTTTTTGGCCATAATGTGCAAAATGCTTCCATGGTTGCTGTGCTGGAGAGTTTCGGTGGTGTTAGCTGTGTAGGTTCGTGCTGCTGTCACGTTTGCTGAAGACGAGTATGATTAAGAAGATAACAGGGTCATCTCTGGCCATTGCCCAAAGAGAGGACTTTCTTCATTCCTTGCATAAGGACAAACATGTGCTATTACTGAGTGAATCTCTTAAGTTTTTTGGGGTGCCCTCCCCAAGACTAACTGCTGATATTAAATTTCCTCCTTGGCTATTGGCATAAACCTGACTAAATTTGCAGTATGTGAATGGTGGCAAATCATGCAGTGAATCCCCTGATTTTGGGGGGTGTCCTGTGATTCTTTGCTCTCTCCAGGATAGAGATGATGCTCCAGTATGTCCTGGGCTGCAGACGACATCCAGGGTGGTTATCTAGCTTAGCTGCATGCATTTATCTGATAGCAAAGATATCCGATTTCCAGTCCTTGGGCTGCTAAGTGTTAATTTATGTATGCAGAGTGGAGAAGCAGGAGCAGGTGAGCACAGGGGTTTTGTTCATTAGGCTAAAATGAGCTAATATAGGAGAGGGGAAAAGGGACTGCTTCTGAAGGGGAAAATTCTTCCCTTTTTTGCTATCTTTTTCCCCATTGCCTTGGTCAGGTTAGTGAGCTGAAGGGGCTCACTGAAGGGTAGAGTGCCTGCAAGGAAAGGGACAGGAGCACATCATTTCTTTAATAGTAGTTTACTAGCACCCATTGAATGTTTATATCCAGAGTAATTTATAAAACAATGTTTTGGGTATTTCCATGAGAGGAAGGATTTGATTTTCATGAGAAGTCTCAATAAGATTAAAAAAAAAAAAAAAAAACCTCTTAAGTTTTCCAAATGTAGCCCAGGAGTTAGAGTAGAAAGCAATATTTTGGATTAGAATTGTTAAACAGCCTTGACACAAACCCACATTTGGTCATGAACAGAGTATTTGATAGAAAATACTCTTTGCTCCTAAACATCATGGCTTTCGGGCTCAGAACTTTTAATTTCTGGTTGCTGATCATATTGCTGGAAGAGCCAGATGGTGTGAGAGATGACATTTGAATCGGAGAATCTCACAAGCTAGGTACAAACATTGTAATACAGTTTAATGATCTTTGATTCATTAAGAAATCTGTGTGTGACACACATTTTTGTATATTTAGGAGCACTGAAATTTCTCAAATTTCCTCTCCCTTATTTTCTCTTCTGCAGAGAACTTCCACGTATTTTTGGTAACTAAAAATAAATTTAATCGACTAGCTTTGAACTTCTGAAAATTATCCAGGTAGAAACTAAAGCACAGCTTAAAAATAGCCATAGGCCCCTGAGGCAGAAGAGGAGGTGTGACAAAAGCCAACGGACCCGATATATTCCTGCTCTAAGCTGCTGTAGGAAGAGGGGGCTAACTCTACGGGTTTAGTGCCGTGCTGCCACGTCCGTGCCGGGAGCCGTCCTCGCTCCGAGCTGTGTCGCGAGGGGCCGTGCGGAGCCCCCAGAATACTGCAGCGAACGTGGGTGCAGCCGCCAGCACCTGCTGCTCAGCAGAATTGCTCTGCAGCTCCGTTTTGCTTTCGTAAGTGCTCCGATTTAATTAAAAAAAAAGAAGTCGCACATAAGTACATAACTTGCAGTTTTTGCAAATCTGAGGCTCAGGTTCCTGCTTTCAAAAATGTAGCAGTAAAACTGGAGTGATTTTATTTGATATCATATAAACAGTTGGCCACTTCTGTCAGATTTTTCTGTCTGTCCTGCAGCTATTTTAGACTCTGTAGTTCATAGACTAAGAAAAACAATTTGTCCTGTAAAGTACATCAAATGAGGTGAGCTTAAATATTGGTCTAAAATAAGCACTTACGAAATGATGAACTACTAAAACTTTTAGTCAGCCAAAGCAGCACCTTAGTGAGAGGAAATTGCACCAGTTCCTAAGAAAATCCGTGGAGCATGTCAGTTGATACACATAAAACTATGGTAGTTTCACTCTGTTCGGACCTTGCGTTTCTCCAAGTGCTTGATAAAGAGTGTTAGATATTGAATATGTATATAATATGAATATATACATTATTTGTATAGTATATACATTATGGGAAGATGATGAATGCTGAACTGGAGCTAAATCTGGTGGAGCTCGTCCTGCTGCTTGGGACTTCCTGAACAGCAGAGTGTTGCTGCTCTCGCTGTTGTGAATGATTCCTGTGTCGGAGGCAAAGTATTTCCAGGCACGCGCTTCCTTCAGCGTGGTGATGAGCCCCCAAATTACGGAGCGGTGTCATATCAGCAGGAAAGTGCAGGTGCTGTTTTCAGGATTAATAATTTTTATTTCTTCAGATTGCTTTTTAACAATCTGTTCTAAGTCAATGCAATCAATGCAGTGAAGTACGAGGTTGCTCTTCTGTTTTAATGTACTTTTCAGTGTGAGGACAAGCTGTGAGCAGCAGTAGGGTAATGTATTGAGGAGCAGCAACCTTAATTTGAGAGTCTACTTATTTACATGAGACCCATAATGTTTTATACTGAGTTTCTGTAATGTTATTTGAACAGATTGAAATGAAATCTTAAACTGTGCTATTCATGTTAGTAAATGCATGGAGTAGTTTTTTGTGTTGATGCTAGTTTATGTGTACGTAGCGTATTAAAATTTTTGTTTGTAAATTTTTCTGAGACATATCTTGAAATTAATTGGTAAAACATGTGTTTTGGGTGATAGAAATTCTAGTGCATTAAGCAACTATATCCCTTATGAAGAGCAGCTTTCCCAAACAGACTTAAAAACAGAAGTAATTTTGCCATTTAGAAAAGAATCTCTCATCAATTGATACCAGTAAGTTGATCATAACAGATATGGTGTTTACACAGTTTCTTGTATTTGTGATAAAAGTATCACAAGGCAATTCCACATATGGCCTTGTGATAACTGTACGAGTAAGAAAAAATTGCTGAAGATTTTCAGGGAAGATTTTGTGCTTTAAAAATGTTGTACACTACTTAGATAAAGAACAGCCAACCAGACAAAAAAATCCCCAACAAAACCCACTTCCCTACCTTACAGCTAATTAGCAGTCTTGGGGCAGTCCTCGCTGTTGGGTCGGATGTTTGGTACACTGCAGTCAGCTGGCTTCAGTCCACATAAAAATACAGTTTTAATCCTAAGGAAGATTAATCGTTGATAAGCCTCACTGTACTGAGCCTCACCTTTTTTGTGACATATGCATCGCAATATGTGTTTTGGATATTCACTAATCTTATATGAATACATTGAGTCCTAGAATCTTTTCAAGCATTTCCATTTTTTCAGAGTTCTCTGATTTGTTTTATGTTAAAGCTTTTCTGCTTGTTATTTAAGATTTTATCCTATAAATGATTATTACAGTGACAAAATATTTATTTGTTTGCTAAAAAGACCTACCCTTTCTGGAGGTCCGCTGGGTTTCAGGTGAGTTTTCAGGAACACTGTAGTGGTCTGTGTGGTCAGCTAAGTCTATTCCAGTGGCTTAGAGCTGAGACAAGTACTGGTGTCTGATGCTTCTAATCAGTTGAGTAATGATGTATGAATGGAAATATTTGGTTTTCCTTTTTCCTCATTGAAAAAGAGTGCTTTGCTGACAGCCAGTATGTTAGACTTTGCCAAATAAAACAGTGCATGAAATTCTGCTCTCCATTTTTAGGAAGGGATTTAGTGTAGTTTCCATGATTGTACATTGCAGCACTAAAGTGTAATTCAGCCTAATTATAGTTTTCTTCTTAACTGTAACTAGTGATCAGAAAATCATTCTGTCCTTAAAAAAAAGAATCTAGCTATTATAGATGCTGGATAGCCAGTTTTGTTACTTAAATTGAATTCAAGATGCAGTGTTACTTATTAGTCATTTTTCAAAGTGGAAATGAGCTTTTAATGTTTTGTTATGATTTCACACACAGAGGTTCTAGCTGTTCAGCTTACTTTCATAAAAATAAAAATGAATGTTCTGGGAACACACATCTAGGTCACATGCTTTATTGCCACCAAGTGTTTTTTTGATAATTAGGTATGTCAGATGCCTCTGCACTAAACAGCTAATTCCATAGGAATATTCAGTCAATCCTTAGAAATTATTGCTACTTATTGAAAAACAAATATTATACTGAGAATTTAGTTGTGTCTTTTATCCTTATTATAATTTGCACACATGAACATACGACAGTTAGCTCTCAGTTTCTCTTTTTTATCGGTCTGCTCTTCTGGGCAATGTTTTTGCAGAAGTTGTTACAGGAATCACTGCGAAACTGTTTGCTATGAAGAGCTCAGCAAAAATCTGTAAATTGGATTTTACTGTGAAAGAAGCATGTTGCCTGTTTTGAGAGGTTTTCCTGAATATTACCAAGTTGCTTATGTTAATGCCACTTAATGTGTTTTGGGGCCTTTTTGTTTGTTTCTCCATGTTGAGATAAGTAACTCTTAGACAGATAAAAAGGAAGAAAGAGTTTCCCAGAGTTTCTTTGCCAAAAAAATACCCAAGCTCCAGGCAGGGACGCACGATCGCAAGTGACTATCGCATCCCAAGAAGTTACCTTCCCTCACCTGAGGCTTGGTAACTGGTAGGTGACTGCTCCTAATTGAGTGCAAACATGAAGCAAAATGGGTTTCCTTAATTATCCTCGCTAGCAGTCTGTGACCTTCAGAGGGAACTAAGCTAACCCAGTTTGCTGCAGGTTTTTGTGGTCTGGAAGAGTCTCTTGAGCAGTGGTAGCTTTTCAGCAGAGCGTGGGTAACTTTGGGATAGAAACAGGGATATTGCGGTGCTCGTAGGGCTCTTGTTTGGGAGATGGGGCGGCATCCCGCTGTTCCGGAGGCTGAGGGAGGCCGCCCCGTGCTCTCCACGATAGGCTGCTGCTTCCACTCTCCTACAGCCTTGCCAACCACTGGCCTTGGGGGCTGAAATGTCCCAAGCGGGGTGTTTGCTTCCAACTGAATTATTCTTAATGTTCTGACCAGTGACTTACCTCTGCCTGAGAGGGTAGTGGGGAAAAATAGCCCTTTTTTTTTTTCCCCCAGCATATGGAGGGTTTTTTTTATTTTAGACTTTTCTTGGAAATGCTGTGGAGCCCCCCGCCCCCAGCTGAAGCAGCAAGCAGAAATTAGAGGGCAGTGGGAAAGTGCTGGGCACAGGCACCGGGGAAGCGGCGTGAGCCAGAGCCTGGTGTCAGCCCTGGGAAAGCTCTCAGATCTAACCAAGCTTTGAAGGTTTGGTTTAGCTCAGCCTTTAAGGAAATCACAGCTCTCACATGCTGTCCTGAGCCTGTCAGAGCCGCGGGGCCGCAACTGGCAGCGTTTTCCTTCTTGCTGCCTCAATCTGTCCTCTGCTGCTGCCACGTGTGCCATCCCTAAGCACAAGTAGGATGCACCTGGGCAGGGGTCTCGGCACGTCTTGGAGAACGCACTTGGCCGTTGTAACTGAGAGCAGCTCCCTTATTCCCAAAAGTGGCTCCTCAAGCAGCTTTGGAAGAGAAACTGCTTGGTTTGAAGAAACAGAAATAGGACCAAGGGGGTGGGAGATTGGTGAAGTTCAGATATTTTGGGCTTGGGGTAAGACAAGTTTAGCCCTCCTCTGTCATCGCAGCAGTTTCCTGTGTTTTTATGGGCAGTGGTTTAGGAACTGGTGAGCGGGCTGAGAAGACAGTGTGAGATCTAATAAGCAGCTACGGTCTGGGATAGCTAGAGCCGTTGGAGGAACGGAGATGAGAATGGAGGTGAGGAGCTGGGGGACCTGCTGATCCAGGCTTGGGCAGCAGGGTGGAAGAATGAACTGTGGGCAAGGCCTGGAGCTGGTGGAAGTGAAGGAGGGACAACGGGAGGGAGGACCCGCGAGCGTGTGACATTTGCAGTCATTTGTTGCTATTCTTGGCAGTGGCTGGGGGTGCGAGGAGATGGTTCCTAGTTCGAAGGGAGTGGGGACTGGAGGAAACCTGGCAAGGACATTGAAGGTGAGAATGAAGAAGGGTTGGGGCTTAAATCAACACAGGTCGGAGGATACCGGGGTATCAGGAGTGTGGAAAATAGGCAGAGGAGTTTGTTCTGGAAGGTCCTTTTCTATAAAGATTCTCAGATGTAAATAAATATTCTTTGGTTTCGGCAGAAGCTCCTTGGCAATATATGTTTTATCACTACCTACTGTTAGCCCCTATGGATGGGATTGGCTTGCTTTCGCTATCAGTTTCATGTTCACTTCTTTGCAGCTACACCACAAAGTCTCTTTGTAAAGATAACAGCTCTGCTGCTGAGCTGTGCAGGTGTCAGTGTGACACCATCTGAATTTCTGGTGTCTCAATTGTTTTTTTTTTCTTTTAGAAATTGGTAACACAAACATCTTTGCATTGTGGCGGTGTTCGAGTTAAATAACTCCAAAATCTGGTTCATCTTTGCAAAACTCTGCTATTTGGCCTCTTGCAAGTAAGCCTGATACTGAGGTGTTTGTTTGCCTGCGGGCTCTTTTTTCCCCCAGGACCGCCGCTTCCTCGAGCGCCCGCGATGGAGCTGCCCTGGGCATGAGCGCGGCCTATGCCGTGGAGGAGCCGCATCTCCGTAGCAGCCCTGCCTCCCGTCCTGCTGGCGCTGGCGTTGGCGTTGGTGGAGAGCGAGGCAGGGGCCCGCTCCGGGCGCGGGATGTGCTGACGCTCCGCGCCGCCGCGCGCTGCCCTGGGCAACTGGATCCTCTTCCCGTCGGTGCCCCCCGCTTCCCATGTGATGCTGGGTGAGTTGCTTATCCCTGCGCTCTCTCGCGTGGGTGCTCACTGTTGGGTCTTGCTTTCTCCTGGATGACCTGAGGTCTTTGGATGCGATTTGGAAAAGTGCTGAGCACTGATAAGGGCAAGCAAGGGGATGCTCTTTGAAAGTGCTGTGTGAAGCACAGTGTCATGCTAAGTACCGTGCAAAAATTAGGGTCGAGTTACGTCAGTTTGAAAGCAAAGAGTTTTTTGTTTGTTTTGTTTGGTTTTCTTTCCAGAACTAGAGGTGATCCTGACCTTTAAACTTTCCTTTAGTTTGTTTCTAAGTTAGGAATAACCAAATAACGCTAGGAGCAACCATTATGTTTCCAAAGCAGTCAGAGGTGCACTGTTGCCTTCGCAAAAAAAAAGTCCTGCTCCGTCTTTGAAAAAAGGTTTGAGTGGCACTCGGTAAATAGTGTCAGACCATAGGCAAAGCACTAGGGGCAAGACAGGCTCTTATTTCAATCTGTGGTAACTTTGCAGCCAGTGAGGCAGAGGTGCTGGGGAAGCTGCATGACATAGATGCCAGGCGCACCCGCGCCACATACGCAAACAGCAGCAAAGTTTAGGTTTCCCTGCGCTGCCCCTCGTTCTGCCCTTTCCGATTTGCAAGCGTATCTCTTTGCAGGTTGATCTTAGTGCAGATACTTGTATCATGAAATGGTGGTATAAACAATGCTACTTTTTTTTTTTTTTTGATTCTGTCTGACAATGTAGCTACATAAAAGTAAAATAACAAGTAAATTCATCATTGATCACAGGCACATGCGTCTTGTGCCAGGTTACTACATCAGATGCAAAGTGTACAGTGTTTGTAATACCCTCTATCAGAATGGCTTGAGGTCAGAATTTCAACTTTATTTCTTCACCTGCAGGATTTATATTTTTCTAGTGTGATGTCCGTAGCTAATTACAGTGGTGGTGTAATCAGTAGATAATAGTGATTTTTTTTTTTTTTTTGGCTAGGGCACGATTAAGTTAAATATTATTTTAACTTAACTGACTTGAGTACAAAATATCTAACATTGGATCAGATTTAATGAATTGAACCAAAAGTTGATGTGTGAAACACAGTGAGCATGTTTGCCAGGAAAGCTGCTAATTGGTAATGCAGGAGAGAGGGGATCAGGAAAAACTCTGCAGCTTTAATAAAGAGTAAATATTATATTCAGTAAAGAGAGTATGAATGCACATTCCACTTCCAGCCTGCTCCCAGCAGATCTAACACACGTGGCTCTCTGAAAGGGCCTCTTTAGTCACGGAGCAGTGTTTTTAAGCGCTGCTTTCTAAGAAAAAAGAGTGTTATTTTTGAGTACTGCCGTGCATGCAATTGTTCCTTTAAACCTCTGTGTCTAAAACAGTGAACGAAAAGGGAGGGGTGGGAGAAAAGGATCTCGGCTTTTATGAGTTAAAAACGAAGCTATTTGCTTTACCTGGAGCCTCGAGAGCCCTGTTGCAATTAGCCTGATGCAAGAGCACGTATTGCAAAAGGGCGTCGAGAGCCGCAGCGCAGGCGGCTCCAGCGGGGCCGGGGCTGGGAACAGCAGGGCCCTTGTGGGCCGGCAGGGCAGCGCTTTGGCAGGGCCGCGCGGGCAGGATTATCAGCTAATGTGGGGAGAGCCATGCCAAGGAAAATAGGAACTGTGCCGTTCCCGTGTATTCCCTGGCATGTGGCAGAAGAGGGGGAGCTGTTTTATCAAGGCGCCCACTTCATCTGAGTGGCCCTTTTAGTCTGGCGTGGAAAATGTCTTTGGGTATGTGAATTTTAAGATGAGGAAAGGAAATAATGGAAGCACAGGCTAATTTTGAGCTGTTACGTTTTGAAAGCTGCTAATAATATTGGAATTTTATTCCTAGCTCTGTATTTCTGCAAGAGAAAAGTAAAATTCCGTTGGGTTAACTGAAACATCTGTTGAACAAATTGGTTCAGTTTCATGAGGCTGTTACTAATACTGAGAAGTGGGTGATGTTTTACAAAACCGGTTGAGTCTGGCGTTTGGTGCCCGTATTCTTTCATTTTTTATTATTATTTAAGGAAGTCATTTTGAAGTGTTATTTTCTCTTGTGATGTATTTCTACTGTTTCAAGCTTTATCTTGGTTTTAATGAGTTTTCTTCACTGTTGGTTTTAATAAATATTATTAATACTCTGAATAAAAAGCCATGACTCTCTACGTTTTTGACAAATTTTCTCTGCTACACCCTAATTCTTTTTTTCTTTTGAATCTTTTTCATTCATTGCCTTTCAGTGCTTGTGTTTCCTTGTTCCTGTGGTTTCTTTTACCCTCATTTACTTATTAAGAAAGTCTGAATGTTAACAAAAATATAATTGCATAAGAGTCAACGTGCTGTAATGCTTTTTCCTCCTTTGGAGTATTTCTTTTGTATGTGACATCACAGTTTGTGGGATGGTATCGAATGTGACAAGTCTGTTAGTGGCATCAAATGATAGAAGTTTCTGAGAGTGCCATAGGAACTGAAGAGCCGAGCTCATATGAGTTAGAAAAAGGGAGAAATTAGGAGCTTTTCTAACATTTTATTCATATATCAGGATTGCTTTAATCGTATGCACGTATACTCAAATGAAGTCAGGATTGCTAAGGCTTAGGTTTCTTAGATACGTTTCTTTTCGAGATAAACACTGCTAGAAAATCACAAGTAAGCATATTTTTACCATGTAGGTCAAACAAAGCTCTGTGTGCTGTGCTGGTAAATGGACAAAACCAGCACAAGGCCTTTCATGGGTAGCATGTCTAACTGGCTGTCAGGCTTTTAGACGTCTTTGTGTTGATCGCTGAAAGGGAGAAGTCGCACTTTGATTTTAGGCAATCGATATTTTCTTGGTAGCGTGTGCGTCACCTTGCATGACCAGACTGGCGTTCAGCGTGCACCTTATGGGCCAGAAAGGATGTAAACTGGAGTTGATCGTGATCTCTAATGTTAGTTCAACAAACTTCCCTTTATTTTTATTACAATTATTTCAAAACCTGCAGTGCATGTGGATTATGTGATAATAGGGCTGCCTGCTTTAAGGGAGACGACAGTGGAGGCCTAAGCAAAGGGGAGAGGCAGGGGGTGGGGGTCACCACAGGGCTTTACGTGGATCATCCGGGCTGAAGAACAGCCTTGTCCCTCCTGCAGGGACGTTTCCTGCTCGTGTCGGGGCCGCTGCTGTAAATCACATGCACCAGAACTTGCAATTTTAGTGGTTTCGCAGTTTCTTGCATGAGGAGTTTTAACTTGAACCTTTATTTTAACACATTGGCACTGCAAAGCTACTGTGTGTTTGTGGGTGCTTAGGCATGGTTGCCAGATTGTATCTCATGGAAAGATGTACCAGGTTGTGGTCTTGGAGGGCAAAATAATTAAAGGTAGCAGAGATGCTGGCACTCATCTATAAGGAACTTGGTTATAAAATACTGTAACGTTGGGACTTGAAATCTAGGCTATACTTCAGGAAACAAATCTGGAGGAACACATTGTAAGTAAAATGCCTTTTTTTTCTCCCAAGTAAGTGTTGCCGTTGTATACAGGATTAACTGGATGTGCATTGGCTTTTAACTGAACAACAGGATCCGTCTATAGGTGCCTTCCTGATATAATCTGCTAGGAAAATAACTGTCAACAGAAAAGCAGAGTGTGGATTTATGTAACTGTACTCACTGCAGAAGTTCTGTATGTGAGAGCCAATTAACATGAATAAGCAAAGGAAGAGAAAACGTAGAGGAAACATCCTGGTGCTTATTAGGGTTGTTAAATGGTGTTTTCAAAATTGTCCTTTGGCCAAATAATGATTTTGATTCATGCTTTGAGGGCTCTTTTCTTGCACATGCTCAGTCCCAAGAACAGAAACTGTCCATAAAATTGAACGTACACTTGCCACAATTAAGAATTAATAATGTGCTGTTAAAAGCAGCAAAACTGCTGTTAGAAATAGTTTGAGATGCTGTTCATGGAATGCCAAAAGATAAACTGCCCGGGTGTGAAAGCATTTGCCTGACTTGGTGGCATGTGACGTGCGGGCCTTGTCGTCGGAGGGCGCCGACGTCACCGGGCCTGAAGGCGCCCCGTGTGACAGCCAGGCGTTTTCAGCTGACGTGTGTGAAACACACGTGTTTCCTGGCACCTCGGAAGTGTCGTTAGGTCCTAGAAATAGAGACGCGTACCCAGGGTCGTCCAATCCACGCATTTCTGCTACTCATTTAAAAAAAGGCACTAGAATGAGATCGAGTCTGAAGACTTCTCCTCAAAACCGAGCGCATTTCCAGAACAGGCCGCTATCGGAAACGTGAGCGTGAGCTAATAGGCATGGAGCACTTGGTTCAAAAACAGGAAGTGCCTCCGTTTATATAAATTGCACAGTTTCAGCTATCGTAAATGTGGTTTCGATGCAGTTGCAGGAGCAAAGCCCAGAGTAGTTATAGCCTGCTTACTTCCTCCTCCAGCCAAAGTACAAGTAGATGGATAATTTGCAATCTGGGGCTCCTTTTCTCTTTCTTTTTCACATGTTCAGCCCCTGTATAAGCAGGGTGAAGACCTCAGCTTGCTCAGGAGGGTCTTAAAGCACACACGTATTCCGGGCTGTACCCCGACGTGCGGTGGTGGCACTTGGGCCGCTCCGTGGGCTCTCTGCTGGGAGCCTCCGCAGCCTCCGTTGCACTGGCCTCCCGCCACAGCAAGGGGCTGCACGGGGCAGCAGAACCTGCCCCGCGGGGCTGGTGGAGGGCCTCTCTCTTGGGGCACTTCCTTCTCCCTTTCCTTCACAGGTTGGCTTCACTCAGAGTCTTTCGTCATTCGATTTTGGAGGGCTGGTTGCTCAGCTTTGCTGGATGTATTTTTTCCCCCTCTTCCGAGTTACTTTACGCATCCACCGTACGCATAGACTTAGAATGACAAGTGAGCACAGCCAGTACAAAAGAGTAAGAAAGAAATCCCCTTCTGCCTGTGTACACTTTGGGATGATATCATATATGTTTCAGGTCGTTTGGGGCCTTTGATGGGGGCTCTAAGCATGTTCTGCAGAAAAGGCTGTCAGTGCTTTGCTGTCCCTGCTGGTATCGGCCCTGGTTCTGCACTTGAGCAGCAAATAAGTCAGCAAATACGTCCTGGGGATGCCCTGCTCACCCGGCTTGCTCGTGGCAGTTGGTGAGGAGCCTTTACAGGGAGGGAAAGGGAAGGGCCAGAGCTCTCCGAGGAGAGTTTCCCCAGGGAGACTTTGCCGGGCTGCTCGTGCTGCCGTTTGGAATTGACATTGGATCATTTTCTGTTTTGACACATTCTTGGAGAGAGGCCTTTTCTCACGTGAGGGGTGGCACTGCGTTTTGCAAAGCCCTGCAAGAACCTTTCAGCAGAGCTCAACAGACTTGGCCCTGTCCTAAGTATAATATGACAGCAAAAAAATAAGTCCTGCTTTTCCCTAGCTTTCCTCTTCAGATGTCGGATACAGCGGAGAATATTCACTCAAGGCCTTATAGGTTATCCTGTGTTAGCAGTGTCCGTGTTTTGACTTTATGGAAAAAAATAGATAGTAGGAACTATTCCATGCTGTGCCATCCAGGGTTTCCCTTCCCCAGGAAAAGCTGGCTAAACCTTTTTGTTACCACTGGAGCAACCAGAAGAGCCACATCAATGGCCAGACTCTTGGTCTGTCCTTCTGAGCGGGTTTTAAAGGCAAAAGTGCTCTTAAGAGCCTCATCACAAAATGCCAGTGTATGTGGGACGATGCTTGTGAAGAGGTGCGGAGTGAGGACAGAGATCTGCTTCTTGGCTGTGATTTAAAGGGGGAAGGATGAGGGGAGACCAATGAAAGTGAGAATTTGTTTGTCTCCTGTGAAAAACAATAATTTTATTGAGGATGTTGAGGATGTTTCATTCCAAATGAAATTCGGAAACTTCAGGGCACAGCAAGGACTATACAATATTTAGCTGTGCAAAGGATTCCCTCCAATTCTTTTCCCCTACCGTTTTAAGAAAATAGACGGCCACCACTCAGGAGAGGGTCACTGCACAGCTCATGCTGCTGCTTCTGCCTGCTCTGCGTGCATGTGTGTAGGCAGCAGTTTAACATTATTGTAACCTTCTCTTCATTTCTTGGGAAGAGCCTTCTCTTGGGTTCTTACCGGAGCCACTCGTGTTTCTTTGCCTTGTGCACTGTTGCTGTGTTTTCCTTCATGGCATAGCTCTAACCCAGGCGCTGGAACGCGCTCGCGCCTGGCACTGAGTTTTATCGCCCAAGACAATGGGGCCGTGTTGCGGAACGGCCCAGGAGGGCGGGCAGTTTGGAGCAATCGATGGGCTGCTCTTCAAGCGTGACAGTCCACATGGTTCAGTGTGGGCCAAGACCAACCTGCTGGAGACCTCCGTGTGCCTCTGCTCACAGGAGATGGCGAACAGCAGATCTTGTCCAGCAACTGGGCGCTCTTCACTGCAGGCCGCGGTAAGGCCTTTACTTACAGGTGCCTTTAGCTGCCTCTGAGGAAGAGGAGGAATGTGGGGGGAAGGGGTCAGGTAGAGCAGCCTCCCTCCTGCTGCCCACTCTTACTTCCACTTTGATAATAGTTTTATGGTGCCTTTTAGGCGAATCTCAAAACTAGCAGTAACTGTTGCATCTTAAGAGAGGATGAGAAGCTAGAAAGCTGTGTGCGAGTATATGAAACAGAAATTTGAAGATCTATTATATATACACATATACTTGTTCTTCATTCCTATGAATTAAAAAGAAAACTTCTAAATCTCTTTTGTTTATATATATTTATACAAATAATCTGAATTATTTAATTCATATTTGGTATATAAAGAGTTATAATGTAAACTGTGTACAGCTGCTTAGAATATGAAGCTTTCTACTCCGTTTAAACTGCTGTATGATTTGTAGTTGTAGTTTCTGGGGTTAGAAGAAAAATTAAGTATTTCTACCTTTGTTTTCTGTATAGAGAATAGAAACTTGATACACTTTCCTTCCCCTATAGATCAGGAGGTACAAAGCAAAGGAATTAAACGGAATTGGGAACAAAAACACTTCTCCAAATCATGTGTGAGGCAGGTAAAGACAATTGTATGAATACCATTGGAAATGTAGTGCCAGAGCTGCACGTTGTTGTGGAGAGTCACTGCCGTGGGGCTGTGCCTCTGTGCTGTGTCGCAGAGATCCACGTGCTCCACTGTCCTGGCTCCTCTTGCTGCCTTCTTGAGCAGACTGTTTTCTACCTACGTGCAAAAAATTCCCTTTGCGCAGAGACCTATAGGCCTTTGGGTAACTGGCGCCTTCCAGTTTATGCTCTTCAAAGCCACTTGTGTAATCTTGCTTTCTCTGTTTCTTCTTTTACATGAGCTTTTTTCTCCCCGCTGCTCCTTCCCCCTTCTGCTGATAAGCCGAGAGGAACCAGTTTCCTCTACGTATTGGCTGCCTTCATGTTCTCGGCTTCTTGCCTCAGTGGCAGAGTGTTCAGTCGCTCCTGGCCGGGGCCGTGGGTGACACCCATCCTCTCAGCAGATGACCAAGAGCTAAGCCTGTGTGCGCGCGCCCTACACGTGTGTCCGTGTATATGAAATAACAGTCGCAGAGCATCTGCCAAAATGTTTTCCAGTTGGATAAACTTGTTTCATCACTTTGAAATGTTGATTTCTATCTGCGTTACTTTTTATTTAGGAGAAATGGAAAATTACCAATAGCGCTTGCTGCTTGCGAAAGATCAGCCTCTGAGTGAGGTTGATTAATCTATGAAAGTAGTATATGACTTGATGACTTGATAGCATTATAATTTTAGAGATGTACTTCCTGACAGCACGTGTTAGAGCTCAGGTTCAGCTACAGTTTATTTTTATTATGGTAGAACTTGTACCTAGCAGTCTTCTCATCTAGAAGAAAGACTTCTGTACATTTTTTTTTTCTATAAGATTCTCCAGTTCCTTAATTATTAAAGATAATCTCAAGACTCTTCCCAACTTTTCATTCTAAGATTTTTTTTCTTTCAAATCTGGTTCATTCGTTGCAGATAGAGTCCTTTCATTTTCCTCCAGAGAGAAAAATCTCCAGGTTCTTCAGAAGTTGTGAAACTTCAAAATTTGTTTCTGTTTGTTTCTGCAGGCTTTTAAATTAATCTTCTGCTACTGATGTTAACAAGGGGCACAGAATGAGGGGAAAAAATCAGCTTCTTCCTGGGCACGTGGAGAATTATTTATTCGTTAGGCAGATGCACAGATCAAAGGTTTACCTTGCCTGAAGTTTGTCAAGCTTTTCAACACGCGCCACGGCTCCTTGGGCAAGGAACAATACGTTTTTCTCACCGTATTTGCGGAACAGAGCTATGCAAGTATCTCTGTTTCTCCAAGTGCAAACATTGGTTTAGATAAGTAGGTATTTTGTGTATTCTGCCTTTCACAATAGGTGTCTGGATATGGTCATTTCTAACATGGGTAGATTGTTGCTAACAAAGTATAGGTGCAAGAAACATAGCTTGTAGATGCCCAGATATCAGCCTTACTTCAGTAGCTGCAAAGCAGAATGTGAGGTGATGGACTGTGTTGGCCTTAAACTCTGTTTTGGTTGATTTATTTTTGGTAAACTTTATTCTGCCTTTTAGCATATGTTTTGGCTTTCACAGCTGCATATGAATAATTACATGAATAATAATTTGTATGTGAATATATTTTAGTTTATGAACTGATTAGAAATGATTTAATGTAGTTTTGTAGACTTTGGTGTAGCTCTTGCTTCACTCTCAGGGCATGGGATTGCTTTAGTTCTCTGCTACATTTAAAAAGGTTTTAGCATCTAAGAGTCAAACCCTTTAAGCACAGAGGAATGTTTGTAGGAGTGTTGCCTTTTGTTTATATCCTTGCAGACAGGTCACACTGGTATAAATGCTAAAATTAAAAGAATTAAAAGAAACATGTCTATGAAAATATATTATCTTTTTATTTGTATGCATCTTCTGGTAGAAGATACATGGGATTTGTGCATGTGTTTTCCTTTGAAAAGCTGCCAAGCAAATTATACTAGGTGGATTTAAGCGTTATGCTACTACTTTGAGGCAATTTGTTAATAAAGCCAGCTGTCCACTCCGGTCCATCTAAATTAGCTTTCTGTGAAATTATAATAAGATCAAATATTCTCATTTATTTTTAGCCTCATTTCCTATGGAATCAAGGCTCAAGAGGTCACCCTGTGCACTTGGATCACGCACACGTGTTGGACTCTCTCCTCCTGTCAGCAGCTTTTCAACCTACGGGTGATTTCAATCACATTTTTGGCAAAGCAGAGGGCCCAAAATTAAGCTGCAGAAAGCTTTGTGCAAACAGGTGGTTCAGTATAGGTGGAAGCAGGTAGAGGAACTCTGACAGAGGAAAAGGCTGCAGCATGAGCTAATCTTATTAGTTGCCTGTGAACACTTGTGATGAGGAAAAAAAGAGCCATTTTACAAATGTCCCAGCTGTGGGAAACGTTTCATTCAAAGCTTTCACCTTTCTAGACACCAAAGTCAACCAACCAGGAAACGTACATCTGTGGGAAATGAGGCTTCATTAATTCTGCTGCTCATGGGACTGCTTGCTGCTTAAATATTTTAATAATAACAATGAAAATAAAACAATGTCAGCACCATAAATGTGTTTCCATGCCAGGTATTTTGCATATTTGATTGTGAGTTTAAATATGCTGGCCTGTGGTGTAATAGCTGCTTGTGACAATCCCTAGTTTTCAGAGACAATTTTTGTGATTTTACCGTGAGCATTTTTGACATAAAGATCATCTTGGGTCTCTGTTAGGACAAACGGAGCAGTTTTTTCCATGTGCTTTTAAAAGTACAGGTACAGTGACTGTTTGCCAGCTACTTTTTCCGTGTGGGTCTGAATTGCAAATAGCCAGAAATGCTGGAGCATTTTGCGGCGAGCGTTCAGTGCGGTCCCTGTGCTCCAAGGGAGCCAACTGGGAAGAACAGCGTCGGTACAGTGCGCTCACTGAATATGGAAATAATAATAATTATTAAGCTAACCAACAAGAAGTGTATTCTTAATAAAACGTGTGGGTTTTTTCAGTGTAATCATATGACTATGTAACACAAAAATTGCTTTGAGAGTGGGTCAAAGATTACACATAGCAAAAAGACTGCTGCGATTGGTTATGAGCAAGTGAAAATACTGTAAACTTTTGACCCTGCCGCAGCAAATGGAACTGTGTAAAGCACCTACAGATGGCAGGATTTAACATATAGTCAGTCTCTCGCCCTTTTGCAGCAATTACGATCATATTACAGCAGGCACAGAGGGGAAGTAGCTCTGTAACTGTAATACAGGGCGTCTTTGAAAGTTTTGAATATGCAGTTGCGTGTTTCATTTTTGCACAACCATCAATTAGTTTAGCAGAAACATGCAACTTTTGCTGCTCTCGCCCTTGACTTAATGATTTCCTGGCTAGCTTGCCACATTGGTTTTTAAACAGAAAAGAAAGAAACAAAGATCATTTGAACCCTCTGAGTGATTTTTCCAAACTCAGTCTATGCTGTATTTCCCTCGCTAAGCTTAAAATACTTGGGGAAAGTGCCTTTCTGCTCGTGCCTTTGGTGGCAAAGGGGTGAGGAGAATGTGCCTTCAGAGAGAGAGAGACAGGAAAATTAAACTACCCGGGGACCTCATTAAATTCTTGTGTTGCAGATGCAGCCATTTTTCCACTTTCATTTCTAAGCTTGCAAAGCGTAAACAGAGGAACTAAATTACTGAATAAATAAATCAGAGTTGTTACTTGGACGAAAGGTGTTGGGGCTTTGAGACCCCTTGGCATGTTTTGGTTTTGATTGTGCCTGAGAAATGCTTCCTGAGTGAGGTGAGAGTCTTGAGATTTAGGGTATAAAAATGCTCGTTCCATGAATGTCAAGCTGACAGTCAACCAAATGAGCAGCCCCACCGCACTTTCAGCATGGCGTGGTGGGTCTGAAGGCCCCTAAGGCCCTTTCGTGCTTCTGGCTGAAGCAGGGGCAGCTTGGGGTGGACGACTTCAACATGGTGGTTCTCCATGTTCTTCCCACTTCTCGGCCCAGGTAGTTGGGCGCTTGGTGAGACAACTGGCATGTGGTGCCTTGCATCAGCGCCTCATGATGGAGCCCCACAGAGGTGCCTGCCTCATGGCGGTCCCTCACAGAGGTGCCTGCCTGATGGCAGTGCCTCATGATGGTGCCTCGCGGTGCACCTCACAGAGGTGCCTCACGGAGGTGCCTCATGCTGGTGCCTCATAGCAGCGCCTCACAGAGGTGCCTGCCTCATGGCGGTGCCTCATGGTGGTGCCTCATAGTGGCGCCTCACAGAGGTGCCTGCCTCATGGCGGTGCCTCATGGTGGTGCCTCGTGCTGGTGCCTCATGGCAGCGCCTCACAGAGGGGCCTGCCTCATGGCGGTGCCTCATGGTGGTGCCTCATAGTGGCGCCTCACAGAGGTGCCTGCCTCATGGCGGTGCCTCATGGTGGTGCCTCGTGCTGGTGCCTCATGGCAGCGCCTCACAGAGGGGCCTGCCTCATAATGGTGCCTCATGGCAGTGCCTCGTGCTGGTGCTTTATGGTGGTGCCTCATGGTGGTGCCTCGTGCTGGTGCATTATGGCAGTGCCTCACAGAGGTGCCTTGTGCTGGTGCTTTATGGAGGTGCCTCACAGAGGTGCCTGCCTCATGATGGTGACTCACGGCGGCACCTCACAGAGGTGCCTGCCTCATGGCGGCGCCTCACAGAGGTGCCTCCTCATGGCAGTGCCTCATGATGGTGCCTCGCGGCGGCACCTCACAGAGGTGCCTGGCTTGTGTTGATGCTTTATGGCGGTGCCTCACAGAGGTACCTCCTCATGGCAATGCCTCATGATGGTGCCTCGCGGCAGCACCTCACAGAGGTGCCTCCTGATGGCGGTACCTCATGCTGGTGCCTTGCGGCAGCCACTCAGCCTGTCGCTCCCAGCTGCCTCCCAGCCCATAAGGTGCCGCGTGCGTGTGGTGGAGCCGTGGCCGCCAGGAGCAGCTCGCTGAGGAAGGGCTCTTACTCTAGCTGTGGTTCACAAACGTTTTTTTTTTTTTTTCCTTTGGCCTTGCAAATGATTCATATGGAGAGCAGAAATTGCAAGCGTATGGCAGTAAGATAAATAAGATACTGAAAGTTGTTTTCTTGGAAGAAAGAAGAATCTTTAAAGGCTGCTCATTTATTTATTTATTTTAATCATGCTGAAGCTTGCCCTGTGCAGGGACTGCTGGGTATAATTTCATTTCTTCTTGGAGGCAGCTGCGTTCACGTTGGCCGTGCCCGTACCTGCAGCAGAGCTGCTGATGAAAGCTTTAAAGCACCAGAGCAGCTTAGTGACTGCTGCTATGTGGGTTTGATCCCAGTTGCACGAGATTGAAACTTTCCCGTTTGCTAAAATGCAGAAGAGAACGGCTCTCCTGTAAGGAGAAAATGGCTGTTCTCCAAGTGCCAACCAGCGCAGCAGCCTGCTTCACCTGGTTAAAGCCCCAGCTGAGTAATCTCCATCTAAAGGCAGCTGCATAAATCTTGATTTCACTGTGGTTGTCACTGTCAGGGACTTGCACAAAGTAGGGCTGCACCTATCTGCAAATAGGGACAGTCACTGCCACTCTCTGCCTCACAGGCACCTCCTTGGTGTCCTAGGTACGCTGCACTTTGGAGACGCAAAGTGCCAAATACAAACAATGTGTTAGGGAAAAGTGCTCGTAATACATAGAAGAGATGGGAAAATGAATTGAGCAGATGGAGTTCATGCTTTTATCTGCTTTTTCTTTTTCTCTTTCTGATATACAAAGAGGCGTTGAAATGTAATTGGATTATCCCCAGAGTTTCCCTGTAACTGAATAATGTGCACTTTGCACTGCTGTTTTGTAAATAATAAACCAACTGGTGTTTTGTGTCATCGTAACTGAAATAATCTCTACCAATTACATTTATTCCTTAAATCTTCTGTGTATTGCTATAAAATGTACAGCATGTTGACCAAATTGAAGGATATATCAAACCTAGTGCCTGCATTTCTTTTTTAAATTCTGACCATTATTTCTTGCCACAGTATAACAGAGATCATTATATTTTGTAATTATTGCTGGAAATAAAATGGTTAAAATGTCTCTTCTAGTGGCACTCAAAGCTAAGTACGAAGGTTTCCATTATGAATTGCACAAAAAGTTCTTATCTCTGCTTGTGTAAGTAGTTGAAACTCCTGTGTGCAATATTAGTAAGCTTAGTTTCCTTTCAGTGCTATCTAACTATCTAATTCAGTTTTCCTTTGAATGCATTCTGAAAAAAAATAACTGACAAAAGTGGTCATTTTTTTGACTGCCTCTTGCATACAAATACAAGTAAAGCACTGTGAGTTTTTGTCTCTTACTCAACACTTTTGCTCTTCTACTCCAAACAGATAGTTTTTCAGATCTGCTGTTTTTTTTTAACTTTATTTTTTTCCCATAATTTCTGGTACTGAAATACTGTTTACTTATATAAGCACCTATCTGGTGCAATTAAGGTTTTAACTCAGTGTGTCTCCAGAGTACTTTCACTGCTAATTCAGTTGTATTTAGGCTGCTATAAGTAAATTGTTGTCATAGGAATATTCAGATGGTTTGAAAATGCCATTAAGCCATTGTGTAGTCCCAGCAAAGGAATTAATACCTAGGTGTTATTTGTGTGCTGCACACCAAACTGTAGTGGTGATTTAGTAGTGGAATAGAGGACAAGATGTGGATTCAGACCTTTTTTTCCTAAAGCATTAAAATTAGTGTGAAAATTTTTATTTTGGGAAAGCAACTGTTTAATTTAGGCTTCTTAATTTATAATCTATGGAGGTACTCCGATCTCCTTCCTTGAAGTGTGTGATCTTATGAGAGAGATTTGCTCTTCAAACATCAAACCCTAGGAACCGCAGAGAGCGGTACCTCCATGCAATGCATGTGCTGGAGCAGATTCCTGAAAATGGAAGAAAATAATGGCATTAGGCGCTTTTATTTTTTGTGGAAGTGGGGGTTATGCTGAGCTGACTTGTCTGGAGCAGAAGAGAGGGCAGGAGGAGCGAGGTCCCTTGTGGTCCGGGTTACGCAGATCCCCGCGCTGCCCTCGTGACAGGCGATCCCGGCGCGCAGCGGGAGCAATATTAGCGTGCGGATTAGGGAAAGCTCCGCGGCTAAAGCAGCAGCACTTCCCATGTTTGGAGACGTGACCACTTAAAGCTAATAAGATTATAATAATTTACACAGTATCTGCTTAAGCGCAGGTGGTGAAAGTAGTAGTGGAAAAAAAAAGGAAAAAAAAAAACAAGGTAAGGAGCTTAAGTGCAGAAAAGGTCTGGGGAGAGTTGCAGGGAAACGTGTGCGGTGCCTTGCAACGTGCCACATCCAGCTCGGGAGCAGGAGGGTTGGAGTAGATGATCTCTAGAGGTCCCTTCCAACCTCAGCCATCCTGTGATTCTGTGACTTGTGCTCTCCTTGCTCCTTGATGCTGATACTCCTGTTTTATGGCAATCAAAGACCCAACTCCACCGAGAAGCATTATTTATTCCGTTCAGTACATTAAAATGTTTTCGCAGTTGAGCATAAATAGCAAGACTTTTGACAGCTCCTTGTAAATCCCTTGCAAGAAATTTTGATGACATCCGCACATTTCGTTTTACTGTCTGGAGGACTCCATTTGCACAAAGGGATAGATTGTGCAGTCTTCAAAATGATTTGGTTTTTTGAAAGCTTAAAAAATTCTCTTCACAAAAGCAGAGTAAGATTGCTTTGTTGTGGGTGACTTGATTGGAAAATAGCGTGTACCTCACTGCCTAATTTGCATTTGTTACCTAAATGGAATAAGTTTAACTTGGAGAGGCTGGGAAGGAGGGAGGGATCTAAAATGATTTATCTTTAATTAATCCCAAGGAAGTTCTTGCAAATCTGTCTTTTCTTAATGCATAATGTGTGTCTCAACTTCATTTCATTCTGTGATAGCACAGACAAAGACCATTCTTTATTTCATGATGATACTTTTTGACAATATCCAGATAAGGCATGTGCATAGATTGCATTTTTTTTCTTTTTTTGCAACTTGCTTTGTGTAATGTTAAAAAGGTTTCAGTGTCAGTGTAAAATCTGGCTTTAAAGCACTGACCTTTGATGAAATACTGTTTTATGCCAGTGGCAATAATTTATTTTTTCTGTAAAATGTAAATCTTTGTTTTGTTTAAATATCATGTTATATTAACAGAAAAACCTTTCCTCTGCAGCCAGTTATTGTATGTTCTTTCTTCAGGGTTTAAAAAGAAACAAACCAGTATTTACTTCTTGGATATCTTCCTTAGTATATACAGACCTTGCCACACTTCTGCCTCAGAGGGTGTTTTGGAGGGTACAGATTCTCTTATGCCAGTTATATACTGTTAAAATCTTCAACAGTATGAGACAGCGTAAAGATTTCATCTTGAAAAATAAAGGGCAACTTATTGCAATGAAGCATTTTTAAACATAGTCCTTTATAGTTAAGGACGTGACAAGAGCCTTGGATTTACATTAGGTAAGACAGTTCAGAGAACTGCAAGATTAAGTATTTAATGCAAAGCACTATTACTGAGGTATTAACTAACCTCTTCCCACAGTGGCATATTCTCAAAAATAGTTTTGTCTTTATGTGTCTGTATTGGTTTACAAGCAAATGGCTTTCTCTGTGATACTTTTTGAATGTTTATTTTTAGTTTAAAATATTTCTTTCTGAACCTGAGAGGACTGCTCTTTTAACACCAGGGAAAACACCACTTTTTAGCTGATGCAAATATTGAAGAGTTTTTTTAAATTTACTAGGATTTTTAACAGGCCTGAGTTCTGTTGAAAGTAATGTTTTAATAAAGTTCGTCCTGATAATATAGCTTCTTAGTATTTTTTTAAAGTAGAATTGATCTTCCTAAAATGATTTTCAGATGGGACCGTTTGCAAGGTGTCTCAAAATCCATATCAGAAAATAGTCTGCAAAAATACCTCTCTCTAGATTTCATGCAATAGCACACTACTGCTGTTACTTTTTTAAGTTCCCCTTGGTTCTCCAAGAAATTTCCTGTGGGAGAGAGGCACTTTGCTGATCTCCATTCTTCCTCCATTCTGCAGTCCTGTCCATGAGGCTTATCCCGTGGTGCTAGTACTGGCAGAATCCTCATAGCAGTGTTTGCTCCTCTTCCTCCACAAGTATATGGTGAGACTTATACTTCCATGTCTATTGTAGTGTCTTGTATGTAGTTGAAGAAGGTGTAGTTGAAGTTCAAGGTGGTACCTGACTGTTTCTGCAGTGTTGCTGTAAGTTGAAACCTGGGTAAGAAGGCAGTGTGCCTCATGTTACTCCCTTCAATATACCTGGGTTACTGAATGACCTGAAAGAGGTCATTTTATTTCTCTGTTCATCCTGAGATCTATAAATGGTAGATAATAAAACATATACCACCTTTGCAAAAGCTCTTTGAAATCCATGGGTAAAAGGTATCCCATAAGGTCAAAATATGAATTATTTATTGTTACATGACATGCACAGCATGCACACAGCAGAGTTATATAAATCCTGTCTGTTTCTTCTTTCCCCTGAGAATGGAAGTCATACCTTCAGGATTCTGCCTAGAGGAGAAGTATGCTTTATAAGAAATCTAATCTTTATGTGTACGTAATGATATTGAAACTGAGATAGCTCCAAGGAATTAGCCTCAGTAGCTTACTGAGATGAGGGCAAATGCAGTTTTCAAAATAATACACATTTGAAAAAAAAATAAAGATGAATATAAAGAGCTTTGAAAGAATGGTCAAAGGTAGGAGGATGGTTGGTTTCTGAAGAAGAACATTGTAATTTCAGCAGACCAGGTCTGTGGGGTGCTTACTGGAGGGTAAAGGCTCAGTTGACTTGCAGGGCATCACTAGTAGCTGGCAGCCATCACCATCCTCTGTAGCTTGAAATGCTTGCAGTTTGCTTAAAGGAAACAGCTGCTTTCAGTGTGGTCCATGGGGTTTGCTGCAGGCCCTAGTCATCATTTAAAATATAGAACAGGAAAAGAGCGTCATGCTCTGTACTTGCTATTTATGTTATTTATTGTATTCGTTCAGGTATATGTTATAACAGATAAACTACATTATCTCAGTCCTTGGTGATTTTGTTACACTAACACATGTGTAACATACTAAAAGCAGGATTAGGCAGGTTCCAGGCCGTTCAGGGCTTCATACTTCAATATGAACGTCCTAAAATCTTACTTGGAAATCAGTAGGCAACTGACACCATTTCTGAAAAACTGGTACCAAATTCCTACTGAGACGTGCTGCTTTGTAATTGGGATTTTCTACCCTCTATCAGCTGTGGCCACTGAAAGAGTTTGAGAAATGGTCTTCAACAGAGCACAGTTAAGTTATCTAGTCCTGAGATCTGGGCCATTAACATAAATTTAAACGGCTTGGCCTTTAATCCAAGTCCAAATATTAGGTCAGAATTATATCCAGCTAAATCCAATTAAGCCTTTAACTGTTTGGGATAGGCCCAGGCTTTCTAATACTGACAGCAGAGGCAAGGGAGTTCTTGCACAGAGGTAAAAGCTCCCCTGGGGAGAGCAGACTTGGGGATAACTTTTGTTGTCTGCTGCTCTGCTCGATGGAGTGCAGTTTTCCACCTGAAGTCGGGTCCATGAAAAAATGGTGAGGAGATATTAGTAGATAAAATTTGTAGTGGAGAAGGGAAAAGTGCTGTGTCTAAGTAAGAGGTTATTGAGAACATTTTGAAAAGAAGGATTAGTTCTGTATGTCTTAATAGAACTGATTTAGAAGTACTTTTTTGGTGGTAGTAAATTGTCTGGTTAAAAGGTTCTTTCTAAAATCTTTTCATTCAATGGTATTTATATTCATAAAACAATATTCCTAGCATAGAAGCGGAGGGGTGGAGAGAGGAGGAAGAGGGTGCTGGTTGGTGACTTTGTTGTCCACCAGTCCATCCGTGCACTGCCGGCTGTTTTGGCTGTCTCTTGGCTTGTAGTTGAAACGACAGCCCTTGAAAGCCAGATGTGACTCCACATCCAGATGATTTCAGAGATCTCCCATCTCACTTTGCTCTGTTGCTGTCAGAGCTGCCAGCAAAACGCTCTCTCGGAGGACGTTTGCTCCTAGTGTGCTGCATATCCTGCCTGTATTTGCCACCGTGTCGGGCTAGAAGTTGAACTAGAGGAAGGAAAGTTAATTTTAGGGGCTTGGCTGAGCAGTTGTCAAAAGGATTCCCCCTTTGTTCAAGGTAAATGGCTTAATGTGTTAGAATTTATTGTGTTATGAACTGGAAGCTTAAAGAGTATGAGGTCTTAAGAACCTGGGATAGGCAATTCCCAAAATCTAAATAACTGCTGAATCTTACCTTAAAGATGCCTTGCTAATTGTCTTTAGAAATAGTCCTGTGGACTGAAGTACCAGTTTCAAGGCGAGAGGGTCATGCAAGGATGCATTTGGAAGGAGGAGATGGACTGGTGTCTGTGTCAAAGCCAAATAAAAAGCAACAAAGTCTTCAGACGTTGACTTCTCTTTCCATTTAACTGACCTATTTTGACTCTTCAGTGCAGCACACACAGGCGCAGTGTTCAAGAAAATAAAAAGTACAGTCCACGTTATTGGTATCTTTGGTATATTGGAATCACCTTCTGAAATCCATCTTATAGGGAACTGACAGTGCAAATGTGGGAGGTGCTGCTTATTTTATATTTACATTTACATACATTACATTATTTTACACTGAGGAGAGAGCTGATGATGAGGAGAGCAGATGTAACATACTTGGTGTTTTCAGAAATAACTGATCCTCATTGATTTACTTTTCGTATTACTTCCCAATATGATCTTCACACGCATATGTAAAAGCTCTCAGCATGTGACAGTTATTTTCTCTGTATTTTAATGCTTTAATAAAAAATGATTGAGCTGTACATGGCTTTTGGGCCTTTCCCTTTAATCATTCCCTTCAAGCCCTCAGCTTGGAGCTGGCACGTGTGCACACCTCGCGGTTCTGAGAGCAAACTGAAGTTGGGAAATACATTTCTGCTTGGGAATTCAGTGGGTTGAACATGCCCTGACTTGCTTCCGCTCTTATCATACAGTGAAATGTTTGGTACTGGGGGTTATTTGCGATTCTGTTGCATTTCAGCAAAGGATTAGCTCTCTGTTAAGCCGCTACGACTCATTAGTACAGTGAATAGTTACCTGCAAAGCTAAATTTTGTGGTTTCTTTATGTAACTAAAATGCTGATTGTCTTCATGTCTTAGAGGTGCCATTTGTTGTTGCTGGCACTGGTAGAAAACCTGCACGTTGTGAAAGGAGAAGTAGCCAAGTCCTGTTTCTGCTGAACACACAACTGGCCCTGTTTTAGCTCGTCCTTAATAGCCCCCATCCAGGACTGATGTTGTATTTGCACAGCGTTTCCTTTTCTTTTTCAGTCTCACCATGTAGAAGATGAAGTTCTTGAGTTTCCCCAGTATTTCAGTTAAATCTCAATTCTATCACATCAACTTTGTTATAAAAAGAACCACAGAGCAGTGGTCCTAAAGCTGATTTTATTTCAAATTAGAGTATTCACTTACTTTACTGGAAATCTAATGAATTCCAACTGCTGACATTTTTCCTTCGACTTTTGCTTTGCCTGATAGGCTGCAGTCTCTAGCTCATGTTTTTCTCATCAAATACGATTTATTATCTCTGACAGCCCCTGTTCAGGTGTATTTGGTTCTGGGCTGCATGAAACAGTTTTTTCATAATGGTTTCTGGTATTGAGAGAAATTAGCACCAGAACAATTTAAAACATGACCGAACTTCCAAAGCCGACATTTTTTGCCTTCCCCTCTGTCCTTTAGTATTCTGGATAGCTGATAATGTGGCTTCATCCCAAAATCTGACGTTGCCCTGCTTTAGTAAAGTGACCATTACTGTGTGCTTGATTGCTCATGGTTAGGAAAAGAGGTCAAACCTCAGCGTTTACTGCCCGTTATTGTTTACCCTTCGTCATTTGCACTGACTTAATGCTGTTTGAAGTGTTTATAAGATTTAGCTAGAGTGGATGATGCAGCATTAAATTAGCTTGTTATTTATTCTCAAAAGCGTAATGAGCAGCTGTTTCCCCATTCCGATTTTTTTTTTTTTTTTTTTGGCACGTGGTGGTAGTCCTGGTTTGTAGTCGCCCCTCTCCAAAGAGGCCCCTTAGTGGGAGGCGAAAGGCTGGAATTTGGGGGTCTGCAGGATCCGGTAGCTCTGTGTTTCCTTCTTGCTGCTTACAGGAACTGTCTCTTCAGATGCAGCGCGGTATCCACCAGCTACTCGCACACAGAAGAAGCCTCCTGAGCATAGGCAGGGTGTGAGACTCGTGTGACTTGCTGGGACATTTACCTCCTCTCCAAGGCGGATGGAGGCCCAGAGCCACAGCTATTCAGCGCGAGATAGAGAAATTGGCCATATCCGGAGCTAAAGGCAGAGGTCCCGCTCGCCCTGAATGCAGCAGCAACTTTGTGTTCTGCGGGAGGCCACAGGCAGCTCGGCAGGTCTTGGTGAGCTCGCGCAGCGCTGCTTCCCCGGGCAGGCGCTTCGCACTGTGTCCCCAGGTGGGGTCTGCCTCTCTCCTCCGCCGCAGCCGGGCCAGGTGGTGTCATTTGAAGAATCCTTGCTGCTAGATGTGAAGCTTCCATGACAGAAGGCCTGCTTTATCCTTGCGTGAATTAGTGTGGCGGTTTTTTGCTGTTAAAAATCACCATTTCTTAAATCTCACTTTTGTCAAATTTAAACTTTTGTCTAAACTTTCAGCCACTGAATCTTGCCATAGGTCGGTCTGCAGGATTAAAGAACTTTTTGTTTCAGAACTCTTTCCCCATATGAGTACTTATATTCCATGAAGAGGTGTCTTAGACATTCCATTAAAAAATCATATGCACTAAAAGGCATGTAGCGCAGAATTAAATTTTTTTTTTTAGTTTTTTTTCCATCTATATCTATACTATATATGGAGGGAGAGTGTAGAGTGCATATAGAAGAATATTCTATACTCTTCATAATTTATCTGTGTTCTTTTAAAACTAAAAGGTAGAGCTAGCTGTCATTGCAGTTGTGTAGTAACAGGTACTTCCATGCTGTAGTATTTCTGCTTTGGTTTTGTTTTTCTCTGCTTACTCAATATCCTTTGCTGAGTTCCTCTTGTATGTTTCCCATGTTGATGGAAAGCAACCTGCTCTCCTGAACATGCCTCTCCACAGGTTGAGCCCTAAGTGCTTCAGAGCCCAGAGCTTTAGGGCCCAGTATCCTGTCATTATTTTACAGGAAGAGAAAGAGCTCAGCCACAACTTATTTCCAGACCGTGTGGAAAGCACCTCCTTTTCTTCTCTCATATGCCTTCCTAATGTAACACTGTAAGGGATTACAACAGCTGCAGGGATTTCAAGCAAATAAACCAGAACGCTCCAAAACAAACCCCAGTCATTACTCAAGAATCTCATTTAAAAAGAAGAAATTATTAAACTTACATGTAAGAGAAGCACAGCACTCGGAGGCCGCCGAGCTGTGTTGGTGAAGCAGGGACATTTTCATATATAAAGAGAAGTTAGCAGTGCTATCTGTAGTATCAGAGTTAGCAGCAGTATCAGAGGCTGCGCTCCTCTCCTCATCCTCTTTCTAACAGCAGTGGCAAGGTGTGTTGTATTATGTTACCAAAGGTGTATATATATATCCTAGGTATACGTGTTGCCAGCAGAGACTGGCTACGAGAAATGCTGAGCACTTGAAATTCCTGTGAAGTACAGTGGTATGGATGCTAGCAGGAGTTTGTGGTGTTATCTCCTCCAAAACCAGGTGTAAACATGAGAAGAGCTAGAATTATTTATAGTTTCCTATTTGTTTTTCCTCTTCTTGTGACAGGAAAAAGAAGATTCCACTTAACTTCCAATTAGTTTGGATTAGAAATTCCTGAAGCAGCAAAATATTTGTGTCATTGACATGTGAATCAACAGGTTGCTGTTTTTTACCTGAAAATCCTCACATCTATATTAATGTTCAAAAGCAGTAGTTAGAAATCAACCTAAACATATGTGAGCAGTATATTTGTTGCTTCATTTATTGAAATTTCGTGTGTGAAAGATCATTGCCCTGTCACTGGTATTCCTGACTTGGACAGTGAGGTGTGCGTACTGTGCTTCTTGGAAGTCACTTCTGGTAACATCTGTTTGCACGGATTTCTGTGCTGATAAAGGGCTTTGCCCTTACAGGCTTTCCCACAAGCAGTACTTAACACAGGCTGGGCTGCTTTCTTAAAATTCAGTGGGCTCTCGTCTTTATTAAAGCCTACAGAGACTGCTCCATGGTCTTAAGTGCCTTGATATTCTGCAATGTCAGCAATCACCATCACTGTACCTGGAAGTAACTGTAGCCTTTTCTGTACTCTTTGTTGAGAGGAATAGATGGTTTATGAAGGTGGAGCTGTTCTCTTGCTCTCCAGGATTTGTGACAGACAAGGAGAGAACAGTCTAAGAAAATCATGAGACGTTTGGAGACTGCTTCCCCAGTCGGCTAGTGGGTGCTAGAAGGGCAAACAGGAGGCCAGCGAGTTTGTCAGTATTCCCTCCTGTCTGCCCAGTTCACTCTTGCTTGCGTATTAAGAGAAAAAAAATCACAAATGCAAAAGTTACATAGAATGAGAGCAGTTTTCTGCTTGCCAGTTTCATTTATTTTAGTGTGTTAAAAAATAAATTGTAAATGCTTGAGTGGAGGGCCTGCTCTTCTGTGTCTGTAAACCACTTCTGTGGGCAACAGAACAAAATGTTAATGAAATGTGTTTCATAGAGAAAACTTTAGATGGGCCTCCTCTGCTCAGTAAGAAGATTGTTTTGTACCATGTTTATTGTAAAGGTCACCTGCTCATCCGCAAATACTTGTGGTATTCCTATAAAACTGTATTTAAAAGGAGATGCTGATTCTGTCATTTCCTTTGGAAGCATTTATTTGGTGGCTTGATCAAACCAAAGAGCTTTTCCTCCTTTGCAGTTGCATGTTTCCTTGTTTATGTGAGTTTGAAAAACTGTTATTCAAGCAGGATTATTATTCACTCACTTCTTCCTTTCCTTTCTGTCTAGTCAGGCGATACACTGCAGTAGCCCATTCCTTCTTCTCCATTCCTTTTATCCATACTCTCTTCCTCAGTAAGCAGTCTTTTAAAGCAATATTTATATATGCTTTTACTTCTACCAATCTTTAATTCTTACTTTATTCCTGTAGTGGTTCTTTCTGGCCTTTCCCTTTTATTTGCACATAATTCCTTCCCTAAATCTCAGCATGGAATTATCGTGCTCGTTTTCACCAAATTGTATCGTCTTTGACGTTTTCTTCTTATATTTCCTGAAAATATCAGCAGTACAGGTCTAGCTCTAGTATCTGACTGATCTCTTCCTTATTTTTTGTTTGTTTGTTTTTGGTTTCATTTTCCTTGAGTTTATCCTTCACCGGTGAAAGATATTTTGTGTGTGTGCATATGTGTGTGTGTTCTCGTGAAAGCTCAGTTTATTTGCAGTGCTTATCTCTTAATCTGTGTTCTTGCATATCAAAAGTTTTCAGGTTTCTTGCATATTTGCTAATCCTTTGCCAATTGAACCAATATGTTTGACGCTTCTTCCTTCAGTTAAGGAATAAATATAGGAAAATAATAAGATTATTTATTTGAATAAAATACAGCTAAAATTTCTCAGAAGTTCCTTATTCTACATATAATATAGAATTCATATATATGTTCATAACTTGAGTTATATCTATCCCCCAAAATGATCATTTCACCTTATATGGTGTCATATCTTGGAATGCAAAGGCATCCTGAAAAAGCACCACCAATATTAATATCCCATTAGCGTGTGTGTTTGTCTGTTTGCCTCATTAATCTGGTCTGTAATTTAGCCTTCTTGTGGAACCAGGTTCTTTCCTCCTGGATCCGGTCGGGGTCTTTCTCACGGCTGATCTCTCGGGCATGGAGAAGGCAGGAGGGCAGGAGCAGCGCGAAGGGCTCCCCTTGGCTGCTGCAGCAAACGGAGCCGCAGCAATCCCTGCTCCCGGGCGCAGTGTTCCCTGGAGCCCCGCTCGAGAGCTGTGTCCTGGTCCAGGAGCCCCATTTGGGAGCTGTGTCCTGGTCAGGTTGTCCCCAGGAAGAGAGGTGGACAGGAGAGGCCACGTTATTTTCCTGTGAGTGCAACCACAGTCTATAGGATGTGCAGTTTCTGGAGGAACAACCATGCCTGTCTTTAAGGAGAATAATCTGGTACAACAGGGAATAAGGGAAGTACTGTAGGAAAAGTAAGAAAAAGAAAAGTAAGAAAAGTCTTCCCCCTCTAGCTTTGGAAAGAAAGTGTGGAAATTTGTGTAAACAGTTGTTTTGTGGGCTTCAAAACTATTTGATGATGTTTCATCCAGAGCTTTCTTCAACACTTAGCAAGCTGCAACATGGTCAGGTGAAAAGTTGTGCTGCTCTGCGCTTTCCTCGCTGTGCAGGGGGGAAGGTGGACAAACCTGGGGCGATAAATCAGTTTTCTTCACATCCTGCCTGCGGTTTACAGGGAGATGGGATGCCAGGGGTTGTTCTGTTTTTGGACTGCGAAATACTTCAGTCATGGTAGGAGAGAGCAGTGTCTTTGAGTCTATGCTATCTATACCTGTTAAAGCAAGGAAGGTTCCTGGGACGGGACAGCCTGGTATCAGGAAGGCAGGAAATGCTGAAGTTGAAATTTAGGAAGGTTTCCTCGCTGGATATGTTTATGTTTAAAAAAATGCTTAGGATGTTTATCAGGGTAATGAGTTAGAGCAAGACAAATTCTGTGTATCAGAAAGAAAAAAAGGAAGGCGTCAGGCTGGAGGCTGCGACACAGGCTCGTCCGTCCTCTCGCGCTTGCGAGCGGCTTCCGTGCGGGGAGGAGTTAATCCGCCGCGCGCAGCCGGGAGGAGGCTGCCGGCTGCCGCAGAACTCGAGTTACAGGCAGAAAAATCGGAGTCCTCCGGGCGCACAAGTAAAACCCGCGTGCCAGACACGGCGCTCCGTGCTCGGCGTCACCCCGCGCCGTGCAGGCCGGAGCGCGCGGCCCGGCTCGCTGCGGCGCTGAGGGAGCCGCGCGGGGCCACGGGGGCTTCTGCGGCGTCGTGCGGGGCCGAGGGAGGGGAGCTGCACAGCGCAGCGCTGCTCATGCAGCCCCGCGCCACGTGACTGCAGAAAATCGCAATGAAAAGGAAACTGCTTTTTGCAGCGGCGGCGGCAGAGCCGAAGCAGGAGGAATTTTCGAGCGCTCCACCATGCTGGCTCGTCAAAGGGGGATCTCCCTGATCAGCAGTTAGGGAAGGATTAGTGCGGCCGGTTTGTCAGCTGTCATTAGGAGCAGATGACAGAGATGATAAGCTGCTGCGTGCGCACGTCCTCGCTCTGCATGTGCTTTGGTTTACATCAAGACATAACACTGGCTTGGGACAGCGGAGAGCTCGCATTTGTAAAGCAATAAATTTACTGGTTATTGTCCCGTTTTTTTTTTTTTTTTTTTTTTTTGCCTCCTGCCCTCTGTTTTTTAACAATATCAATGGATGGGGAATTTATCTACATCTCGATCTGAAGACGCAGTAGAAGCAGGGAGAGCTGCCTGGAGCTGCGAAGGCCGCGGAGGACAGCGAGGTGCGTTTCTGAGCGCCGGGACGGGCTGGGGACGGGCTCGTCCTGCCTTGGGGACGGTTTGTCCTGCCTTGGGGTCGGGCTCGTCCTGCAGTTCTGCGGCCCCCTGCGCCCCTGCTCCAGGGCACTCGGGCTTGTGCAGGGTGGGGGGCAGCAGGGGCTGAGTTTGGGAGCCAGGGGAGCGGGGATGGGGCAGCTGACTCCCTTTTGAACAAGACAGTTCAAAGATGTTTCTCTAACAGGTACGAAGAGGTAACGTCCGTTTGATTCTCAAGTCCATATATATCTTTTTTAATGGCTATAGGTGTACTTGTGGCTGCCTGTGACAGTTTTACGGGTGTAGGGGCTAAATATATCTTGGTGCACAGGAAGTAGTTTTGTAAGCGGGTTGTTTGGTACCCAACAAAACACGCCAGCGCGTCTACACTTTCCCCCTGTCAGGAGGAGGTGGAGCCCCAGAGCGGCTTTCTCGCTGCAGTGACAAATGTTCAGCGTTTGGTCATTTTTGTGCACGTGGAAAGGCAGAGTTAAGTCAGAGAATTTTTTGCGCTCAAGCTTTCTCTTTCTGGCTGAGACCTTAAACAGACAAAACACACTGAAACATTTACAGTTGTTATATAACTTTCCCAATGGTCTAATCTTAAAAGTTTTCTCTACAAGCCTGCGATCCTGTAAACAGAATGACATTCGGTTAATCTTCAGACTTCACGTTTATCTCATGGTTATGCTCGCTGATGTCATTAAATATCTTGGCAGTATTTACCTTTCTTTTAACCTTGGGAAGGCAACATGTAAAATTGCAGATTAATTAAATAATAACAACCCCCAGAAAAAGATTAGATGGTAGGGAAAGTCTAGCACATGAAGTTAGTGGATGTGGTGGCGCCTGCTGGGGAAGTTCCTGAAGGTTTGGCGTTTTGTTTTGTTTTGTTTTTCTGCTATATGCAGCATTAAGCCCAATACTGCTCTTTACCTTGTAGCAGTAACAGTAATTCTGTACCACAACAAAGAAGAGGTAGGCTGCAATGCTTGGCTTTGCATAGGAGAATGAATTCTGGCTTCTCTAGGATTTTTCCTCCCGAGTTTAGTAGCGGCAGGACGGCCAAGAGAGGTGTAACAGGGCGTTAGTGCAGCACACCAGCCGCTTGCTGAAACCACCTTCCCGCAGGCACGTTAGAAAGTGCTGGTGACCACAGCGCTCAGCATCTGCTTAATAATTAATCAAATACCTACAGGAAATGCCTCCGCTTATTTTACTCAGGGCTTTGAAAAACTCGCGCTACGCTGAGACAGAGGGGGGAAGGAAAACTTCCCGTTACCGCCGTGCGCGTTTGAAGGTCCTGCGCGCCGTGCCGCGAGTGCGACGCGCAAGCGGCCTCGCGCTGGTTGTTTGCTCGTTCCCTTGCCTTTGGCTCGCCGCTTTGCACCGCAGCGGGCCCGTGGGCCGCGAAACTTCTGCTCCTGGGCTTCCCTGCGGAAGATGGAGGGTCTTATTTTAGCCCTTGCCTGCACTTGGAAAGAAAAACGCAGTGCCGGTGTAGTCAGAAAGGTTGTGCTGATCGGCTTGGGAAGTTGTTGCTTGCAAGGTTTCGTTGTGTGGCCTCTGTAAGGTAAATTTCTGTGCACGGAAGGAAGGCATCACCACGTGGCAAAATAGACTGTGTTTTAACAAATAATCCTCCTTGGAATGTCTAAGCTAGACTAAACTAATGGCAAATTCTGCTTAAGTTCTCACTGTGATAACTAACAGCAAATGCCATGACCAAGTCAATTAGCTACCTTCCCCCCCTCCCCAGCATTTTATGTATTTACTTACATTAGTAACAGCGAAGAAAAGGAAGAAAGGTGTGAAAAACAACACTGACTATGAGAATCTATTCTTTTAATGAAGTACTAAGTTTATTAGGACAGTGTCCTAAAATGTCCCCCAGATGATGACGATGCATGTGAGTAGGGGCCTGAGGATGGGCTCTGCAAGCCATGCTCTTTGAAATCAGGGGAACCAAATAGCCTTTGGAATTGGAGAATTACAGGAGCTGCAAGGAGTTCCTGATGGAGCCGTCCTGCTGCCTGACTGCTTTGCTGGCTGTGTTCAGCCTGGAAAAATGGCTGGGTTAAACTGAAAACTGTTACTGGGAGGTGGAAGTTTTAGTCTCTGCAGGCAAGGGGGAGGTTGGAACACCTTTTTTTTCTCTCTCTCTCTCTCTTTTTTTTTTTTTTTTTTCCTGAAATGGGCTCATATCAGTGAGTCTGTGGCTGACTCTGTGTGTGGCACTGAATAGCTTGGGTTGGACACAGGTGTTAGGATAGGGTGCACAGAGCACCTGGGTGGAGAACACAGGGAAAATGGGAGGATGTGGGGAAGATCCTAAATGAAGAAACAACCCTCAGGTTGATGTTAAATGGATGTAATTCACAAGATGCGTTTGACGTGAGCCTCCTCTCTGCTCTTCCCATCTCACTGCTTCTTTCTTGGCAGTTGTGGCTCTTGTTTACCCTAAATGTTTCCTTTATTAATACCAATCTGTGTTGGTGCGTTTTTATAAAGAGAGTAGACTGAATGATGGTGAACAGTCCCTGATAATAGTGGAGTAGCCATGTTTTCCTTGGCTGCGGGATACGAGCGCAGTTGTGACACACGCTCGTGGGATGATTTATCTCATGCAAAAGAAAGAAATAACAGTCTGACATCTCTATCTGTTAGCCTGGGAGGAAAAGGCAGTGAAGCTGCAGTGAAGTCAGTGATAAAATTCCCATGTATTTCAATTGGGTTCCCTTAAAACCCTCCAATTTGCCATTGCCTGTAGGCATTGTGAAGGCTAAAGGTACACATGGATTTCTGAAGAAGTTGGGTCCCTCTGAGGACGGCTTCAGAGGGATGGGGAGAGAAAGGCTGCTGTGGCTAAGCTGCTTCTTGAGCTACTGCTTGTCAGAAGTAGAAACGTATTGAGGGAAGGATCACTATCTAGTTACTCTTGTACTTCTTCTTGATTCATCTTCAACTGGCCTCTGCAGTAGAAAAGTAACTAGCCAAATGCCTCCTTAACTTGACTCATAAAACTATTATATTAGTTTTATTGGTGAATAGTCTGTATTTCAGTAAAAAAGTTTTTATTACTTGGCAGTTAACTAAACAAAGCAAATGCATTTAGTGACTCGGGTTTTCCTTTAAAATGCTTAAAAGCACTGTTTTAACTTTTGTCCTTGAAATTGTTCCAGTATTTCACTAAACTAGGTGGAAAAGTGTGCATGAAGACTGACAGAGATGTGAAATTTGAAATCATTACTAATCGTTTTCCACGTTGAGAGATGGGTTTTTGAACTCGTGGGTGTAGTGTGTGTGTGTGTGTGTCTGATCAGGGTATAGCGGGTGGATGGGGACAGTTTGTATGAAGTGAATGTTTACATAGCACTTCCCAGGTGTTGGAGAGCTCTTGTGTGGGGCTCTTTGACATCGTTTATTAGTTTTGATTTTTGTGCTTAATAACATAGCTAGTTTCTCTGGCACGAGTTTAAGATACTCTTAAACTCCTTATGTTGGGAAGTGATCTAAGCACGTCTTGCTGTTCTCTCCAAATGCCACCTGTTAACTTGTTTCCTCTTTCACCTTCACGTGTGACTTCACTATAATTGGGTGAACTTTGCTGTGGATAAAACACATGCTGGGAGTAGGGGGAGGAACCTGGGAATGTTCCCCCCACTGCGAGTGTCATCTTGGGCTCCGTCCTTGTCACCAGAGCCCTTGCTCTGAGCAGGGCTGCAGTAGGTGCCCGCAGGATTCCCTGGGCAGCTGCGTGGTGAAGGTACAGATGATGGGTGACATAACTTGGAAGAACACAGTAATCCAGGCATCCTACTGCAGAGGACAACTGGGATATATGATTTTAAGAGGTGGTTCAAGCGTTCTGAACCTCTTATAGGTGCCAGCTGCATTCCTGTGTGAAACATCACAGGAGTGATGATTGAGTGAAGCTGAGTTCCCCTCATCAGCAGCTATGGCTCTGCCTCTTTATAGATCTCAGTGCAAAGATTTACTCGACTTGACTAGAAATACACTTGACTTCCTCCTATTGTTAAGTTGAAATTTTCTGGAATAAAGATGCTTGGATTTTTGATTCTGCATTTGCAACTTGTTTTAGCTGTTAGATTAAATGCATACTTGCAAGAGCATCTCAGTAAATACTTCAGAAGGAGGTGTGTGAGTTTGTATCTTGTAGATGTGTGTGTGTTTGGTAGGTTATTAATTCACCATCATAAAATTGCTAAATTATATAGACCTGCTTTGGATACAGTTTTTACTACGTTTCCTGCAAATCGAAGCTTTCGACACTCGGTGTTCAGCATTTGACAGACTGGCCTGAAACTTTGTTAATATGTTTGTACCGGGATCCCCTGAACACTGAATCAGCAATGCTGTTTTTTGGTAGGGTTTCCTGGGGAATCACATGTGCTTTAGTGGTCTTGAACCTCTCCAAAACTTTTGAAGCCATTGGCCAACTTCAAGCAAATCTCACAAAGGGCAGATGTCTTCAAGTTGAGAAGTTTCACCATCCGTCTTACTAACAGGTGACTGGGGAGAAGAGAAAAACAAGTCCCCCAAGGGCTGTAACTAAGTGAAAATCTGAACTATGAGTTGAATCCAGTTAGACACAGAAGAAGCACAGAGTTGGGTGCCAAGAAGTAGGCAGTGAGATCTTGTATTTTGAATACCAAAGCTACTCCTAGGCTGAGGAACATGATTTTGATGACCAATTTAGAGCTACAGAGGGTGGTGTGCGGAGGGCATGTCCCTGCCTGAGGTTCAGCACAAGCTTTGGCTGCAGGTAGCATAGCATCCAGGTGGGAGATTTTGAGTAATGTGATCATGCAGTGCCATGCTGGGGTCATCCTGGTGGCCTGTAGGGCTGATAGTTGTGTGAAGGGGTTGAAACTGAGGTTGGTAAGTGATGGATCTCCAAGAATCAAATGTAATAGCTTCAGTGATGCTCTGTATCATTGGATAAACAGATCGAGAAAAGCCATTTTGTTCTCTCTGGCTCTCCCCGTGCAGGTCTCAGTTCCCTGATCTTCTTGTTGATGGAATAGGCTTTATCTAAAGTGAACAGGACTTTATGTGCATGTTGGTTGACAGGCAGTTAGCTTATGCCAAATTCTAATGTAGGCATGCCTATGATACAGAAATGCAGAAATACCTTCATCTAATGTGATCAGTCATCTTTTCCTCCCTATTAAGTGGAGGTAGGCATTTTAAAAATCATCCTGAGCTATATAAACTTACTGGTATTGCAGTCAGTGTATACACCAATACCAGTAATATGTATGAGATTAAAGCAGGGTTCCTCAATTTGAATTTTCCATGGTGCATTACACTTGTGACTGCACTTATTTCACTCCTCACCCTTATATTGTCTGTAAGAAAAACATATATAAGGGGACAAACACAGTTTTGAATGAGATTGACAGCATTTCGTAGCAGTTAAAATATGAAATATGCTTAACTCACTGTTAAGATAGATGCCATCAGCTTGCACCAAAGTCCCTTTAAACACCAGTTTGATAACATCCCGTGTGTTGTTAGATTCATTCACCTGTCAGCTTTGCTGGTCACAAAGACCTGCCTCAGACTAGCAGTAGATTTTAAATACTGGGCTTCTAAATCAGTCTGGCAAGTACAAATATCAACAGATACAAAATATAAAAAATAAACTAGCTTAAATAAAATCTTGGTAAGAATTCAAACTCCTCCATTTCCACTGAAAATGTTTGCAGACCTCTGTTTTCTGCAATCATTTCTTGATACCCTTCAAATGCAACCCAGGAGGTCGAATGATTTTATGGTGATTTTTTTTTCTTTGCTTTGCTTTTTTTAAAACTTATTAACCTACCACAAAGAGAAGGATGTAAGAGTGGGCTGGTGTATATATAAATAATGTTTTGGTGGATTGTTGGTTTTGGGGTGTTTTTATAGGAACTTTAGTGGTATTGAGCTGTATTTCTTTTGTCATTGAGAAATGAATATCTGAAATAGTAGTTGGTAAAGCGAAATACAGTTCCAGCCCTAAAATGATGATGCAGAGTATTGAACAGTTTATTTTCAGCAGCATTTTTCAGTCTCCTTTTTGAGAAAAAAACAAAGTATTTTGGTGAGAACTAACACTTCTGCCACTTTAAAAGTGAAAAGTTGTGAATGGAGCAAAACTTGATGTTTTGTTGCAGAAAAATGGTGTTTTCCCCTACGATATTTCTTCTCTGCTTTCCTGTTAAAGCCTAGTCTTGCTATTCCTGGGCATATTAGAGCTGGTTGACGTAGCCTAATCCGTAAGCAGCTCAGTGACTGGCTCTATTAAGAGATTTAGCCTATGGGAATACAGAAACTAGGAACCATCTTATAGCGCTGATGTCAGACTGGATTTTTTTTGTGAAGTCTAAAGCAGAACTGGGGGTTTGTCAAACCCATGGTTTTGAATACCTGAAAACAGAACGAAACTGTTTATCTTACTGGATTTAGGTGGTCTTTAAGGATAGCGCTGTCAAATACCAGTCTGCAACACCGAGCATTAATGTTAGGCACTTACTAGATGCAGCGTGTTAAAGAGCTGCTGCTGCTGCCCATTTGCAGCCTAATGTGTTTATTAGACAGTCTTCCCAGTGGCATCTTGGAGTGTCTTTTTGCTAAAAAATTCATGAGCGTTATTGGCTTTCAGTCTGAAAATGCAGCGTTGTCTTGTTCCTGCGGAGCGCGCTCCTCCAAAGCCACCGCAGAGACGTCCGAGGAAGGAGATCCTCGAGGAAGGAGCCTTCAGCTTACGCATTTGCTCATCGTCTGTTAGGGCCTTTTGTAGACTGTGAGCAAAAATATAGGAGTAAATCGTGCTGGAGTCAGTTTGGTCTTCTTTTATATATAGGCTCAATTACATTATCCAATAAATTATATTCCTTTTCTTACTTCTGGTTTGTAGAGTTCAAGTGTAAAGTAGGATTTAGTAATTATTATCGTAAATCTTATTTTAATGATATTCTCAGTAGTCTCTTCTTCAAAAGAAATTGTGTCCTCTAAGTAACTAGTGTTATTTTCACATCGAAAAGGCTCCTGACAGAGAGACATAGGTGCGCATCAGACTTTAATCCAAGCCCTTTAAAGGTGACTTCTGAGTTTTGCAACTTACTGCTCTCACCCTCCTCATAGGAAGAGTATGTTTCACATTTCCCTTTTATGCGATGTGGCCGTTACAAGGTGGTGAACGTTGTAAGCAGTTTCATCCGTGGCAGAGGTGGCCATGCCCCTGGATACGGGAATTTGTGTTTCTCGTGTGAGGTTGATGCTGACAGCTGGGGCATTAGACGTCTCGCTCGTGTGGCACAGGAGGGCAGAGCGCGGCTCTGTGGCGGCGGCGCGGGGCCTGCGTTGGCGCGGGGCCCTGGTCGGCGCGGGGCCCTGGTCGGCGCGGGGCCCTGGTCCGCGCGGGGCCCTGGTCGGTGCGGGGCCCTGGTCGGTGCGGGGCCCTGGTCGGTGCGGGGCCTGCGGCGGCGCGGGGCCCTGGTCGGCGCGGGGCCCTGGTCGGCGCGGGGCCTGCGGCGGCGCGGGGCCCTGGTCCGCGCGGGGCCCTGGTCGGCGCGGGGCCTGCGTTGGCACGGGGCCCTGGTCCGCGCGGGGCCCTGGTCGGTTGGTCGTAGCGCGTCCGGTTCATTCCCGTTCAGGCCGCTCGGCCTTTCGGTGGCGCCTCTTCAGGCGGCAGGAGCAGCCTGGGAGGTGTAATCCTCATTTATTCTTTGCCTCCGTTTGTTAGGCTTGTAATAAATCTGACAGTTTAACAGGCCTTGTTTGGAAGATGGCCTGCGCAGATAAGAGATAAAATGCACATTATCTTCTTCTGCATGAACTCTGGGTGATTAACTGGCTTCACTGGCGCTGGGGATCCGTGCGGGAAGGTTTGCTCCGTGTGCCGGGCTTCTCGATGGCATCTGAGGAGTGCAGGAGCTGCCACAAATCCTTGCATTTGATTCATACTGCAGGTTTTTTCCCACTCCGTCTCCTCCTTCACGAGGCCTCTATTTTTCCTTTTTTTTTCTCCCCTCCCTTGTGTTTTATTTTGGGTTTACATTGTTTGAATTTTCCTTTTTTTTTGCCTTGGAAGATGAATGTCTTGTAAAAATATGATGTTTACTATTGCTTTATAATTAGGCTAAAAAATCTCTCTGTATATTCTAACAGAGAGGAGTTTCTGGTGGAGGATGTGGAGGAGGATGTGCTGGCACAATGAGAGCAGAAGTGATTGTTTTGCTACTGATAACAAGAAAGAATGAATTGAAACCTCTTTCCAGCTCTGTCTTTGCAATCTCCCAGCATCTGGTAGAAACTAGAAAGGTCTCAATGGCTGGAATTGCCAGCATGTGCTCTCTGCAAGTGCATTCATATAATTTTCTGATTTTGTGATTTACATTTAACAGTTGAAGGAATTAGGCTGAAATGCACCTGTACACATGAATTTTTGAAGCTCAGGCACCAGTGCTGCTCATAAGTCAGCAAGTCGGGCTCCTACTTAGTTATACTTTCTTTTTTTTTTCTGTTTTATTTTTAGGGCAAGTTAGGAAAAAAAAATCTGTATTCCAATGAAAAATCTGCTACCAACACCAGAGGCAAACCACTAAATCCCATAGTGTGGGGTATTATGTTTCTGTTTTGGAGTATGCTACAACTCCCAAACAACTTCACAATAAGAAAGGCAGCGCCTAATCTTGCAAGCTTGTTCGTTCTGGAAGGCATTTTCCTGCAAATAAATACTGTTTTTATTATGTGCCATAATGCCATTAGTTCGTTAACAAAAATATTTCTTTCTTCACAATTCAGTAATTACTGCCATTTCTGGTTTTATTAGTTCCTGGTTTGGTAGTCCCTTTTTTATTCCATGCCAAACTAAGTAAGCCTTATCTGCTTCTTCTTGATTTGATTGCCAAATTTTGTTTCAGAAGATCTGTGATGGAGCATGTATTACATTTTTGTTACTTTTGAAATGCTAGATGAACAGATCTGTCCAATATTTTTTTATCTTTATTCTTTCTAGAAAATCCTAAAGAGAGAAATAAAAGGATCAGAGGAACAGGGTGAATGCTATTTTCTGATCTGAGGTAGTTTCCTGGAGGGGATGAACAAGCCCCTCAGAACAACCCCAGTTTGAACAAAAACTTTTGAGCCTCTGATTTGTCATTCTGCACTCCATGGCATCAGTTTTGAATTGCCACGTTACCTGGTAAAGTGTAAGGTTTGCAAATTTGAGTTTCACAGTCTGGTCTTGGAAGCTGTCAGTGTGATACAAGAGCGTAAAAATACTTTGAGCAACATAACATCTAAATTTCTGTTAAAAAAAATGTGTATTATAAAATTATGAGTAGTAATGATTAACCAAGAAAGTCTAGATAGATGGATAGAAAACGCATGAAGAAATTGGGTGGTGCTCATCTCTTGGTCAATCTCTACCTATCTTTTTAGTTCTACTCAGCAATAGGAGACATGACTTTAGTGCCTTTCTTAGCTCAAGTCTCCAACCCCTTGCTTTTCAGGAGAGTATTGAAATCACGTGTGTAAACTAATCTGACCGTGTTTTAAGATTCCTCCCGCATGTGAGGGTTGGTTGCTCTTGCCTTCTTTGCCTCATAACCGTCAAGTTTCAGCAAGAAGGTGGCTCGTGCGCTGGGAGCCTGTTCTGCATGATGGAAAAGAGAGGCTCAAAACCCCTTTGAGAAGGGGGAACTGAATCTCCATCCAAACAGCCATTTCTGGCTGTTCATAATACGATAGTATGCAAGAGCAAGGCGGTAGGTTATCACACCACAACTTTTAAAAGATCGTTCCTGCTCATCCTCCTAATTCAGAGGATTTGGGTTTCTGAATCGTAAGAGAACAGCAGAACTGTATCCATCCCACTAACCATTTCAGTAGGAGTTGTCTTGCCCGTATCCTTTTGCTTCCTAGTACTCTTACTGGAGAATACCGGGCAACTTTCCTTCTGGGTCATGAGAATCTTTTCTGAATGGCCCTCGAAGTGCCCAAAAGCTCCTCTGTCCTCCTTACCTAGCTCTGCAGGGACACCTAAAACACCACAGCTGTAGAGCTTAAGTTATAGATATTTAAGCTGTTGAATGTGTGGCTTTTGCTGTTTTTGTTTGGTTTTGTTCTGTTTTTTTTTTTTTTAAATGTCGGTATTGGGAGAGAAGAAAATGAGTGGAGCTGGCGGTAGGTTTCCAGAGAAACTTGGTGATGAGTAAAAAACCCAAGTAACTCATTATAAGAACAAACTGATAATGCTTCTGAGAAACAGGTTTAATGGTTCAGAAGTGCAAATAAAAAAAACCTCTTTGTTTAGCAAAAGTTTTGCTAACTTTAACATGGGGAGAAGGTCCTAGTTTCAAAATAGTGGTCTTGTTTTTTTCCCTTACATGCAGAAAGATGAAGTTTTGGTGCTAGTGGAGGGAGGTTGGTGTTAATGCATCTTCCAAAGGCTCGTGTCACGGACACAGAGGATTTCCTGCTGGGTAGTGTCGGTGTGAGGGGAGGAAGAGTCACGCTTTGTATGTGTGAGCTTCGGATAAACCCCGAGTCCCGCAAAAATGAAGTTCTCGTTAAAGTTACGTGGGAAGAGCAGGTGGGGTAACTCTCCAGAACTCCCCTGCTTGCTTTTCTGGGATGGTGGGATGCAGGGAAGCTCGCTCTGAATGCTCACCCAGACTTGAACTGCCCCTGGTGAATGTGCAAGAGCCCTTCTTGAACTGCTCTGCTTGCTTGTCTCTGGAAAGATGCTGGACTGATCTGCATTTCTCAGGTGTCATTTGGGAAGCCTTAGGAAAGAAGGCATTCCCCAGCTTAAGTTTTCTTCTGAACTTTAGGGCACCATCTGAGTCTCATTCAGCATTCACATGATCTCAGGGCTGTGCTGCTCTCATCATGATCACTGTTTTTTTTTTTTTTTTCTCTCACCCTTGGCTACTGAAAAATTATGGTTTTAAGTACAATAAGGACTTACTGCAAATGCTCAGCAGGGCAAGCAGTGAGCTGAGATAGGCAGTTGTTCAGAGTATTGGGCATCCCGGGCTGCACGAGTTCCGTGCTCTGCAGCGAGGCGGGTCGGGGCTGGTGCGAGGCCACGGGGACGTCCCCGGCCGCGGAGCTGCTGCTGGTGCCTCTTCCCATCCAGCCCGACCGCTCTGCTGGGCTGCAGCACCCAGAAGTTCTTGCTCTCCTGCAAGTGGGTGGCTCTCAAAACACTGGCGGCATGTATATGTGTACATCTATGTATATGTCAGTGTGTAAATATATATATTCACACCTATATATGTATGTATATGTGCATACACATATTCATGTACAACAGAATAGAGAAGAAGATAGCGCAGGTATTATCCAAACAGGCTCCGTCACCATTCCTGTCAAGACCTTGTGAATCCCCAAAGGGAAGAGGAAAGAAAATCCCAGTCTTTCTGCTCCCTGTCTGCCTTGGGCCACCAGTTTGACAGGTCATTTGGAAACGGATGGGAACAACCGGCAGGTTCATTTTCCTCCCACTCTTTATCAAAAGCACCCGGTGAGTTTCTATTCGAGATGCAGTTTAGCCATCCAGAGGCTGCATCTTCTGCAGCCTTGTGAATTTGCCCTCTCCCGCCCTTCTTAAGAGCAATAACTGAGCAAAGGGCTTCCTAAAACATGAGTTTAGGGCCTGGTGTGGAGCTGGCACTGGGAGCAGACATGTGGTTTTAGTTTTAACACGTGGTAGCTTGATATGTTATTTTCCTCATGAAATAGATTAAACATGTAAAATACTTGTCAGTTGCTCAGCGATACCCTGGAACAGGCTGCTCAAAGAGGCTGTGGAATCTCCTTCTCTGGAGATCTTCCAAACCCACCTGGATGCCACCCTGTGCCCCGTGCTCTAGGTGTCCCTGCTGGAGCAGGGGGGTTGGACTAGAGGTCCCTTCCAACCTCAGCCATTCTGGGATTCTGTGATTTTAGCATGGAACAAGAGATTTGGAAGTATAAGCAGAACTACTCATGGCTTCTCCAAAATAACTCTTTCCCTATACTTTCTTCTTTTTCAGTTGCTGATATGTGTTCAAGATGAGTGGGATGGGAGAAAATTCCTCTGACCCGTCCAGGGCAGAGTCACGAAAGCGCAAGGATCCTGATCAGCTTGGACCCAGGTTAGACCATTTATGATCTACAAGTCTCTGCTAATCATCCTTATTCTTCAAACAGCTAAGGAGAGACTACTTTCTCTTAACTTTTGCTGTGTGTAACAGAGCTAGGCAAGCTTTCCTAATGTAGCTCACTAATAAAATTCTGTTTGCCTAATTTCTTTAAGATATGTTTTTGTAGTTGGAGCAGTTCATTTTACTTTTATCAAATTACTGTCATTTTTCAAGCTGTCCAGGAGGCAAACAAACTGACACCAAATACATTTTTAAACTCCTATTTCAGCCCTAAAAGAAGCACTGAGAAACGTAATCGAGAGCAAGAGAATAAATACATAGAAGAACTTGCAGAACTGATTTTTGCAAATTTTAATGACATCGACAACTTTAACTTTAAACCTGACAAATGTGCAATCTTGAAAGAAACTGTGAAGCAAATTCGTCAGATAAAAGAACAAGGTAAGAGAACTTATTAATTGGCTTTGAATATTTTAACTTGTTTATTTTTATTTTGCTTTTGGCAAACCTTTTCAGCTTTTCTTCAAATTTCCAAGTTTTTTTTTAGTTGTTAAGAAAATATATTGTAATACAACGTGAGTGAAGTGTTAAATGTCTTTCCAGCATTTTCAAATTAGGCTTCATGTAGAGTTCAGAAATTACTTAGAAAATAAGTCAGTGTGATGGAATTGAAATCTGGTGTATTTTCACAAAAGTTAGCGTTGCACTACAGTTAAAAAAAAACCCAAAGAAGCCAAAAAACCCACCCTTTTTGTATATACTTTCATGAATGATGAATCCATTTAAAATAGGAATAATCCACAAGTGTGAGGTATGAAAGTTTTTTGTATTCCCCCATTTGCTTTCTTTGTTCATATGAATAGATATTGTGGACTAAATTATCTACGTCCCTTAAATTATAACGTCATATCCTGAACTACAATAGATTTGAAACTATTCTAATCTCTAGATAGAGTCCTGTTATAAATGCAAAGTAGAGAACGTGACAGTTTTCTTCCTGTTCTTTGTCCAGAAGATTAGTTTTGTATTTCTTTTCTTTTGATATGCTTCCTATTTAAAGAAAAAAGATTTTAGAAACTTGAAAAATTTGTGGGTTTGTTTGTGGCATAAATTAATCCAGACAGGCACGAGTAGTACTGCAGGTGTTTGGGAGAGAGAGATTCAGATTCTTAAAGTGTGTGCATCTCTCTTTAGGGCAATATTGGATTCTCTTCAAAACTGGTGGTTGGAGTAATTCCTTTAGCTTTTAAATGCCTTCATGAGCATCCTTCTTTTGCTCAGTATTTAAGGTTTCTTTGGGAAAACAAGACTTCCCTGTCCATACTGTGTATGTAAATTTATAAAAGCAGAGATTCCAGGTTGTGTGATTTGAGTGTAGGTTCGTTCCTAAAGCAAGTAGGTTAGCAGACCTGTTCAAAGCTAAGTGGGAAGTATCGCATTTTATGTCAGCTGCCTCTGAAGTGTCTGTATTTGATTAATCTTTAGGAATGTTCCTATTTCTCAATTTCTTCTGCTAAGTTGCCATAATTTACATAGCAGTCAAGCTGGGAAGTCAACGGGGAAGGAGCTATTCCCAATGAGAGCAAAATGGTGCTTTGCCTGCGGAGCGGGCGCGCAGAGGCAGACCTGGGAGCCCCCTTGACGGGTTTCTCGGCACGTTCAAAGCGTGATGACTCGCAGCAAGTTCAGAGCCAGGTTCAGAAGTTTGGCTCTAGCTAACGAAACTCTGGCAAATCCAGCATTTCATATGGCTGAAGAAGCCATATGAAAAACAGTTTTTTTTCTGTTACGTAAGGCAACTTCCTGGGCTGCTTCACACTCATCAGACCAGGTCGCGTTAAAATTATTTAAGCTGTCGTGGACTACCAATAGTGCTGGAATTGCACCAAAACCGAATGTGCACTTCATTTGCTAAGCCCATAAAGATTTATTTTAAACAACTGGAAATGCAGTTGTAAGACAGACTAAAATGCTATGAATATTTTTCATTAAAACAAGTAAAAGTAGCTTGCAACCACTGAGCAATAAAAGTAAAAATACTTTTTATGGTGATTTGCTGCACAAGGTTCTTCACCTGAGAATAATTAGACTGTCTGACAAGTCTTTGTATCTCTACATATAAAACTCAGCTAGCTATGGACTAAACTAGACTTTACTCCTTTCCAAGGGGTACTGCAAAACACTGAGCTCTTCAAGGTGTTCATTAACAGTATCTCAGGAGCTAGAGACAAAGATTAGAATACCGGAAATTATTCCTTTGAGCTAATTGATAGTTTAATAACTGCTTCCTACGGTTTGCTTTTAAGTCTGTTTGCTTTTAAAGCACTTTAAAGGGATTTTTGGTTTTACGTATAAAATTTTAATTTTAAGAAACTATTCAAATCACAGCATCTTATGAAATGCAGCTTTGTTTCGGAACAGACACTTGGATAATAAGTAGGACTTCAGTGGTCAAACCATGTAAGCAATACAGGGCACCTCTCCATCTGTTGCATGCTGCAAAAAACCAGTGACCTCATCGAGGCGAACATGCCGAAAAGCTAGCATGGATTTTACTGTTGCTCTCACAGTTGGCAGGAAGCTCATGGCATCACAGTGGGAATCCTGAGCTTGTATCATCCATCATTTAAATCTGTTTTTAATGGTTCTGAATCCTTCTCATTGCTTCTGCACTGCTAACGAGTGAAAATGAAGAAGGAAGGAGTACCCCTTGATATTCGGTTCCTATGTTAAGCTTGCTGGGCAGGTAGCTGAAAAAATTTGTAGGGTTTTTGCCATAGTAATACTGTATGATTTAGTATAATACTACACTGATACATTTGGCATGCAAATACATATTTGCAGTAATATATCTGTTATCTTTACATCAATTCTCACAGAATATGCTTAAAAGTTTCTTTAGTTGTGGCAGGTTAGAGATTCATTTTATTATGTGTGAGTAACTGAATTCATTAAATCAGTTAAAGATACCTGGAAGATGTAACCATTAGATGTATTTTGGTCTGGGTCTGGGTTTTGGTCTGGGTTTTTAAAATGTTTTTAGTACTTGGGAGCATGAAGATGAGTTTCTTTACAAAAGCTTAATTTTCTTCTGTGGCCATTTACTGAATTGTTGGGTAGAGATTTGCGGATGTCCAGAGGAGATGGAAAAATGTGATTTTGACAGGAAGATGGAACAGCAGTTGTATTCATGTAAATCCTAAATGAAATATTCCTGTGGGTGATAATGAGACCTGTGTTGCAAGCGGCTTGGGAAAAAAACAAAAACCCTTTCGTTCAGTTACATATTTGTGGCACGCAAGTGGTATATAAAGATGTTTATATATTTGTCTTACATGGTCATCCCAAATCTTAGCTCTCTTGTTATTTGTGGCCCATGTTATACCAACTATAAGAATAGTAGTCATATATGTTCCAGATGTGTATATAGCGTAGACAGATGTGTTCAAGCACATTAAGTTCTGATTTGTACATGTACATGTTAGATTTAAAACTTTTGGTTAAGGAAAGTATAAGGACCACTGGGGGTGAATGTTCCTTCATATGTGAGACAACCAAGCAGCTGTATTTTTTATTATCTTCCTTAAGTGCAATCAGCAAAACAGTGCCTGGTTGATTTACGATCCTGTATTTCGTTTTCTTGAACTTCAGCATTTTTGACAAATTAATTTAAGTTTCATTCATTTAAGCACTTCTGAAAATGATTTTACATATCTCAAGTCAACAAACTCCAATACCAGATGAAAGGAATCTGGATTTGCTTCTTCCTCTTGTGTTAGTTTATAATCAGTGGGACTGTTTCACATCAATCTCATTTGATTTTATATCTTATGCTAGGTTTGTTTTTCCTTTAGCTCACATAATCCGAGTGATTGCCTCATCCTTTACTTTTCCTAGTATGTTCTTGGTTGCCACGTCCTCCTCTGGTTGGTATTCGCCTTCCGCGCATTCAGAGGGGCATGGGGATGCCCAGGTGCTCCCTTGTGTGCCGGCTCTGCCTTCCCTCCGTGTCCCGCTCCCCTGTGGCCCCGTTGCTGGCCGGCGTTGGCGCTCCGCACGTTAACTTTGCGGTAGGGCAGTGCGGGGCTGTGGGGAGGCTGATTACCAGCCTAGCTGTTAACGTGCACAGCTGAGCTGTCAGGTCTTGTTTTCAGCACAGCCCTTCCCGACAGGCCCTGCATGAGTGAATCACTGTGTGAAAGCCAAGCAACGCCGGGAGAAAGAAGTTGTTGATGGAGAGAGACGTGCAGGAGTTTTCGGACCAGTATGAATTAAGAACTCTTGTTGTTAATCCTGTGTATCTGCTTTACTTCTGGTTGCACATCTGATCTGAAAAACAGCTTTTGCTTCCTGATAGCCTGCTCCCTTCTAACCACATGTTCACTCCAGCAGATACCGTGTTGTTGCCTCCAGCACCAGTACGCAAGGAAAATCACTTGCTATAGGAAAACAACATGGCCTTAAAGCTGTAATGAGATGCGAGTTTGGCTGCTGCTACTTTTAATTTATCAGATCTGAATTCAGATTCATATTTCACAAGGTATTTAAGCAGCTGCCTAACTTTAAGCACATGAGTAATCCCTGCTAAGTCAGTGGAACTACTTACAGTTTAAAGTTATGTGCATAAATATCTTACCCAGTCAGCGTATTAATACAAGAAGGCATATGCAGACATGGTTTTGGTTCTTGTTTTTGCTTTGCAAATATTTTGGTTGGGCAATTTTACATATTACGTGTAAGTAAATTGAGCGGTCAAGATTTAAAATTGGTGCCATCGTCTGCACTGATTTGTCGTTTTTGAATCCTTTTTGAAGGACTTCTGCGTGGCTATTATAACTTACAGGTGCTGCACAGGCTGGTAGGATTTTAAGAGCGAATTAAGTGTCAGAGGAATTTGTGCTGTGGAAGTAGAGCAATTAAGGCGTAACGTTTACCAAAAAAATCTATTACTGAATTTGCTTTGCTGTCTCCTCTACCTGAGCCTAGCGGGGAATGATGCAAGTGCCTTTAATCTTCCTCTGAGCATTGTAGAGCTCCTGGGCTAAGTACCCAGTTAGGGTGACTTTGCTACTACCGTGCCTCCAGAGAGATGTGGATTCAGGGAACAATTTGATCAGTTTTTAGGTAATGCGAAACGTCAGTTTCTTTTCTGTCTCCAATGAAATGTAGGTGTTAGAGAGCAAATTTGCCAAGTGTGACATTTCCCAGCTTTTGCTTATTTTACTGGGTCTGTGTATCGTGCAGGCTCGTGGGCTTGGGCCTTGTCTATGTACAAATTAAGGTGCTTCAACTATGCTCATACTTTTCTGTGGAAGCAGTATTAACATTTTACCAGTGTGATTTATGAGCAGAGCAGCTGACGGCACCCTTATGACTTGTAGCTGTGTCTACAGCAAGCTCCAGCTCTTATTGTGGCAAAGACACCAAAATGAACCTCAAACTTCAGTGAAAATCAAGAAGGCAGCATAAAATCTATGCAAGTAACAGGGTTTAGTTGAGTAGTTTTTTTTTTTTTCTTCCTGAATCACAGCTAAAATGCTGTTTTAGAATAGATACAGCTTTGTTCCCCAAAGTTAATGAGACTGTTCACTCGTCCTCTGGTTAGGCGATTTAAGTAAACCTTGCGATTATTTATTTTAACTAAGAACGGTAAGAGGGCGGATATCAAGTTGTTGTTGCAGAAGCTGCAGGCTGCTTTTAATCCGTGAAACCAGGGGGCTGCGAAGGTGGCGGCTCAGCCCCCGTCCCGGCCGGGGGCTCCTGTCTCCTGGCGCACGTTGACTCCTGCGTTCATGGACTCGTGGAGCTGTGGGTCTAGAAGGGAGCCCTGAGCTGCCCGCGTGGCCACGGGACGACTGAGCAGAGCCACGGACTGTCCAGCCCCACCGTTTGCTCCCATGGGATGAGGCTCTCAGTGCCCTTCAACTTGTGATGAAGGTGGTGGTGAAGGATGACTTCAGGTCTTGAAGTTTTAGACTGGGCAGCCAGACTTGGTCTCCGGGTTTTGGAGGAGGAGGAACTAAATGTGAACTCATACCCCTTAAGATAATTTTGTTTTTTACAAATAGTAATTATTGGCAGGTGGCACAGGAAATCTTGCTTGCTTGTTTTACATCCTGCTTGTATTCTGCTTTTCTCTGATCTTTTTCTATTTTGTTTTCTTTTGTAACTTCTAAGCAACTAAGGCAGAAAAATCATTCCAAACTAGCGGAGCATTGGGCATAAAGTATTTCTGAGATAGAGATCTCCCCTCACTTTTTATCCTGTTGTGCTGCAGGTTGTTTATAGTATGGTGTGTGGCCTCAGAGATAGTTGTGATCTACATTAGTAGTGTTGTAACTTGGGGAATGCTACAAAGGGCTAAGGTGTTCTGCTATACTTAACATGCTTTTGAGGATATGTCTAAAGTGCTGCCTCTTTGATCTTTGTAGGAGTTTTTGTTACTTTAATATCTAACAATCGTGGGATGTTTTTTATTATTTTATTTATTTATTTTTGGAAGAGTAGTAAAAGTGCACTGGATAAGAAAGATGGAGACATTTCTTCCTGACATTTAAGATTCTTGGAAACTGCCCTCGCTTCACTGACAGTATGTATCTGTCAGGCTGCATTTAAACTCTCACTGAATGTTCTAAGGTTCAAAACTTTACAGTTTTCCTTTTGTAGTGTATCATGTAACTTCCCATGGATACAGTCACTAAATCTCATTAAAATGTTCAGCAATTTACATTTTGGGAAGAAAAAAAAAAAAGCTGATGTTTTCCACCAGCTGCTGTATCTTCGGAGGAATCTGCTCAAGGAGAAGGAGTAATTTCAGGTACTAAGGAAGCATTTGAGTCATAACGCTTGTGTCTGCAGTTGCTGTTGCATCTGGAAAGCGTGCAGTGACATTTGACCACCAGGACTTTCTCTGTGCTTCAGAAGGGTGAATGCAACATGCTGGTCTCAGCTGCACATAAAGCAAATAAATGGACAAGTAGATTAGACATCAACGTGACTATCTTTGTGGAGCACATTAACTTGACTGCCTTTGTGGAGCTTAATTTATGGAATAGCAAATTAATTTACTGAGAGCAGTGTTGATACTGCAGTCAAAATAAGACAATCTATTTTAAGGAAGCTGGCTTTTGTTACACAGCTTTTATCTTTTCCTTTTAAAGACTACAGCCTGAAAAATGATCATATAATATTTACTCACAATGGGGTGCAATGCCTTTTATACCATGTTTGAATCTTGAAAACCTGTGGATTCGCAGCACATTAAAAGAGTATTGATCAAAGGTTCCTCTGTGTTCAAACCGGAACCAAGATAATTACATCTGTTTTAAGTCATATATTTTGTTATTTCCATAAAAGATTGTTTATATGGATAACAATCCATTTAATTAGAAATAAGGGTTCATAAACATGAAATGGCTGAGGGTATGAACTGCGGCTACTACTTTTAGTGTCACGTTTGTCTATACAAACCCATAGGTTGTAACTAGGGAAAAAAAACATAACCTGAAGATTGATGGGTGACATAGAAAGAGGATCATCTATTTGCTTTGTCATGTGCAGTTGTTGAGCTTTTAGTGAGTGTCCTTAAATAGACGATGCGATGGCCAAGATATATGTACCTTTGCAGTTCCTTTGATTATTAGGGTTTATTGGCACATCCCTATGTGCTTCCCAAGGCAAGAGTCTGCAGCGAGCGCGTTGTAACACGCACGTACCTCCTGCCGCTTACTGCCGAAAGCAAACCGCTCTTCTCCACCAGTTTGATTTCATCTTCTTAAAAGAATGAAACGAGGGGAGAGCAAACGTCAGTAAGATGAGAAAAGGGCATAAGTAAGTTCTGTTAAATGTATCAAAGCAGAAATACTTGCAGCCGTTCTGTAACTGGAGATGCTGCAGATATTGCTGTGTTACCTGCAATAGCGTCCGGGTCTAGTGCTTTGGAAAGAGCCATGTGGTGCTACCTCTGTATATTTAGGTCCTATTGCTCTGGAAGCGGAAAGGCATTTCCCTGCAAACCCTCCTTTGGTTTGAGGCACAGATTTTGTTGCAAATTTGTAGCAAATTAATGAGGAATTAGGTGCACTGTGTGCCACATCGACCCTCCTGGTCAGGTTTTTTCTTTCAAAATATGTGCTGTAATTCTGTGGAAGTTCTTGGCATGATGTAGCAGTCTCTGCATGAAACATTTTGGCTCACGCTGCGGCAGAGATCAGACTAGACAATTAGAGTGTTGTCTTGTCATCTTAAGATGTGCAAATATGAAAGGAACTAGCCTTTTACTGGTTACTTTTTCTTCTGAGGCACAATTTCCTAGAAAGACTTGGAACAGCCCCCAGTTCCCATGATCTTTCCGAGAGATACGTCTTCCCGAGGCAGGTTATTCTATGTCAAATTAGGTCTGGGACCATGTTCAACGTTAAAAAGGAAGTGTGTTTATATATAACAATTGATTCACTTGGAAAATGAAAAGAGAAGAGGAAGAGATGTCAAGGTTGTAAATTCTAAATATAGATTGGAAAATTGGGACGGACCCTCATTCAGATGCTTTTTTTTTCCCTGATGTTTTGATTGTTTTGGTGCTGAGTAGAAAACACCTAGCTCCAATAACACAGTGTTTTTCCTGTCTTACTTCTCTTTTGCCAACCTTTTTTCCTTTACAGTGTGGAGAAAATATCTGAATGTTTCAGTTTATTTTTCTACCTTTAGCTATTTCTTAACCTTGTCCATGATTTTTCTGAAAGCAGTGATCCCTGTCAGTAGCTGTCAAAAGCGATCTTTCAGGTAGAAGAGATACTCTTCCCCTGTTTCTCCCTTTTCTCATGAAGGCCTTTATTTTTCAGCCTGTGCCATTTTCCTTTCATTTCTGTCCTTTTTTTTAAATACTTCTCCTGCATTTTGCTGTTCACTTCTCCCTCGTTATTACTCTTTTTATGGTTAAAACTGCACTGAAGTCAAGTATCGGGACAAGCTGATGTCACCACAGTTGTGACCGTTTTGATCAATTTTTGTTTTCTCTCTGATGCTCTTTTATTGGAGTCTGTTTTTTTTTTTTTTTTTTTTCCTGTAGCACTGCAACAAGAAATCATCAAATAGTTTTGCAGAATGTGATGAGACTTGCTGATGAATTTTTGACTGTTACAGTGATCGATACTGTGATCTACCAAAATTACTGTTAAACTTGTAAGTTGAGTCACTGTCTACCTAACTATCTGAGATGCTGATTCTTAACTGGACATTACAATAATACAGCTTGTTGGGCTGTCTGTGTTGAAAGTACAATTAATGTTTGCAGTTGGCAGTCAAAAATATAAAGATGCCCTGCAAACTTTTTATCTCCCTTGTTCAACATCAGTGATAGAGGGAGGGAGGCTATTTAAAAGACCTTTTTTTTTAAACATAACTGGAGATGGGTATTGGCTTTGCTGCGATTTGTTGCGAGTTACGGTACAAGAATCCTGCTCTTCCCTTTTGCTTTGTCGTATTTGTGGAAGTTGTCATTATTGCTTTGTTTGAAGCTCAGAAAAGAGGTCATCTGTTACCTCAACAGCTCAAAACCTTTCCATAGTGAGTAGACGACTTACAAAAGCACTTAGAATTTGGATATGTAGATCAAAAAACAGTGTCTTCTCACAAGGCTACAGGGATTGAAACGTTTGGGTTGAGATGGACCCAGAGTCCTGTGTGAAATAACAGCTGCTAGTTAAAAGGTACGGATTCGGACCCGGTTCGTGGGCGTAGTCCCTACAATGACCTAGTTCCCAGGAAAGACCATCCTGAGTGAGGGCAGACCCTGCTCTCCAGCATTCCCTGGTGCTGGCCGTGAGATTTGGAGAGCTCAATGCTGCAGCGTGGCCCCGCGCTCCGGCTGCCTGGCGTGGGCAGCGTGTGAGGGGCAGAGCGACCCCCTGCCCGGCGCGGGCAGCGTGTGAGGAGCAGAGCGGCCCCCTGCCCGGCACGGGCAGCGTGTGAGGAGCAGAGCGGCCCCTGCCCGACACGGGCAGCGTGTGAGGAGCAGAGCGGCCCCTGCCCGACACGGGCAGCGTGTGAGGGGCAGAGCGGCCCCTGCCCGACACGGGCAGCGTGTGAGGAGCAGAGCGGCCCCCTGCCCGGCGTGGGCAGCGTGTGAGGGGCAGAGCGGCCCCCTGCCCGGGATGGGCAGCGTGTGAGGAGCAGAGCGGCCCCCTGCCCGGGATGGGCAGCGTGTGAGGGGCAGAGCGGCCCCCTGCCCGGTGTGGGCAGCATGTGAGGAGCAGAGTGGCCCCCTGCCCGGGATGGGCAGCGTGTGAGGAGCAGAGCGGCCCCCTGCCCGGCACGGGCAGCGTGTGAGGAGCAGAGAGCCCCAGGGTACACGACAGCCACCATGGCCACACCGGACCCTCCACGCCGGCGCTGCTCCAGCCGCCATAGGGCTCTCACTCTTCGGGCAGCTCCTCGCCCTTGGCAGAGCCGGGAAGGTAACGCTCGCTGGGGAAACACGGCCAGCGCTGCTGTTTGTGTTTACACCGTGCTTCAGCGAGATGCACCGAGCTGCTCTGGTTTGGAAGGCTGCGTTGCACAACGCCGTGCTGGCTGTAACTCCTTCCAGCAGCTGTTCTCTCCTCCTCCTGCACCTGAAGTCATACGGCCACTGCTGAAATATGTGAAACAAATCATACATGCAGTCTCACAGAACTTGGATTGAATTTTTTCCTTCCGCAACTGAAATGCAAAGGTAAGCAGGTTCTTTCAGGGAGCTTTTATTTTTCCTTCTGCCCGCCTTGCCGGTACAGGAGCATCTCTGTTTCTAAATGCACTTATCTGTGTGGCTGGAGCCTGCGCAGATGGGCAAGACAAGCAGGGAGAGGGACCCCAGCTCCTATTTCTGAATCCGCGGCTATTATAGCACCAAAACTTGGCTTGTCCTTAACGATTTAGAGCTTTTTTTTTCTAAAGAATTTATCTGCTCCAATCTGGGCTATTAGAAGCAGTAGGAGCCCTGTTACCCATGTTAGCATGGACACATTAAATTAAGCTCATTTCTGTTCTTCCTTAGCTGTCTTCAATTATCTGCGCTCCATCTTGGCCTACGCTTTATTATGGAAACCCTTTTCTCTCACGAACATCCTAGGGGAGCTCATGAGCCATCGTATTTCTTTTTGGTGCACCATATTAGGTTTCTAGAAAACTTTGCAGTCGCCTGTGGCAGTTTGTTCTTTGCCTGTTGTTGGGAATGATTGGGTATGTCACGAAGATTTATCGTCAGCATCCTAAAATAAAGATATTTTGTAATCATGGTGATGTGGCACTCGAAGAAAGGCAGGCATCTGTTTCCTTTTAGCAGTTGGTTGAGTGCATGAGAGTAAGGCTTCAAGAAAAAGAGTCTGGCTAGATTAATATGCCTCTACAGTATGTTATTTTGGCCTAAGTTTTGGAAACCTATATGTTTAATTAGCTTGGCAATTGTATTTGCAAATCCTAGGCTAAGGAGTGTTAACCCTTGTATCTGTATTTTCAAAATGCTGCCTGTGTCTTTATGCTTCAGAGAAATAACTGGAGAGCTGTTACCATTTGTGAAAGCAATATATTGTTCCTGAGACAGCAACAGAGCTTTTAAGTAAATTATCCAGTCTTGCCCCATTTCTTGTCTTTGAAAACATCAGCTTGGCCAACCTTCAAAAGATCATGGTGCTTTATGCATTTAGATATTTATGTTTTTAGAAATGAATTATCAAAACAAGATGAAGTTACTCATTAAGCAAATATCTAACACTTACAAAATTGTAAAAGCCAAAAAAACCCACACTTTCTGTGCCAATTCAGTGCAAATTACTTAGTTAAACTGAGTGATACCAAATATTTATATCTAATATTTTAGTGCAGAGGACCAAGCTTGGGCCTCTTTTGAACTTCAGCCATATTAGTGTAGCAGATTTTAAGTTAACAGTGGTAAATGGATAGTGTTTCCTGTTATATACAGATTTACAGGAATATCTTCAAGTCATCTGAATACCTACAAAGACAGAATTATTTTCTGAATGTGTATTCAACTAGAGGAACTAGTTAAGTACCTCTAAGGTATTTTTGTGCAGGGCTTTGCCACCTTACTTGACCTGTGGTGCATTATAGGTGCTCCTAAAATACCCTGAATTAGAGCACAAACACGTAGAGATGTGAGATTATACCAGATGATATTGCTTTCCTGGGAAGCATGAATCTGAAAAATAAATCGAGCATTTTAAGCCAGTGAAAATTACACAGTCTCAGCACCCTTCTGGATTTTGGCCTTTTAATGGGGGTAGTTAGCTAGGCAGGCTGACTTTTGATGGTTCATTTATTGGTTCTCTTCCATAGACAGTCAATATATTCTGTAAAGAATAGTGTTATTGGAGTTTTTGGAGAAAAGAAAAAGAATGTAGGCAAATACTCACGTGCAGATACACACGCATGCACACACCTGATGTTTTGGGTTCCAAATTAAGCACCCTTTCGTTTCAATAAACACCGAAACTCCTCAAATATTTTAATAAATCTACAGTAGCAGAACAACATCATCTTATTCCTCCCTACTGCTCAAAATTTAAGGGAAAAAATCTCTGTGGTAGCATGGCCAGAAGGTCAACAGATGAAGGTGGCGATGGAAACTTAATTCCAAGTTCAAGAGTTGTTTATGATAAACAACCTTCCAAGCACAACGTGCTAGTTAGAAGTCTCTCCACTGTTTAAAATGAGGCTTTGGGTGAGAAATAACCTTTGGATCCAGGGTCATTTTAAGCCTTGTCTTAGATGTCCCAGATGCCAGTTGGCCTACTGTGTCTTTACAGATAAATAAAAATATTAGAAGGATTCTCAGCAGGGAAGTTATTTTGCCCACTTTGTTGCTTTGCATTTTTATTGGGTGCTGGAATGGATCAAGTCATGGAGGACGTGGGGTCCTGGGCAGGCCACGTTTGTTCTTCAGCTGCCTTTCAAGCTCCAGGAGTTGGGCTGTAATCCTGGGGTTTCCCAATTCCCAGTGTTTAATGGGAACAAGAGACTTTGCGAGGTCACCCCAGGTTTGAATATGCTGCATTGAATACATGTGGAAATAGTGGGTGAACATTGCTGCAAAGACTGCTATTCCTGTTGATAATTTTGTCACTTTTCGTTGCTGTTAAATCCAAGAGTTCGGAGTATTGAGAGAAGCTATTTAAGTGTATTACTGGAGGGCCAGACTCAGCCTTGACCTGAACCGAGTTACGTGCCAGCAGTGTGGACCCCATCACCCCTGAATAACTGTGTTGGGCTCCCACCTCTTGTGGGGAAGGGGGGAAAGAGTTTCTTTCACAGGTGCCTTTTCCTCAGTAAATCACCCCCGCTTGAATATATATACCCAGGGTAATGCTGTACTTGCAAGTAGTTGCCGGAATCCCCGAAAGAATTGCCTCCTTTTTTGAGTTACAAAGTTAAATTCAAAAGATAGACTTCTACTTTTCTTAATTAAGAAGAAACAGGGATCACCGATGTGATGATGCAAAAAAAGAGGCAAAATGGGAGTAGGGTAAGAAGGAACTGAGGAAGAAGTATTAAAATACACTCTAATGGATTTAGCAAAAATACATATGGAGACTCTGAGCTCTTTCTGTCCAGTAGCTAAATTTTGTTCTTAGTAAGTTGAGATTTATGATTTTTGTTCTCGCCCTCCTTATTCTCTTCCACTTTAAGTGAGCTGCAGAAAATTGTTTCCCAGGCAGTGCTTTCAAAAGCAGCTGTACAGGGTGAAAAAATTGCTGACATGAACAAAACAGGACAATGGAGAAGTGTCAAAAGAACAGAATTAAGCAAAAGAAGGCTATTGTTAATTTTATGTATTTTTAACTTGCTTTGCTTCTATTCCAAAGCCCAGGCTGGCTTTGCTGTTCTAATTTTACTTCGGGGTTTGTGAAAATTTTAAATATTGGCTGCTGCTCCAGGATTTTTCCGAGCTCAGACACGACCCATGGCTCGTGCAGCGGCTCGTGCGCGTTTGGCTGGACGTGGCGTTTCTGTGCGGGCGCGAGGCCCCTCGCCCTGCTGATCCCGTATGGATGGTTTGCACCTAGGCAAGGGGTTGCTGCTCTCCACGCTCAGCCTGGGGGAGCGGAGAAGGAGGAGCGGAGCTGGGAAGGGCCGTTTCCCTTGAGCAAATATTAAGCTTAGCACTTTCAGATGCCTTCCGGCTCCGTCCGCAGTGCCCCCTCGCTCTTGAGGGACGCTCACTGCGTAAACGTGCTGTGAAAAAGTGCAGCTGTGTTGTGTTTTTTTTTTTTTTCTTTATTTTATTTTAGTATGCACTGCAGGAGATTTCAACAGCCTGATGATATATCGTGCATTAATGCTGAAAAGATAAACACATTTGGAGAGCACAGGAAGGCCTCGTGTTTTTATGTTAGCAGAATGCTTCCTAATGAATAGGAACGTGCTGCTGGCTTCGCGGAGCCATATGGCAGCTTTTCTAATTTTAGGTCAGTACAGATGCATAATTCTCCCTTATTTTACCTCCTGAAACCTTCCTGGGATGTTGCATAGTTTCTCCGGCAAGGTTCAGTCTATAGTTCTCGAGTGAAAAATGTGCTCAGGAGTCTAATGGCTCCCTTGCTCTATGCGATGATAGAGCAACTCCCTTCGCTGCAGCCTCCCTTCCCTAAAATATTAGCTGCCTTTATTTACAGGGGTGACATAAGCTGCTCCTAAAACCGATCACTGAAATAGTTACTGTTTCTTCGACATTGGTCTTTTGAAAAATTAGCTGGTTTCGGGGAGGAAAACAACAACTTGGGTTGAGGCAGCGTGGACTGGTTAGCAAATGTGCAGATGGGTATCAGCTTCCAGTTGGGCCCTGGCTTCCCAGGCTTTGAATTATGCAACTACAAGACAAAACTTCTTTCCCTGTGGTTAACCAAGCATCAAAATAGCTTGGGCTTTCTTTACTGCTCAGCTTCATCATGTGTTGCATTTTTTGTGTCATGATCCAAAGCTACTAACATTACCAAATGGAATCTTCTTTTATCTTTTTTTCTTACTCTTCTTTTTTTTTCTGCTTTCTTTTTCTTTTCTTTTTTTTCTTTTTTTTTTTCTTAAGCTAATACCTTTGAAGGTACTTTTTGTGTGGCCCTATTCATGTTACCTGCTTTCTGTCCAGGGCTGCCATCAACATCATCATTTAGCTAGTCATCTGCAAGTGTTATTAAATCTAATATTTTAAAGGGTCATATCAGCTGAAATCTACCAGTTTGGCTATTAGTCTTCCTGGCAAATGTTAACATTAGGTTCTAACATCACATCTGTCCCTGTCCTTGGCCAACTACGCACTTTTACTATTTCCTTATTTGTTTGTTTGTGCTTTACTGTTACCCAGTAAGTTGGGAGAGATCAGAAGGACCACCCAGGGCAAATCCATTCAGAGATATGAACCTCAGACTAAGGTAGTCATCTGATGCCTGCAAAAACCAGAGAGGATGTGTTGTTTTCAAGCCAACTGCACCACACAAGGCAATTGCACGTTTATTCATACAGCATTTGCAATCCCTTTCAAGTGAGATTGCTGTTTATATACAATAAGTATCCTTCTTGAGTCGTAGCTGCTCTTTTTTGTGTGCAGAGCTAAGCTTTATAGTGTCCTTTATAATAAATGTCTTTGCTTAGACTTTTCATGTGTGAGAGTACATGATTTTAGATGGGCGTGACATTTCAGTAGTAAGTCCAGAAAATTACAAAGCACGTGAATTGTGTGGGGCACCTAAGAAAACCTCTTTCAAGCAGTTTTGGATAATATAGTTGTTTCTGCTATTACCGTTTTTTTCTATTGACGTTTTCCCTCGACAGTTTTTCAGCACTGGTTCTGCTCTAATGTTTCACCTGCTTTTCTTTTTGTTCCTCTTCTCCTCTGAAGTATAATACAGAAGTGTTGCTCCTCTGGCAGATATGTTGATGCAAAACTTCTTTTGGAGCATTCTTCATCTTTTTGCAGTCCCTAAAGAGACTACTTTTTTTATTTATTTTGCAAGCAGAAATCTCATTAATTTGCACTAGAGTTTGACTTTGCAAAAAGGAACAAAGTGTCGGGAGAGATTAAATGAGGCTCCTGGAGGAAACTGGAATAAAACATGGAAAGAGATGAAGAGAACTGCCAGAATTTCTCATTTAGTCATGACCATACACCTGTAGGAATGTACTGTTTTAGCCAGGACAGAGAAAACAACATGCCAGTCATTTCCACTTCAAATTCTTCTGTCAGCTCTCCAAAGCGAGCCGCCCTATCTGAGTTGGGAGATGTCAGAATGCTAGAAAATTGGCACATTTTTCTAAGTTGAAACACAGCGGGAGACTTCAAACTATTGCCTTTGGCAATAATTCCTCTGATTTAGGAATTCCTGTTAATCTGATGTGATTTCACAAAGGTTTGTCTTCAGAAACCAGAATGAACTTCAAATAAGACTTGACTGTCCCACTGATGAATTTGGCAGCAAAGCTGTATTGCCCTTTTTTTTTTTCCCTTCCACATATGAATAGAGGAAAACAGATAAAATTTTTGATTAGTAGGAAAATGCCCAATTGCAAATGTTAATACATATTTTAGTGTATTCCTGTTTATACAATTGCAAACATTCACAGTATAAACCTGTTATGCATATTACTGAAATACCACATATTTGGGTGCACATATTCTTTGTAGTACCTCTCTTAAGAGCAATCCTGTTTTATTTGTTTAGTTGGAAGTTTATTCCACTTTAACTTAGGCAGCATGTGCCTGATCCCTGCTAGCCGTGTTCATTGGGAACGCTCTGGGTTTGAGTTTATCCTCCTTCTCTGTTGAACTCCTGAGGGTGGGTGGCGACGCCTGAGCAGAGAAGCCCTTTGCAGAGGTGAAGCTGTGGGAAGCCCCTTTCCCCCCGTCGCTTCCTGAGCTGGCGTGAGGCTGTATTTCTGTCCGTACCAAATCTCCGCTCAGTTTTCCCTGCCTCTCTTGCAAGCGCCTCGTAACGTTTTCCCTGCGTTCCCCATCGGAACAGAGCCGAACCTGTTCCCGGAGGCGGCCTGGGCGAGATTGGGCAAAAACAGCTCCCGTGCTCCATGCTCTGCGGCTCCAGTGGAAAAAGGGAAGGGCTGCGGGTAGTCCCAGAGGAACACCATCAATTCCTGTGAAACCGGGAGGAAAGAAGGGGAAAAAAAATCCACTCCTGAGAGTCTTGGCGAGGTTGGGCCTCTGCAGCTATTTTCTTAACCCCTAACATTCAAAAATCATTAATCTAGTTTAGAAATAAGAAACTCTCTGTTCTTTTCATTTGTGTGTAGGGCCTCCAGGGAGCCCAAAAAGAGATAGGAGAAGGAAAAAAGGAAAAGTAAACCTAACATTTTTTCCACCGTTACAACTGTAAGAAAAACACAAAATACAGACTTGTGCTTAAGCCACGAGTGCTGTCGCCACTAGAATCAATCTCTCAGTTTTTGAGCTTTTCCCCCAACCTTTCCTCATCAAATTCTCCTTCCCAGTCAGCCCCATATGCTGGATCTCCGAAGAACTGATTGGCTTTTCCAGCCCATCCCTTGGCTCCCGGTGACGGCGCTTGACTTGCAGACTTCAATAAAAGCTCAACCCTATGTTTAGAGTCTTTGAGAATTCTTTTAGAATTTTTAGAATATTTTTTCAATCTTGTATCATCATATGGCACCAACTCTTCTATGTTGTGGGGTGCAAAGGACTCTGATTTTTTTTTTCCCTTTCGCCTAAACTCTACCTTTCACCCAAATAAAAAGTCTACTGCAGTGCCCAGTTTAAGCCAGAATTGGTTATTAGTATCCCGGTGAGTTCAAGTGCCAGAACAAGGGTCTGTATTTATTTCTAGCATTGTTATTTCTAAGCAATTAGAGTAATCTGTTAGTCTGAACAGTTCATCTTCAGCAGTCTTTACTCACTGTGGTACCACGCTGTCCATGAAAGCACCGTGAGAAGCGAGACAGGATTTTCCTAACGCTTTTCTTGATGGAAGTGCCAAACCAGAGCAGGCCGGGATGAGCAAGTGTCCGAAGCCCAGTTGCTGGTGGGTATCACTGGTATCAGAACATCCCGGGATTCTGGGAAGCGCTTCCTGCGCCTGGTGTGTAAGCCCAGTACCTGCCCTCTGTCTCCGACTGCTGCCAAGGAGGGAGCTCCGAGGAGCCAGGGCTGCACACAGGGGAAAATCCCGTCTGCTTGGATATGTTTTAGTTTGTCCGAAGATCCTTTAATTTTCCCGCAAGGGGGTTTCGCAGTGGCCCTTTGGTCCATCCCGTGAGGTGCGTTCCGTAATTCCCACAATGACGTGTGTCTTGGTTTGCTGTTGCGCAGGGCATTCATGCTGGTTGAGTAGTGTAAGTTCATGGTGCTTTTGTATTTATTAAAATAATTTATTGCATAACATTTGTAATAAAAACCTTAAAAGATTTTTAAAGTTCTAAATCTCAGCAAAGCCCTTTTGCATTTCTTTAAAAAATAAAATTATACACTTACTTAAAAAAGAAAAAAATTAACAACAAAAACTACTCTTGTGTTTTATTAACTTAGCATATCAGGTATGTGTTTTTTGTGGTATTTTAATTACTTCTCCCTTAAGCACCAATATCATTGCTGGAGTAGAAAACTTAATACAGTTCATTGCTTGATGTGACATATAAACCTTCTTGGTTCGAATGTTCTGGTGTGCGTGACTGTTGCTTACATTAGGAGTTAAGTATGATATGTGATAGTGTAATACTGTAATATGTGGTGTTATACTCCAGGAGCCTTAAATCATTATTTTCTTGCTTGTAATTTTTCAACTAAAGCACTCGAAATTGTACGTTTTGTAGTAGCGTTGCTAAATAGGACAGCGTGAAGGTTATATGATAGTAAAGCTGTGGGCGGAGGCGTGGGGGGGAAATGAGACTGCTGCCTCACAGTAATGAAACAGTAGATTGCAGATTTGCATTTTTCCTTCTAAATATAGCAATTGTGGAAAAGTCGTGTAGCCGTGAGCTTTGCATATGGCTTTAGATCTGTCCCTTAACGCACCTGGATCCTGAGTGTTGCTCACTGCACCTTCCTAAGGAGTCCTTGTCTTCACCGGGTTTCATGTTTTGTGATTTAGGGAAGTGTCTAGCAGAGAAAGAGCTGAAATGATTTAATTGGTGTGGTAAAACTGAAGTATATACTAGTTATAATTTCTGTTGAATCATTGTTGAAGACTAAATAATCTCATTTTCAGTATTGTTGCATTGTAACTGCTTAACAACTAGGCCGCATGTACTGTGGACTCTCATCACCTCGTGTGCCTAGCACTGCTGTGTCTTTTAATACATAGTTCTCTTTATTGCAGAAAAAGCAGCAGCAGCTAACGAAGATGAAGTGCAAAAAGCAGATGTGTCATCTACAGGTCAGAGTGTCATTGACAAGGATGCACTTGGACCAATGATGCTTGAGGTGAAGAGCGCACGTTTCCCTTTTATTTACTCCAGTTCTGCTCCCGTAGGTGCCGAGCAGCGTAAGGAAGTGGAGGAGGGCAGCAGGAGTTTGCTCTTCAAGAGAAGCCACCCTGACTGTTTTGGATTATGGCACTTAGGAAGAGGGTGCATGTTTCTCTGGGGTTCAGCGAGGAAACTTCCCTTGGGGGCGGGAGGAAGAGAGGATTCAGCTGTTGGGTTTTGCTGATAGCTCAAGTGCTTCGGTCTGTAGCCATCTCAGCAGCTCGGGGTGCCCGGATGTGCAGCTCTTGCTTGCTCCAAACCAGGGCAGATTGCAGGGCCTGTTCTCCCTGAGCACCAACTTGTGGATGCAGTAGGGTGCACATGAGTAACAGTTCAGCTCAAATTGCATGTCATTGCTGTGCAGTTTTCATGATTTATCATGCCAGCACTTTACAGCGTGACTCTTCCCTCTAGAATCTGAAAGTAACCTGGGAGAACTTTGAGATACGTGTTTTGGGTAGTTTAACAAAGATTTTTGCCTGACTTTCAGCTCTGTGGTTTTGATATAAGCAGAGGCTGCTTGGCTTCTAAATGTATTCGTAATAATGTTGCCTCAGCGTGGGATCTGGGATCCTCACGTCATCGCTGCTCTCCATCGGCACCGCTGCTGCCTGCGGTCCCCACTGGCACCTTGACCTGTACGAGTAGGTGCTAGTTTAGGTAAAATAAAGCGTAAAACTCTGAATCTAGCTAAAGGAGCCCACTTTGGCAGATGTGTAATTATTCTGTCATTTCTGAATGTTGCCTTGGGAAGACACATGTTTTATCAGTTTTAGGTATTTGCATTATTTTTCATGATTTGTTAGAGAAAAACAGTTTTCTCTACTTTTATATGAAGGCTCCAAAACCTCAGTACTAAACATTAGGAAGATTAGACAGGTTGGAATGAAAACACTCTTCTTTGAAAAGCTGGGATAATAAACAAATTGATTTAATTTAATATTTATTATACATGTTCACTGAATGTAGTTTTTGCTATCAAACCAGGTTCAGCTTTCCATCTCATTATGTTAATTATTCCTATGTTAAAATTGTAAAATCCTCACAAAATTAACTGTAAGGATACGTTTTAATCATGGGGAAAATAAGATTTTTTTTTCCTAGATTATTTTATATGATTACATATTGCACCAAACACAACATGTAAAATCACCCTTTTGTTATGTTATTCTCCTTTATTATTATTGTTATTTTTCTTTTACACCAAAATGTTTCATGTTAGCAACAAAAAACTGTGGAACAGAATTAATAAACAGTGGTCTTTTTGCAACAAGAAACTGAGGACTGAAAGTCGTTAGGTATTTGTTGTGGGAAGACTGCAGGTAGTTTGTGCCTTTATCTCCTTAAAGGAAATCAAGTTCCTTTGTCTTTGCAAACACCTTTATGCATCCTTAGCAAACCTGGCTGAAGAATCCTCCAACTAGAAAGGATTCCTTCCTGCTGTGAGGAAGTAGGAGAATTCAGCACATAGCTGCCTCTGAGGAATGTTTTAACATATTTCTTGGTTAAAGCAGCAAAGTATATATGAAGAGAGAGGGGAAAAACAGAAACACGTTGTCTATTACTCGTTCCCCCATTGCACCCATAGCTCTGAAGAAAAGTGTCTGGCCTTCGTCACTGTTCCCGTTGCTAATTACGGTGATAGACACCTGGGAACAGAACAAGGGACTTAGTGCAGAAGTGGAAGCATCCAAAAGATTTAAGTGACTTCATGCATAAGCTTGCTCGAAAGGCTGCTGCTTGCCTGAATGATTGGTTTGTTGTGACTTTTGTGTCTGGGCTGGAGGGAAATGGGAATGTGACGCAGAAGGCAGGTTCCTCTCCCAGTCTGGAGGTGGGCTGGGATGCCCGAGCTCGTCTGCGGTGAGCACAGCAGGTAGCCCTGAGGAGGTGGCACAGGGAATAGTGGGGGAAAGGGAAGGAAGTCCCTGTGGAAGGCCACTAACTCCAATTGTCTGCTGCCTGCCACTCCTGTTCGGAAAAGCACACGGAAAGAGGGGAGCTCTCTAAGGAAAATGAATTAGTGGGAAGAAGCAAGAATGGCCCAAAACAAAAAGAAATTAAATGAAATGCATGAAGATGCAATGAAAAACACACACGCACGCAAAAACAGGAGAGAGAGGACCTAGGTTTTCTTAATTTAAAAGCAGTCAGGGAGAACATACAGTTGTGCACATATTTGTATATCCTGTTATTTTGTAATCTAAAATGGAGCACCCAAAGCATTTGGCAATCTGGCATTCGTGTAATTGCTCTGCTTGTATGTTGTGCTTTCATGGTCCCCTTTCTCCTAAACGAATCACAAGTTAATTTGGTGTGGAAGGAACCTCTGGAGATCCCCTAGTCCAAGCTCCCACGCAGAGCAGGTCCAGCAGGAGAAGGTGGTTTAGGGTCTTGTCCGACTGGGTTTTGAGTATCTCCAAGGGTGGAGGTTTCAGAGCCTGTTGAGCAACATGTTCCCATATTTGACCATCTTCATGGTGATTTTTTTGAAGCTAGCCCCTGTTTTACTGATTTCCCACCAGCCTTTAGAGAGATGAATAAAGTGGGCAAAGCTGCAGAAGTCTGCAAGGGTTGCATTTTTTATTGAAATGCTTAAGTTCAAAGTTGCGGTGCCTTAAATTTAAAGGCCTCTGCTCATGGAACAAAAAGGGTCAGACTCTCAATCATTTCTAGAATGTCCGATCATGCCTGTGTATTAAGGAAAAGAAGTATTATGCCTGAGAACATCTTACTGCTATTGAAATGTTTATTTTATCCTGAGCAGGCAGAAATGATGTAATATTTGGCTTAGGTTTCAGATAATGCACAGCAGATATATTGGAAAAAATCCTTCAGCTAGGCTGTCCCTCTCACAGGTGATGGGGGAAAAACCAATCAGTGTAATTTAAAAAAGTCCTAATTAGACATTACCTTGCAGAAATTCCAAGTGCTTTCGAATACCCGCCTGGATGAGGACACACTGCAGGGGCACATCGAGAAAGGCCCGTCCAGGGGTGTCTGGTTTGGGTCGTTCGGGGTTTTTGATGTCAGAAAGTCCTGGGGTGCTTTTCCCTGGAGGTTGGGATCAATCCTGCACTGCATGCAGGGCGCTAGGACTGAGAGCTAGGTTCTCATGGAGGTTTCCTAGTGTAGTGTCCCAGGCAGGTAGGTAGCCGTGCAGGTTATTATTATGGTATTTTGCACAGTGTGTGTCTTTCCATGATTTTAAAGTAGTTTTGATAAAAGTAATTTTAGTTCCTCCATATGAAATGTTTACTTTGCTATTAAAGATGAGAATATTAGAACTGGGATAGGTGTAGAATCATTCAGATATGTCTGCTGAAAGAAATGGTAATTTTCTGGATATCTTTTGTTAATCTGATTGTTTGGTGTTGTGTCTCTCCCTTTTTTTTTTTTTTCCTCTCTCTCTCCTCCCCTCAGGCCCTAGATGGGTTCTTCTTCGTAGTGAACCCAGAAGGCAACGTCATGTTTGTTTCTGAGAATGTGACTCAGTACCTAAGGTACAACCAAGAAGAGCTGATGAACACAAGCATATATAGCATCCTGCACGTAGGGGACCACAATGAATTTGTCAAAATCCTGCTGCCAAAATCTCTAGGTATATACATTTTCCTCATATTGTACCCTAACTTATTTAAGTTTGGTTTCATAAATCAGTGTTTAAATAACTGTGGTTTATGCCTGTCCTCTAATTCACTTTCATCATATGCACTGTTTATTTGTAGTGTACATCCAGGCTGTATGAATGATTTTTATTTTTCCCCAAAGCATCCTCCACTCTTCCAATTTAGCTTCATTGTTTAAAATTTCTCGCAGTCACTAATATTAACTGATACTTTCAAGACAGCATTAGCTATGTGAATTCTCTGTTACATTTCTATCTGATTATTTTGATAAGGTCTCGGGGGGGGGATATTTTGTAAAAATCTAATAACTCCTTATACTAAAAAACTGATTTTTTTGATTTTATTCTCATGAATATTTACACTTCTGTTTTATAAACTCATTTTTTTTTGTTAGCTGCAACTCTTTTTGCATTCATACTGGTGCTGGTTTTAATATCATAGTTTTTTGGAACTGGGGTAAAAGGAGAGAGAAAGTGAATACAGTGTACTTCTTATTTACTCATACCAATTTAGAAGTGTTATGTAATTAACATTAATGTTTTAAGACTTTACATATAAACCCTCAAAGAGTAGAAAAACATAATCCCTTTGATTGGTAAAACTCATGACTTACTACCTTTACTGCCTTTTAAGATCAAAGAGGACAGTGAAGAGTATTTTTAAATAATAACCTGCTATTCTGCTATGTCCTGTTACATTAATTTGCTCTGACTGATGTCCAGTACCTATATTTGTGCCTCCCAGGATTTGCTTTCCTTTTTTACTTCTCTTAAGCACTGTGTTAGGGTTTTAGTTTTATCCACCACTGCACTCAGGTCATTCTCATCCCTTCCTTCTTGTAGCTGAGTTATGTGTTATAATTTATTTTTGATTGCTTTGCTTCCTGTTTCTATACAGTGCATATTACTTCCTTTTCTTTCTGTTTCTAATCTAGACACAAATGTATATATAGTAATGCTTTCTCTTTTGTGGATATAAGCTAATCTGTTCTACCCAGTAGGGATTTCCCTGTGGTCTGTCACTTTTACATGCACCAATATTTAGACTTTAATTCTGCTTTTCTGCCACTACCATAATATGTTGCTTGAAAAGTCATGGTAGCTCAGAAAAAAACCAGGCAGCAGTGCTTTTACGTGATGATAATTTCATGAAATTCCTCGTTATGTGCTGGTTTGGGCTGTATTATTAAAAATACAGTGGTGGTGGTAAATGAGCTTGTTTCTCGCCCAGTTTGCAACGCACCATGGTTCATTTTCTGTGGATGGGCAGCAGGAACTGGTGCCCCCAGATTTACCTCTGTGTATGTTCTTTGCTTTGCTCAGTGAACGGGGGACCCTGGTCTGGTGACACTCCTCGGCGTAACAGCCATACCTTCAACTGTCGCATGCTGGTGAAACCTCTTGCTGATTCTGAGGAAGGCCATGATAACCAGGAAGCACATCAGAAATATGAAACTATGCAGTGCTTTGCTGTTTCTCAACCAAATTCCTTCAAGGAGGACGGTGAAGGTAATAAGCACTCTCTTTCCGTGTTTTTCTCAAGTCGGTAGTGGTGTAAAGTTGAGAGAGTGGCTTCTTCTGAAGCCTGGAAAATAGAAAAATTGTAGGTTTTCCCTTTGTTGGGTAGCTGTGGCTTTCTTTCATCCTGAAATATGAGTCTGTACAACAGCACCTACTCAAGGGGTTGTGTTTTAGTAGTTTTTAAGTGGAAGGTAACTCCATATGCATTAATGAGATACCCGCAGCCAACGGGGAGGAAGGTTTCAATTGGCAATTTTTTTGAGTTCTCAGAATGTGAAGATAATTGTGGTTCACTGTTTCCTTTACCATTTACTACTTCAGCAGGTAAATTTCCTCAGACTGTATTTTAAACATTCAGGTAAGCAGAACTGGCTTGCTATAAAGCTGTTTGCCTCAGGGACGTATTTAAGCAATGTGGCTTAGACAGTACAAAACGGTAAGTGTTGAAAACCTCTGTGCCTGCAATGTATTGTTTGTGATTAGAGATTTTCTGGACTGTTGAACTACAGGTTTATGCATAAGCATGGAAAAGCAGATGTTTGTGTATGCCAGTAATTATGGGCCATGCTGGAGTACTTGCATAAGTTTCCTTCCAAAAAAACAAGCAAAACCACCTCCTCTGTGACGTTCAGTGTTATAGGAAACAATGAAGACCTGAAACCATTCAGTTGTTTCTGTCCTTTCCTTTTATTGGTACAAAATCTACTCTCTTTAATACAAAAGGAATCCTCCTTTCTCTGTACAAATTACTGAAGTAACATTTTTGTTTAAGATTTGCAGTCTTGCTTGATTTGTGTTGCAAGAAGAGCTCCGATGAAGGAGAGACCACTTCTTCCCTCATCAGAGAGCTTTACTACTCGCCAGGATCTACAAGGTATTGTGAAATGGGAGCTTTAAACTTTTCCCCACCATCCCCCCTCCTCAAAAGGGAAATTGCTGTAACAAACATGTCAAATGTTTTATCTGAAATCAGGCAAAATAACTTCACTGGACACAAGTACCATGCGAGCAGCCATGAAGCCTGGCTGGGAGGACTTGGTGAGAAGATGCATTCAAAGGTTCCATTCACAACATGAGGGAGAAATATCTTTTGCCAAGAGACATCATCAGGAAGGTTAGCTTTCATATTTTTAGTGCTTTCTATATTTAAACTGTTTGTTGTACATCTCTATTTGTTGTGTTCCCCTTGTATTATACCTAAGCGGAACAATCTGACCTTTATAAAAATTATTTTTCTAACACACTGTTGACTCTCTCTAGAGAGGTCTTCCGCCATTCTCCTTGTTTCCTTCTTAGTCCTCTGTTTATAACTATGCCATATTAGTGGGTGCCTTAAAACTTCAGATTACTGAAATTCTTTTAAAGAAGTAGAAAGAAGGACCTTTCAGTGTTGTACCAAAAGCTGTTCACAATGGATTCTTAACAATCTCAGCTTACATGTTGCAGTTCATTGGCCTGCATTCCACTTCTCCTCAAAAATGGGATTTTTCTGTCACATTTGCTGTGTGACTTAGCAGAGCCTTAGCACTTGGGCTCTCTGGAAGCCAACCCTGTTGCATTGTGCCCACCTGATCCGTGGTACAGGATACACCAAAAGCACGTCACAGAATCCCAGAATGGTTGAGGTTAGAAGGGACCTCTGGAGATCATGTAGTCTGACCTCCCTGCTCCAGCAGGGACACCCAGAGCACGGGGCACAGGGTGGCATCCAAGCGGCTTTAGTAGATCTCCAGAGAAGGAGCCTCCACAGCCTCTCTGGGCAGCCTGTTCCAGTGCTCTGTCATCCTCACAGTGAGGAACTTCTTCCTCATCCGCGCAGTCAAGAGTATGGAGAGTAAGAGGTCAGGCAATACCGAAAGGCTCCCCGTGGGGTTTCTGTGGTAAAGACTGGATTTTCCTTCTTGTAAGGTCCTGTCATTGCTAATTCTAGTATCATGGATCCAAGTTACACAATATAATTGGTGCTCTAGAGGAGAGCTAATAGTTCACAACCTTAGGCTGCGATTGCTGGCAGAGCCGAAAGATATACTGTACTGTTGAAGTTGTTATAAGGATATAAAAGGCGTTTGCAGGGTAAGTATTTGTCTGTGCCAGAGGTAATTTCAGAGTTGGTGTTATGGCATCCAGCCCCTTGTTGTTTCAATCCTCTTCAAAAGTTTTCTGACTAAATTACCAGCTCCCCCATTTAGCGTGGGTATTTGAGTGGGTCCTCTCTAAACTAACATATTTACATATTTGGGGGATTTAAGTGCATCGGTTTGCAGGAAAGGCTTAGGATAGTCAGGCAAACTGTAGAATTACATAATGCAGCATCACAGTGGGTAAAATATCAGCATCAGCTTCATCAACAATAAAAAACGCAAACCTTTCACCTTAGTTCTCAATATAAATCACAGAATATATGGCAAGTTTTTATTGGTCACAGTCAGAAAAACAGCATTTCCTCAAGAGGAATACGGAAACATTTTTGTTTGCTTAAAGAATTAGTTTGGAAAATGATTTAAGTAGAGATTTCACTTGTATCCTGTTGGCATTGAGTACTGGAATTTCCTGGTGTGGTATATGCTAAAGTTAAGAGCTTTGGACCTTCTGGTGCCCAAAGGTTAAACTGAAACAATGACATACCTAACAGTGAAATTTGGCTTTGTATTGTTTCACAGTTGTAGGGTTTTGTTTTTCTTTACATTTTTACTCTAAAAAAAAGCCCTTCTGGCTGTTTAAATTGTGCTTCCTGTTTTCTCGCTGCCTAAATAATACTTTAAAACCTTGCAGAACAATATATAGCAGCGGGGGGCAGGGAAGGAAAGCAGTCGTAACCGCTGCTCGCAAATCTGAAGTCTCCTCGCTGCTTAGAGGACGCGTCTTTAAAAAGCCCCCTTGGAAAACCATGTCAGCTTATTATGGCAGGACAAAAAATAAATCTGTATGAAAAAAATAGGAAAATTAAAGTGTTTATAGTGCTTTCATTCCTATTTTTCCTCCTAAATAACTATATGAACAAGAATCTTCTGAAGTTGCCTCTTTGCCCTCCGCAATATTTGCGATCCAAATGCAATAGCTTCTGGACTAGAAATTGAAAAATGGTGCTTCACTAATGACAAAGAGTAAACAGTATGAGAAGTGTTTAAAGCTTTTCTTTTTTCCTAACATTATTTTCAGTTTTAATTAAAGAGATCTTGCAGGGAACTACAGGAGTTGGCTTCAAGTTGTTCAAAAATTAATAATTGTTTATTCCAACTGTTCAAAACATTTTTTTTGCATGTAAAAGATTTATGTAAATTTTAAATTAAAGAAGTAGTGACTGCTATAAGGAGAGCAATAAGGAGGAGAAGGTAGAGAGCAGTGAAAACAGATGATCTGAAAACTGAAGGCGTTTATATTGAGCATCTGTTTTAGGTGATAAGGATTAAGAAATACATGAGCAACAAACGGAGTTAGAGACACAACTGAAGAAAAGGGATGTGGATGGCAAGGGCTTCCTGACCCACTCCTGAAATATTTTGTATTTCACAATATCTATCCCATTTTTAGTGTCACTTCTTAGGCTTTTTTCCACAATCACTCTGCGCTATGTGTGTTCCTTTATTTTATATCATCCCATCTATTTGTTTTTCAAAATTCCTCTTCTGATTTTCTGAGAAATTGCACTGTGTCCGTAGTATCAGTGCTGATGCCTTAGGAGCTTTGAACCGTGTGTGTATAAGCTGCTACAGGCTCCAGTTTCTCACCGCTGCTCTTGCTTTGCTTCCCCGCAGTGCTGAGGCAGGGCCTGGCGTTCAGTCCCGTGTACCGGTTTTCCTTGTCCGACGGCACTATCGTTTCTGCCCAAACGAAGAGCAAGCTCATCCGTTCTCAGACTACCAGTGAACCTCAGCTCGTAATCTCCTTGCATATGCTCCAAAGGTAATCCTGGCTAGTTGAGTCCAACTGCTTTCTCTAGCTTTGTAAATAAAATACAAAGTTACCAATGTAATAGCCTTTTTTTTTTTTTTTTTTTTTTGGATTGATAGATGTTCAGCTGACCTAGAATTGATAGCATGAGAACAAAGTAAGTTTTTGCAATCAACACTTACAGTAGGAAAAGACTGGAAGATGATTTCAGTAGTAACACAAACCTCATGCTGCATTTTCACATCAAGATCTGCCATTAAACTTTGCAAATGATTCTTTAGGCTCGTGTTCTTGACTTCAGTATTTTGATTTCCTGTGTTTTGGGAAGCAGACGCAAGAAACTCGCCAGATGCAGCTAATTTTTGAAGCCTTTAAAAATTTAAATTGCTGTAGTTTAGAATCAGCCATGTATAGGATATGGGTCTTCTTTAAATAATATATTTTGATTATTGAAACCGCATTTTGGAGAACCACATTATTTTAAGATTCGCTGTCCCTTGTCTTTTTTGGTGCTTGGAGCAGTGATTTCGGGCAACCAATTCTGATAAATGCCACCATTCTCAGTTACAAAAATAAAAGACATAACTGATAATATGTTAAAGTCAAGGATGAATAATCACTCACCTAAGAACTTCAAAATAAAATCTGAATTAAGTCACTGCATGTACTGGTATACTTGTGTCAGATTTTGTTTCAGATTTTATTTGATGATTATATTACAGTGCTGTTTCCCTCTATCCTCAGCACTACTTGTTTGAGAATAAGAAAACAGCTCCAAATGTGTTAAATCTGAAACCATTTTACAGACACTGAAGATTTGGAAAGAGACCCAACCAAAAGCTTTTTATAAATTTAAAGCTTTGTTTGAGTGGATGAATATACTTGATACTTCATTTAGTGCTGGCTTTAAAATTTTTAAAATTGCTATTAAATCAAAAATTCTACTTAAAAATATTCCTTCTTTTTTTTTTCAACAGAGCACCGACAATATCGTAATTGCAATATGGTTTTAAAAATACACTTTTCTGTTTATAGTTAATGTTCACTTTTGCCGTTACACCTAAGTTAACAAACATAGAATGACAGGTTTCTCAACTGTGTTTGAATTCTTCCACTTACCGTGCATTAGCAAAACATGAAGGCTTATCTTCACTTACTCTGTGCAAGTAGGAATGTTTCTCATCTAACAGAAAAACATAAACTAGAAACGCTCCATTAGCATTCATTTTTTGGAAGCCAAGATTGAATTTGATTTGTCTCAGATGCTATTTTTTTCCTTCTAATCTCTTTGGTTGTGTCTTTTTTATGGCTTTCAACATTTGGGAATAAGTTGGATTTTAAGGTATAAGTTTTAGCACAGAAGTAAAGAGAATCTTGCATCCTCACCTAAACTAATTGAAGTCGACAATGAAAATGAGGAAGCACCTTCTAGGCACCCTCACAAAAGTTTTTGCCTTGTATGTCTCCCTTCCACTTCTTCCCTTTTATAGCCTTCATGTCTAAAGGAGTTTCAGCCTGTATGTGTGTTTTTTTTGCCCCAAGTGTGTGCGCTGTGTTAGATTGCTAACACACTGTTCTCATTCTGAAGTGGTATCCAGTAGTTTTCTTGGCTCTCACACTTTTGGAGCGGTAAGCGGTATCAAAATACTCTGGCAGTGCAGAAAAGTGACTTTTTAAACTTGCTTTTCACTATGAACGTGGTGGGCAAATAGCCCACTCCAGGGTTGTGGTAGGGCTAGCTCATAGAAATTCAAAACTCCAGAAAACAGCTGTCTACAGCTGTTTTGTAAAACACGTATTTGCTTGGGTCATCTGTTTAAGATGAGATTACTTTCTCTTAATAGAAGTTATTTCTTGCTCTACTGTAGAGAAGAGATATACTTTATATGGAGAGAGTCTGAAATTATAACCTGTCTGCGTTTCTAATAGCTGTCATTTAAACGAGGTATAATTTTGTTTTTCCTCCATTCCACTAATTTGTTAATGAGCTACAGAAAAACCAAACCTTTAATGTGGAGCCATGTTGATAGTCGCGTATCACTTCTGTCAAATTGTCAAGTTATTTTTAATTGTAGGGTGGTTGTGTTATTTTAAGGTGAGGTTTGGGGTTTTGCTTCTTTTTTTGAAATGTAATTGCAAGTTGGCCACTGTCATTTTAGCTAATAGGTTGTTTTTCTTCCCCTTGCCGCCCAGAGAGCAGAATGTCTGTGGAATGAATCAGGACTTGACTGGACAAGGAATGGGGAAGATACTGAACCCAATTAGCTCCAGCAGCCCTGCCCATCAGGCCATGTGCGGCGGGAACCCAGGTCAGGATATGACCATCAGTAGCAATATAAATTTTGCCATAAACGGCCCAAAGGAACAAATGGGCCTGCCGGCGGGCAGGTTTGGCGGTGCCGGGGGCATGAACCACGTGGCGAGCATGCAAGCATCCACTCCTCAGGGTAGTAACTATGCACTAAAAATGAACAGCCCCTCTCAAAGCAGCCCCGGCATGAACCCGGGGCAGCCAAACTCTATGCTTTCCCCGCGGCATCGCGTGAGCCCGGGAGTGGCAGGAAGCCCGCGCATCCCACCCAGTCAGTTTTCCCCTGCAGGAAGCTTGCATTCACCTGTGGGAGTTTGCAGCAGCACAGGAAATAGCCATAATTACACCAACAGCTCCCTGAACGCCCTGCAGGCCCTCAGTGAGGGCCATGGCGTCGCGCTCGGATCCTCGTTGGCTTCGCCTGACCTAAAAATGGGAAATGTACAAAACTCCCCTGTGAATATGAACCCTCCCCAGCTGAGCAAGATGGGAAGCCTGGACTCTAAGGACTGCTTTGGACTTTATGGGGAGCAACCCGAAGGTACAACTGGACAAACAGAGAGCAGCTGCCATTCAGGGGAGCAGAAGGACGGCGCCGAGGGCGGCCTGCCGCCGGTGGTGGGTGGCGAGAGGCCTGATGGGCAGAGCAAACTGCACGATGGAAAAAGCCAGACGAAGCTCTTGCAATTGCTGACCACCAAATCGGATCAGATGGAGCCCTCGCCGCTGTCCAGCACCATGGCAGACGTCAGCAAGGAGTCCACTGGAGGGTTGGCTGGGTCTGGCTCGGCACACGGAACCTCGCTCAAGGAGAAGCATAAAATTTTGCACAGACTATTGCAGGACAGTAGTTCTCCTGTAGATCTGGCCAAGCTCACAGCCGAGGCCACGGGCAAAGAACTGAACCAGGAGTCCAGTAGCACAGCTCCTGGTTCGGAGGTGACTGTTAAACAGGAGCCGGCGAGTCCTAAGAAGAATAATAATGCACTACTTCGCTACTTGCTAGATAAAGATGATACTAAAGATATTGGTTTACCAGACATGCCCCCAAAACTGGAGCGGTTGGACAGTAAGACAGACCCTTCCGGTAGCACAAAGTTAATAGCTATGAGGACGGAAAAAGAAGAGATAAGCTTTGAGCCTAATGAACAGGTAAGAAAGTCTTCGCATTGCGTGCGAGTCGGATGCTCTAGGCCTGCATTCCTTCCTTTGGGTTTTTCTGCAGGCTTCCTTCAAGAGTAATTTCTTGACGCTTCAGGAGTGTCCTCTCTCTGTTACATGTTACCTGTCCTCCCAGATCCAATCTTGAGTCCATTTTTCCAATTTATGTTAGTAAGTTGTGATCACCACTGTGCCTGAAAGAGCGGTCCAGCCGTGTGACCGATGGGCTGTGCTGGGAAGGAGACGGGTGACACGGGGACTCGAAGCTGAGGTGTCCCTTCCCAGCTGGGAGCCAGGAAATACTGCTAATTGCGGGTTAATGCTAACGTGTTCACAGCTCTTCCTGTGCTCTTTCCCATAGGCTGCTCTTGCAGGGCTGTGGGCTGCGTGGCCTTTCAGACTAGCCCAGTATAATAGCTCTGCTTGTGCCATGGGAAGCAGGTTCATGCTCAAGGACAGCACCTGTTGGAAAGGGCTGATACAAACTTCATATCACAGCTATTTGTACTACGCTTCGCCTCCAAATTAAAATTAAGGCAAATAGACTTTCCATGTATCTGTGCCAATTAGGTGGTGGATTGTAACTTAAAAAAAAAGGTTTCAATCTGTAGATGATTAATAGTTTGGAGTATCTATCCTATCTTTCTGTGTCATTATTTATGTAGGATTTTATATTCAGAATTTATCTGTGTTTTGTGCAAGATTACTTTGCTGTGCAGCTGAACTACTAGTAGACCATATGTTGTTAGGATCTGTACTAAAAAGTGTTACTCCACTGGCAGAATTTGCTTTCAAAAAGCCTCATATTCATATCACCCAGAATCATCAAGTTTTCAGAGCTTTGCAAAAGAAAAAAGAAAAAGAAGTGGCATAGCAGAAGCAATTTACTACTTCAGTATTAGTACTTATTTTATTTATAAAAAGGGTAATTACAATATCAATTTTAGCATAAGACATTTTCTGGGGAGTTCATAACTAGCAGGAGTTAATGATCCTTAGCTTTGTCCTGTGCTGTCAGCTCTCAACACTCCCAGCTGGTTGTTAATCCCAAGGGAGTGCCCTGTGCATGAAACTTCAGTTGGTAAATCATGATCAGATGAAACATTACAGAGATAGAGATGACTCTCTCTCACAGCTGTATCCCTCGCTTTAAAGCATAGTGTATTTCTAATGTGCTGATGGGGTTTGGGCTTGTTTGTTTCAAATGTGGTTTATTTTTATTATCGTGTGTATATATATATTGATAAATAGTTTAAAACATTTTGTATATTCTGTTTTAAGGCTGAGGATGGATAGACATTTTTACAGCAGTGGTCATAATCACAAAACATGGAGACCAAACATTCTACGTTGCGGTATTTTACTCTCAATTCTACAAGCTTTCTCTAAGATTTCTTTGCTTCTTTATTTTTAATAGCACCTAACAGCTATTGCCATTATGTAGGAGCAGTTGTAATTTTTCGCTCTTTCCTATGCTTTAGGGGGAAACTGAGCCAAAATACACAGTTTTCTGCAGGGATTAATCCTCAAGCCTGAATATTAGCTCAGATCTGCATAAAGTTACTCTGTTGTAGTGCCTTAAGTATAACTAGAGATGGAGTGCTCAGATTCTCAGTGAGAGCCTGGTGCTTGGTTAGCCAAAAACACACGGGTAACAAGAAGTTCACAGTTAAGCTGACAAGAATAAATTATTATATAAAAAAAATAATAATTTCACTTCTTACTTCATTCCTTATGCATTGAAATCAATGACATTGCCATAAATTAATGCTGGATTAAATGCAGATCTCCTTTAGTCTCTAAAATAGGATGCTACACAAGAAGGGTGAATCACTCACTAAAAAATGTATGATCACAGAAATAACTGATTCGATCAAAATCATGACTTTTAGATGTTTTTCTTCCCAAGAGCTAAGGTTTTCAGTTTCATGCCCTCTATGGAGGAAACTTAAAGCTTAGAAACCTGTGTTAAGAACCCTGCCGCAAAGCCTGGTTTTTGTCCCCTGTGAAGTTAGGTACCCAGGCAAGTCCTTTATGGCTTATGGCAAAAATAATTCCTCGTGGGGGGGAATTTATCTTATCCTAAAACGTGTTTAAAATAGTTGACTAGTGGTAGCCTAGACAACTAGTTTTAACTAGGTGCCTTACTTTTTCATGACTAAAGATAGACAAGTTGAGTCTCACCCTAAAGGTAAACATACAACTATCGACTAAATTTAAAGAAAGAGACTTAGGTCTTTCTTCAAGTGTTGCCACCCACAAGCATTTGAAAACCAGGCCGCTGATACTATCATCTTCGTAAAAATGAGCAGTGTATTTATTTTATTTTTTATTTTTAGGCTTCGTGTTTTTGAGGTCAAGAGAGGGATTAGGGGGGATTGGATTATGGACTGTAGATGTACTGTGATCTCTTAAAATTTGAAGCCAAAGATTCTCCCTGAAGAGCAACAGGAGCCGAAACTAGAAGAAGGTCCAGGAATTGGGAATGCAATAAAAATACTAAGTGATGCAGAAGTCCTGATAGCAGTAAGGGCCGAGGTTTTGGGGCTTCATGAGTGTTGGGGTGAGGAGAAGCCAGGAGCAGCGGCTGTTCTGTAAGAAAAAATGACAGTGGAGCTTTTGTTGTTCCTTCTGATTTTAAATATAATTTTCAAACCTATTTAAAATTCAGCGGAACGTGTTGCTGAATAAACAGGAGAAATCCAGCGTGGGGAAGGAGAGGAAATGGTGGGGAATGTAAAATAATGTAAGCATTTATCTAGCCGAAGGCCAGGGCTTTGAGCAAATAACTACTTCACCCCAATTATAAAATCACTGAAAATATTTAGCATCAAATCCTTTGCAGCTTTGGAAGACGGTCTCCCACAGGAAGTGCTCGCAGCCTAAATTTAGATCAAAGCTGGAACTATTTAGCACAGGACCAGAGCAGATTCGTGTTCTAAATTCTTCCATCCTCCGGCGTCCTTCCCCACTCTGACCCACCTTCTTCCTCCTCAGTGTAAAAATTAGCCGTGTGTCTGTGTTACCTTTTTTTGCAGGTTTATTTAAAACTTCTCCTTCCCGCGGAATGCTGTATTTTTAAGCAGCTCCTCTCGGGAGCGGCCGCCCCTCCAGAGCTGCTCGCGCTGAGGCGGCTCCTGCCTGAGGTGGCACCGCGGCGCCCGAGAGCTCCTTCATTCTCCTCCTTTTACTTTTGGTGTGACTTTGTGCGCAGGAAGGGCACGGAGCCGTGTCCCCACGCTACAAATAGCAGCCCTCAGGGTAGCGGGTGTTGAACACGCGCTTCGGCAGGGACCGGCACCCACAGGAAACCTGGCGCGTGCGTCGGGACAGAGTATTTCCAGGGCACCTCTGCCTTCTCCCCTGCCCCGCTGTGAAGGCCGGGCTCTTGCCCGGCTCTGCTAGCCCAGGGCAATCCCTGTTCTGGGGGAAAGGCTGGAAAAGAGACCTGCTGGGGAGGCAAAGCCAGGCAGCAGCGATAACATCGCTGTTGCTGTCAAGTACCACGGGTGCTCCTGCCGTCCTCCACGATTAGGAAAGGAAGGTGGTGGAAATAACAACTCCTGATGGGCTGAGGATCTGCTCTTCCCGCCAGCCCTGAGCCGCAAGCTGCCTTCTGCATGTGTGGCCCGTGTTACTCACGAGGCTCTGCTGCTAGTGTAGCTTCACCCCCGCCTGCCCTGCGTGTCTCTGGTGGTGCTTTGGAGGTCTGGAGAGCTCAGCCACTTCTTCGTATTTCGCCCTGCCGAAGCAAAACAAAGCTCAAGGTAACGCCTGAGCAATCTCTGCTCTTTACCTTAGTGGTAGCAATAACTGGATCTTTCATCGACACTGTCAGGGATTTATAAGATACTTTGGAAACCCAGTTGATTTGAGGCTCTTGCTTTTTGTCAAGTGAGACTGAAATTGCCCAACAACTTCAAAAGCTCATGGGGAAAAGAGAGTGAAAGCATGGGGGGACATCATGCCTCCAGTAAGGTCACGTATTGCCACTCAGAAGAAACAGCTTGGTTAGCTGTGTCATTTTGCACCGCAAAACCGTTCTGCAACCTGCATGTGCACTATTATATTCCCATTGCATCACTTGCATCCCAGTATCCCACTGGCTTATTTCCCATAAACCAAAAGATGGGTAAATTCGAAATGGCTGATTCTCTGGGCTGGCCCGTGGCACAGTGTGGAATGAGATCTTTATCACTGAGTGTGCTCTCCTCTTCTTCCTCCAGCAGGCATTAGTCAGCCTGTTGGTGTGACAGTGGCATCGTACTGCTGCTGTCCCCACGGTATGACACCAGAGACCACCGTGAAGGTATCATAGTCACCTTCTGTGGGACTCGCTTCCGTCTGTCAGTGCCTTTCCGGTACTAAAATGTGTACTCCACACATGCACCTCATCCTCCAAAAATCCATTTCTTCCTGTCCAGAGTCCACTAAGTTAATGAAGGAGGTTTGCTGCTCCTTCAGCTTCTATTAAAACTTGAGAGTGAGCTTTCCATTTTCTGAATCGTTTTTAATTAGTCTTCTACAAAACTATCCCCAAATTTGGTAGTAGATTATCCTAATAATAAAATAGCAATTCCAGCCAAATGTATGCTTATTGCATTTGGGGGAGAGAAAAGGACTCTAGTCTTCTATAGTGACAAGACTTAGAGATTATATAAAGCAGCTGTAGTTTCAAGTTGCAGCCCCACCACAAGACATTCTGATGTAGGGAGAGTCTTGTAGTTGCTTCCTCCATAGTCATATACAGATGTAAAAAAAAAAAAAAAAAAAGTGTAAAAAGCAAAAAGTGACAGAACTTCAGAGTCTCAGTGCAACTTATTGGGATGGCCCTTTATAATCCGTGGATGGATTCCTCCACAGCTCGACTTTAACATGGCAATATTTGCAAACCAAACTTAGTGTTTAGATGAAACTGCATTTTAGTAGAGATGAAATAATTTTATAAGTAATTAAGTTTTAATCTATGTTTTTCTGCATACTGGTGATAAATACTTTAAAAAAGAGATATTTTTAAAGTACAAAAATACAAAAAATAGATATTTTTAAAGTACAAAAATAGATATTTTTTAAAGTACAAAAATATTTTAAAGCATAATTTATCTGGTATTTTCTAGGATTTAGCATCTCAATCCCGTGGAGATTATTGTAATTGCAGTGCTTAAAGATAGTAAAAATATGTGCACAAGAACTTTCCTGTGATACTTGCTGCTTTTATCAGGATTTTTTTTCTTTTAATTTGTGACAAATAATTGTATTATAGGGAGCTTAGGGTGTGCCTTCTATTTACGTAAAGTTCAATTTAGGCCATTAACTAAATAAATATAGAATATAAATAAAAGAAAAAACCCATGAAACTAACCAAGTAAATATTTTAATGCTAGTTTCTGTGCATACGGTGCCATTTGAGGGTGGGTCTGGAAAGTCTTAGGCTGCCCTAATAGTTTCATATTAATTCTAGAACTAAAACCCTCTTGGAACTTGTGCAGCTGTCAAGAACCCTGCTCTCATCAGAAAAAATGCAACATTTGACAATGATTATGTTAAGGGAAAAAGGGAGGGTTATATATTTTTGTTATAATAGTTCTGGCCTTTCTTTGCCACTTCCTTAGAGGAATTAAATGCATGGCAGGGAGTGCAGTTCTGTGACACTTTTGGATCAATAAGTTTGTCCTTTTTATTTATTGTTATTTATTTTTTTAATGCCTGATGTTTAAACAATGAATTGCACTGGCCTGAATGTTAAAAGGAAAAAAAAAAGATAAAAGGAAAACATTTCTCCCCGCTATTGCCCAAAAAACTCAAAGAGCAAAACCTGCAACTTCAGTATACTGTTGTGTGAAATGTGTTTAATGAAGTCCGTATGTCTTAATTCCCCCAAAGACTGTTGAATCATCCTGTTATAATTTATGATCCACGGCATCGGTCTCCTGTATCAGATTGGTCAGAAATTAAAATGCAGCTTCCGACCACTGTTCTAGCGCGTCTCCAGGAGAGCCCTTTTGAAGGTGCCGGTCACCTTTCCCCGTCACAATTCTGGTTGCTTTTAACCACATTCCCGTTCCTCTGGGCTCAGCCTTTGCTGTTGTGAGTGCCCGGAAGGTAAAACACGGCCGCGTGGCGATTTGTCAAGAGCAGGTAATGTCAGACCGATGTGTTTTCCTTCTGCCGCCGTGTAAACGGGCCTCTTGGCACAAGTGTGGCCGTTATGCCGTGTATCCTGGTTTCAGTGAGGCCGTGTGGCTCGTGGCGTTCCCGTAAGCGGATTACAGAGGGACGGCCACCATGAAGCTGCCGGGAGGGGTCTCAGGACGCTGCTCTCGCACACCAAGGGCTTCTTCAGGGATTCGCTGTTGAAATGGGAGGGACGGCGGGAGTTTGGGGACTGCAGGGGCTCAAACTATTTGTTTACACTTGGTAATGCTGCGTGTGACACTGGGATAAAGGCAAATACACTGGAGAAGAGAGTTCAGATTCAGTGGAGGCTGGGAGATAGGGAGTGAAAGTGCTGGACTGCGCAGGGTGAACAAATAACCAGAAACAAGGCTCAATCCAGGGCAGTGCAGAGGGGCAGCAGGAATAACCAGAGGTCTGGAAAAGAGGGTGTGCACTGAGAGGAGAGCTTGAATGAGCTGAAATCATTCAACTTAGCACAAAAACCAGAGGCACATGCCAGGCTTCAAATAAAAGGCTGGGAAAAGGGGAGCACGGTTTGCTCTCCAGATTCAAACGGGACAGGTAGGAAGGGCTTGCATTTCAGTGAGGAAGATGTTGCTTCAACACTAAGGGAAAACCTTTTACTGCTAAGGATGGCAGTGTGCTTGAAACAAACTCCACAGAAGCTGTGGATTTTCTTCACTGGGTGTTTTTCAGAAGATAGGAGCTTCTGTTGGGATTGGAATACACTCATTTTGCCATCAGGGGTTTAGTTTTCTTCTAGTCTACTGTTTCTGTCATTTCCCATCACTTTGCCAATATCATCAGCCTCCGGATCAACCCATTTACTGCCTTTTAACAGAATAAAATCTCTCTTCTTTGGCACCATCTTGCCTGATCTGTAAGTCTGGGAGGATATATGAAAGGAGTAAGGAGTGACACCATGTCCATCTGCATCAAGATATCCAACAGGGTTATGTAGAGATATTAGCTATTTGCATGTTAGCTACCTTTGAATAAAACAGCACCCCAGAACAGGTTAGCTGTGGCAGTATGAGCTTAGTGCAGTCTATCATACACCATGAACCTCGGTGGCCGGTTTAAGCCATCGCGGGTATTTCTGTGCTGCCTTGGCATCTGCAGAGTGAGCGTGCTGCAAATATGTAAGTGCGTGCACGATGTGGTGGGAAGCAAAAGCACAGGGAGAATTGCCTTGTGCGTGTTTGTACTGACCCACCTCTCCTTCTCCACTCCCTTGCCTTCGTGTGCGTTCACTCTCCACCTCTTCCTAGAATTCCTGAGGAAGGCGTTAATTCTGAGTAGATTTTTGCTAGAGATAATGTCATAAAATATTTTTCTGTGCAGCTTAGTGGAAGCTTAGACTGTACTGCTTGCTTGTTGTTACTCTCCGAAAGAGTTTTAGTCTTACATGTCCAAACTCTAGGTTTGGATTGATGGTAATAATTTCCAACTTTCAATGAGCAGATGTTAATTTGGAGTGTTTAGACATAGGGAAGTTGACAAAACATTAGTACTGGTGAAACTTGACATTTTTAAGAAGAGCACGTGGGTCAATTTTTATGTTACTATGGAATGAACTTAGATTTTTCTGCCATCTAAGTTTCTATTGAGTTGGATGTCTAATCAGATGTCTCATTTTTTTCTTTTCTTGATGCAGAAATGTAATTTTCACAGATTTGAATACGGGAAAAAAATTCCTAAATCTGCCAAGCAGTTGACAATTGTTAATGTATAGAATTTGATTGACTTAAGTATTCCTTTCCAGTTAATTTCTGCAGTGTTATTCGGTGTTAAGGTTTTTGGCGCAACGAAGAAAATACGTTTGGGGGGTTGTTTCAGCCAGGAAGCGACTCTTCCATCATAGCCTTTTACTCAAGTCACACAGCGACCAGAGATGCGGTTGTGCACACAGGGGTGTCTGTTGCACCTACATAAACGCCAAACAAATGCTGGGTGTCTCTTTCTGCCCAGCTTGTGAGGGCCGCGGGGCGAGCACGCTACGGCGCCGCGTGAGGCGCGTGTGGCGCGGCCTGCCGCACGAGCCGCCACGTAGCTCTCTCTGCTTCCCTTGCAGCCGGGCAGCGAGCTGGACAACCTGGAGGAGATCCTGGACGACCTGCAGAACAGCCAGCTGCCGCAGCTTTTCCCAGATGGCCGCGCCGGCGCGCCGGCGGGCTCGGTGGACAAGCAAGCCATCATCAACGACCTCATGCAGCTCAGCAGCGACGGCAGCCCCGGCGCGCCCGCGGGCGCCCAGAAACCGGCCATGAGGGTGTCACAGAGCAGTGAGTGTCTGGAGAGACACAAGCCCGGAGCTGTGTCAGGCGAGGAGCTCGGCGGTTTTCACAGGGCTCGCCCGTTTTGGGTGATGAGGTGGCGCCATCTGCGGTTGTGCTCTTTGAAACACGCTTGGCCCTTAGATACAGCTGACATCCTAACGCTGCAAGTTGGTGCCCCTCTGGGAGGGTAAAAGGGCTACTCCCAAAATAGCAATTTTTCTCTCAGAAAATAGGAGCTGTGGCTATATATTATGCTAATATCGGGAGGCTTTTCAGATGCCTTTTGTTGTGGTGCAGAGGCTGTTTCTTTGCCAGCTCTTTCTAAAATTGGAGAGAAAAGCTTTCCGAAGCATGGATGAAAGTATTCTTCTGAAACCACAATATTAATTGGAAGACGTGTGATTAGAAGGGATGTCTAACTTAATTTGGAAATTGTGGCTTTTAATTGAGCTGCTTTCTAGCTGACAGTTTCTTAACTTTATTAATAAAACTACAAATCAGGAGAGAAATATTGGTTCTAACACTATAAAATGATTAAAAGCAAGACAGGAAGTTATCTGTGATGAATGCTGAATAAAATAGCATAAAAGCCACTGTTCTGTTATTTTCCTTAGGCTAGGATGGCAGCCTACTATCCATCCAGTTAATTCCATAAATGTACACCCTTGTTTATATTTTCAAAATTAGTATTTAGTTAATGCTTCCAATAAACTGTAGTCCTTTTGTTGCTATCAAGAAAAACATTTTTTCAAGAATAACACTGTTTCAAGTGGACTCAAATTATTAATACAAACATTTAAATGAATGTTAACATTTAAATTTACTTTTAAAACATCATAGCTTCTTAAACTGCAATTAACTGAAACAGCGTGAATGTTGCTCAAAGAAAGATATTTAATGTGCTTATTTTTTAAGTATGGGGAAACTAACACAAGCAGTATGTGAGTCAGACAGAAATGCCTGTGCATTTAAAATCTTAACATAATAATATTTTGTCAAAAATGAGGTCTGCTGGTTCCTTCCAGAGAGGCATAGGCTTTTGGCTTTCCCAAGTTAACCCTTTGCTTTGGCTCATATTTCTTTTGCTTATCTATTTGTTAAATGAGTTGTAATTCCAAAAATTTCTTCCAGGGAAATGTTAACTTTTTACTGAAGTACAGTGTTATTTATTTCTATGTATCATATTGCAGAAGGAGTTTTGGAAATATTTTTACCCCTTGGTCTCTAAATCTGTTTTCAAAGCTTTTGGTGGTATAATAACAATAGGATTATAAAAGGGAATAGCTTGCTAGTTAGCAACAGTTTTGGTTTGTTTATTTTTTTAAGCATAATTTCCTATGTAAATTAGCACCCTATAACTTTTATTTTTCTCAGCTCAGTCTCATGTCTGTATCTTACTTCCCGAGAGATTTTCTGCCTTGTTTTCAGTATACGAGCACAGCATACAGAGAACAGGTGCAGAGACTTAGTAATCTCTTTTTTGTTCCCATAAAAGTGTTATAGAATCAATGTCAAATCATATTTGATTCCCAAAGTATTTTTTAAAGATTTTTTTTCCAAAGAAATGGTGAGCTTTCGTTTGTTAAAGCTTTTACATGAAAATGCTTTGAATATTTTAATCTGTTTTTGAAAGTTCTTGAAAGAATTGAAAGCTGCTAGTTTGGTGAGATTCCTAAAGTTTATTGCTTGGGAAGCAGGAGCCTCCCTTGGTCTCATCCTGGCTGTGTGATCTGGGGAGCTGAGCACCAGCACATCTCATGAACCATGTTGCTATTTTGTGCTGCATTTCCAGCTTTTCTTTTTGTTGGATCAGTGGTTACCTGCATTATAACTTCCTCATCTGTGTTATTTTTCAAACTTCTAGAGCAAACTGTCCTGAAATTATTGCTTAGGTTTTAGTCTTTAGGTAGGTTTTAGTTCTATCTTTAGAATTTATGGTGCTCATACACCTGGGGAGGTCACTTTGGCTTGCTTGTTTGAACAGATATTGATAAGAAAATTGAGGCCTAATGATTAGGAGTGAGGTATACTTGAAGTAATTTATTTCCTATATACACATATAAGCAAGTCTACCTGGCAGAGAATAAAAAAAAAATGCAGTAAGTTATTATAATCTGGTTTCATAACATAAGAAGCATAATAAGAAAAGTCAGAAATCTGGATAATAAGATGTTTCTGTATCTTTTAATAAAGCTGGTAAATATTCTCAAGTTCAGAAGTATCAGTACGGGATCTAAAGTAAGAAGGAAGTTCTTTGACTTCTCCATTTTTAGTCACTGCATTACAAATAAGTTGTTTAAATGACAGCATTAAATCAGACTGTCCTAGTGGAAGCTATGAGAAGTAATTTCAAATAATAATATTACAAAAATGATTTTGTGTTTTGTTGGTATGACTGGAGATAGAATCTTGTATGCCCAGTACTTGGTTCATGTTTGAGAAGTGCTTGTGCATGTGCACGAGTTTCATGCACTAGAAGATCTCCCAAAGACCAGCTGACCCAGGTGCCTGCCAGCCAAGAGCTGAAGTTCCCTTTCCTAAGGCAGCTTGTAGTGTTCTTTGCACAGGCTGATTTTAAGAGCGCAAAACACACGAGGGCATCAAGAGAAGAAAATGTTTCTATAAAGGTGACGATAAACTGCAAGTACAGCCCTATTTTCTAGTTTATAAGGGTGTCAAAACTTCTGAATCTGGAGCCTCTATTCATTGTTACTGAATCCTGAAAGTATTTATTTTTATTAATGACAAGACCTGTAATAATAATAATAATAAACAATTAGGAGGAAGATACAGAAATAGGACTGTAGAACTCAACAGAGCCTCAATTTGTCCTTAATTTTAGTAACTTCTTCAGGGGCATGGTTTATGTTGGAAAACTTTCAAGGCTTTTGGATGATCCTGCCTCAGAATGACACCTGCACTCAATTACAGTCCCACTAGGTATAAGGTTAATTGGGGTAGTATGCACATCGTGTAGTGGTATATTTTGCTGTAGTTGTTCTTCAGTCAAATTGTACCACTTAAAGATTTAAAAATATAAATCATATCCGTTTTGATGTCAGAATGTTCCATTTTGAAATGTGCTTTGCAATGTCTAGAGGGAAGTTTCTCACACAGATAGGGAGTAGGCTAATTATGCAGCATTAAATAACTCGACCCTAGAGCTTGAAGTATATTTGGGCTTGGTTTGGCTTCTTCTTTTACAAGTTTCCATTCTTGTAACTTTGTTTTTTGTTTGCTCCTCCTGTCTAGCTTTTAATAACCCACGAGCGGGGCAACTGGGCAGGTTATTGCCAAACCAGAATTTACCACTCGACATCTCACTGCAGAATCCAGCGGGCGCAGGAAATTTCCCCCCCATAAGAACCAATAGCCCGTACTCCGTGATACCTCAGCCAGGACTCATGGGCAGGAGTGAGGGCATGATAGGAAATCAAGGATCTTTAGGGAACAACAGCACAGGTAAGAGGTCTTTCCATATGTTCTCATATATTTGGGTGATCTTTATCGTGAATCTGTATTATACATCATCTATACCATGTGTAACTCAATGTTAGGGCTTTTAAAAGTACATATGTGTTTTGCACATTTATATTCAGTGGGCTGGTGTATGTTGTCATGTTTCTTCTGAACAACTTCTGTTTCAAAATGCAGATTTTTCTAGGCATGCTCTTTCCTCATTGCTGCAAATTTGCCTGCAAATTTGTCAATAAATTCATGGTATGGACAGTTATAATTGGTTCATATCATTATTCCAGGCTCATCTGAGTCTTGGATGGGCAAAGTCCTTCCAGAACAAATCTGTGGGCAATGCTGTTGCCATTACCATGAGTATTCCCTGCCATTACCTTCGCTTATCCTTTATTTACTAGTATTTGTTTTCATTTTAAGTAACAGAAATGAAGAGCCTTTATATCATTTTCTAAGATATAAACTTTTTTGGAGCTGTCAGGTGCTGTAACAGTACTATCTCGTGAATTAGGCCTGGTTTGCAATGCACCGATTTCTTCATACTGCCTTAATGCTGTACAAAGATACCAGAGAGGGCTTACAGGAAAAGTTTGAGTGAATGACCTGTTTCAACTAGCGTGTAGCCTGAGCCTGTCCAAGTGTGAAACAACAGCTAAAAACTTGAGTAATTGCATGTTGTAAGTCTTTCTAGCAGGCTATTGACTATCAAAGATTTATCTTTAGTTTCTATCAGTAATAAAAACCACATGCTGCTGGACACTGAAATATCCTGCTTGAGCAGTTTAGGGGTCAGCTTGTGGTCCTTCAAGTGTCCTGTTAACTTTCATGGTATGTATACATTCTAGAGGATGTTACTCATCTTATGTATACAAGTTAGAGTGTATAATGTATGTTCCTGCCATTTCATTTAGTGCACCACAACTTGCAGCTAAAAGAATAAAGCACAGCAAACCAAATGCTGTACCATGGAAGCAGGTCTTGCACTGCAGCCAAAAGATAACTCTCTTTAGAGGGTTTTCCTCCTCGGCTGTATATCACCAAGTGGTCAGGCTGGTGAATAATAAATATTTGGGATATTTCTTAGCATTTGCTCAAGTTTGTTGTGAAAGGCAGCTAGAGATGAGTAGTGCAAGCTGAAAGCAGTGGTTTATCTGCTCCTTTACCTGTACAAAACTGAAATGTTTAAATGCTGTGAATAAACAGTTCTGGGGGCTTTTTGTTTTTTTTTTAACTGCTCTCGGAGTGAAGTACTCTATATTTTCCAAGTGTAAATAAACTGCCTCAGTTGTTTACTGAGGTGTAGATGTGGGAGGACTTCCCCTAAAATAACGGTAGAGAACTTCAGCCTCTATCGGAAAGTTCCTGCGGGTAATTTCCCTGCACGGTCTATTGGCCCAAGACTATTTGGAAGAGCTGTGACGCGAAGAGCGACCTCGATGCTGGGTGGAGAGACTGTCCAAAGGAAGCGTGCAGATGCGAGCTGAAACGTAACCCTCCTCCTGCGGACGGTGCGGGCAGGTTACCGCTGCCGTCTTCCTTCTCGCGTAGCGCTAGGAAAGCGAGGCCCTGCCACGCGCGCCCGCAAACGTGATTCATTTCCTGGGGAAGGAAGGCAGGGTATCCACCCCCAGGCACCTGCTCGTGTGCCAGCGCTTGCCCTGAGCAGCGCCTCAGAAAGGACAAAAGGATCTTCCTCGTGTCAAGTGTCTGGTGATCTCCAGCCCCTTGGCTGAGCAGCGCGATGCGCCGTGCTGTAGCTTTGCACGTCCACACAGGCAGTTGCGATGTGATGAGTTTGGGGTAAAATTGCTGCATTTTTACCTCTAGAAAACACAGCTAACAAGCCAGTTGTAATGCTGCCCCTGAGCGTGCCTTTCTCGTGTGCAGGCATGATGGGCGGCAGCGCCCCTCGGCCGGCCGTGGCGTCGGGGGACTGGGGGAGCCAGGCTGCGGCCGCGCGCGTCACCTGCGCGCCCACCACCAGCGCCCTGAGCCGGCCCATCCAGGGCGGCCTCGCGCGCAACCCCACGGCCGGCGGCGCCCTGCGGCCCAGCAGCCAGCCCGGCCCGCGGCAGATGCTCCCCTCTCAGGTCATGAACATGGGTAAGTCACCCGGGCCGCGGCGCGAAGGTGAAGCACTGCCCCCTGCTAAAAAAGAGGAGGGAAGACTTAAAAAAAAAAAAATTCATTTCCTTCTAGATTTGGTGGGAAAACCCTTCCAAGAATTGGATATTCAACAGTTTGGGATATTCTGAGTTTTCTGTGCAAGGAGGAGTGTGTAAAACTAATTTTGAAAGTGTGTGATATGAAAATTTTCTTAAGCCACATAGTAGTGTGGCCTAAGAAAGAGGATATAAGCTGGTCTTGTCTGAAGACCGTGGGTTTTTTTAGGGGGAGGAAATACTGTAAGTTCTCACACTGTGCTTGGTCAATACATTACGTATTGACAACTACAAGCAAGTAAGTTACGTATTGGCTTTGTCTGTGGTTAATACTTTATGTCCTGCAGTAAGTTCTTGTTAGCTTTTGCATTTGTAGGCTCATATCTGCTCTCTTACAGTTTTGATCCATTTTCAGAGTTCTCTTGACATTTCTTCCAATTCTAAAAGCAATTTTTATCGATAGTTTCACAGTGTTACATGATTAAATCTTCACATTCTCGTTTGCTTTTACGGTACAGTAGACAATTCAATGGAAAGGATTACCATCCAAGTAAATGTTCCTCACAAACGTTGTGTGCTTGTTTTCCCTGGAGCAGGGCCATCCGAGCTGGAGATGAATATGGGAGGGCCTCAGTACAGCCAGCAGCAGGCTCCTCCCAACCAGACTGCCCCGTGGCCAGACAGCATCTTGCCCATAGAGCAGGCAACCTTTGGTGGGCAGAACAGGTGAGTGCTGGTGCCGCGTGGAGTGAGATCTTGCACCCTGTGGGAAATACTCATTGCATTTAGAGCAATTTTAGGCTTGTAGTATGTTTTGCCTCTGAAATACGTGTTCCAGTAATACTTACAATTGCTTTCTTTGACAGGCAGTGTGTTGGGAGAGTTAGAAGTTCTGTATCACAGTAAATGCTGACGCTGCTTCAGATTAGTTGTAGTGGTTTATCTCCCAAGCATTAATGCAATTGTGGTCCTGGCTCGTTTTGCTGTTCTTACTGTTACCATTCATGTCATAGAAAGTACTTAAGATTAAAAGTAGAAAGATGCTGGAGCGTCTGTAGTTACAACATGGTTTTCACTGTGGTGGGTCCTGCTATTAGAAATGCAGGACTGTTCTCTGTAGTGACTCCCGTGCTCCGTTGCAGATGCCGCCCTGTGGATTCAGGGCTTGGGCACCTCTCAGGTGCACTCACACGCTTGTTGAGTCCACGCTGCTTGTAGGGTCTCGTTATTCACGCTCTTTCTTTGGAAAACATGACTTAAATTCAGAGCAGCTAATAAAATAATTTCTGTCTCCACTTGTTACTTCCTTGTGAGTACTAGTCCTCTGATATTAGTGCTTGTTGTTCGGCAGCTGTTTGCCCATGTAATATTCGTGTTTTCACAGGCAACCGTTTGGCAGCTCCCCAGATGACCTGCTGTGCAATCATCCTTCCTCAGAGTCCCCGAGCGATGAGGGTGCCCTACTGGATCAGCTTTACATGGCACTGAGGAATTTCGATGGGCTAGAGGAGATTGACAGGGCCCTAGGAATACCCGAACTGGTCAGCCAGGTACATTGCATGCTGCACTGCCTACGCTAGGAACTGCTTTTAGAGGATGAGTTGACAAGAGAGAGGTAAAAAGTGTGTTGCAGAAGGGAGAGGAAGTTTTAAGGTTGCTCTTATATGTACAATATAAGACCCACTGCTGGCAAACTAAGGTTAAGTTAAGGGATTATGGTTTGAGTCGACCCAACAGCTCAGCGCTTGGACAAAAGGCAAGATCATGGTTAGCAACAGGGACAGGAAAGAGCAAAGGAGAGTAGGAGCACCTCTGAGCAAAGGAGACCTTTGTGTAATGGTAGCAGCAAGCCTTTGGAGGAGCAGAATTGTAATGTGTAGCCTCACACTTAGTGAGGCTTTGAAACACAGAGTTGTTCTACTGTTTTTGATCTTATTTTTTCCCCTCAATTTTCAATTGTTTCTTGTCCTATATAATGCAAACTAAAGCAGGAAAACATTTAAAAAAAAAAAAGTTTGATCTACTATATTTCTACCATACTTCCAAAAGAGCCGCATTTGCCTCTCTAATGTTTAATACCCTGAGATGAGCTTGTTGCCCAGAACATCCATTTCATTACCCAGTTTTCATCAGCATCCTGGGAATATCTTCTGAAATAGTTGTGCATTTTAGACACTTCTTCTGTCTCTTCTGGTCCGTGGACCATCTGTTAACTATGAAATAGGACTAATGAAATCATGTTTTGTACATGAGAAAAAGATAACCCAGAACGCTTGGTATAGCACAACATAGTGAAGTGTTATGCTGGAGGTAATTTAGTGGTGAACTTCAATTCTATGATATGAAACTTTCATGCAGTAGTGTATGGCTTTTGGAATGTCACCACCAAAATAACATGTAGACTGTTTTATTTGAAAATAAATGCCACATATATGTTTAGTTAATATCTCAGTGGAAACTGTCAAAGAATTTCCCAGGTAAGAAAAATGCCACATTTAGAGCATGGTTTTAAAAGTATCCATCCAATATTTTATAGAAGTTTGCTTTCACGAGGGCAGTGACATTCAGATTAACTTGATTTTCAAGGTCTGTGTGGAATAAGTTATACAATTATTCTGAGGGGAAGGGGAGTATCTAGAATAGAGTTTAGAATGGTGTTAGCTATTTCAAGCTAGCCGGTAATCAGTTTGTGTGAAAAAGTCCTGAAGGAAGTAGGCTTTCTGTTCACATCAGCTTCTTTAATAGTTTCGGGCATCTTTATTTCAAGTCACTCTTTAGTTTAATAATACTGATAAAAATCGACGCTTTTATCCTTGTTCATTTGTAGTGCCTTTAAACCTTCTCCTGATTGAGTGGCAAAAACGCGGTGACTTGGCTTTTAATTACGGTATAACTGATTTATTTGTGTATATGTGAAGAACCTTGCAACTTCAGAGCGCGTGGTGGGGAGCAGAGCGCTGCGGCAGGCGCTGTGCCGCGACGCGCTCCTCGACGCGCTCCTCTCGCTGTGTTCCCGCAGAGCCAAGCCGCGGACGCGGAGCCCTTCTCCGGCGCCGACTCCGGGCTGCTCCTGGAGCAGAAGACGCCCGTGTTCCCGCAGCCGTACGCGCCGGCGGCGCCGCTGGCGCAGGGCGGCTACGCGGCCATGCAGGAGCCCCCCTTCCACGCCATGGGGCAGCGGCCGGGCTACGCCGCGCTGCGCATGCAGCCCCGCGCCGCGCTGCGCCCCGCCGGCATCGTGCAGAGCCAGCCCAACCAGCTGCGGCTCCAGCTCCAGCACCGGCTCCAGGCGCAGCAGGTAGGGCCTCGCGTGGCACGGGCACGCTCGCCCCTCGCGGCCTGCGGGGGCTGCTCCAGCACCCTCTGCTTCCACCTTTAATGAAAAATCATAACGGGCTTGCCGTGGCCGTGCCTTGGATATTCCCTCTCTCAGTCTTTTCCTCCACCCTTTCATTATCCCTGCAATATTCTACAATAATAATTATTGCAATACATGTCATTGAAGTATTTAAGTCTAAGTGATTCTGAATTCTGAGAGGCCGCAGCAGTGCCTGTTATTGTATATTGCCTTTTTTGTTAGTTATGTGTTTACTCTTTCTGCAAGCTACCTACTTTATTCCTGCCTGTTACCTACATCCTTTCTTTCACTTTGGTCTGCAGTTGAAGATCATTTCAAAATGTTGCTCCTTGTTACATTCTTAAACAAAAATGTAGAAGTCTGTAAAAATTATAGAGCCTAGCTCAAAGTCCAGCTCAGAGTCCCCAACAGTCCAATCTTAAACTCCAAGAAAAGATAGAAATTGTAAAGGCAGAATATTTGGAAAGCATCTTAGTGTCTGTCTTGTTATTTGGGCATTACCTCCTTAAAAAGTGGGATTCTGTGAATGAGGACAGAGTGTGAGCAAGAAAAGTAGTTTCATCCTGAATCTATAAAAGTAGGTCCTCAAATCTAATGGAAAGAAGATGGATATACCTATGTGTATAACCTCCCCCCCCTTTTTTTTCTGTCAACTCTTGGGCCAATTTTTCTTTTCTTTTCTTTAGAATCGGCAGCCACTGATGAATCAGATCAGCAGTGTCTCCAATATGAATCTGTCTTTGAGACCTGGAGTGCCAACGCAGGTGAGGGAAACTACTTTAGAAAAAAGTCCCTTTATTTCCTATTTCTCCCCCTATATTACTAAATAGAGTACAGGTGCTATATTGTAAACACATCTGAAAATTACAAAGCAGTTCCTAAAACAACTAAAGCAGTCTAAAAGCTGACAAAGCAATTGGTTGTTTTAGAGTCTTTCCATATGCACAAGAGGCGGATCTTGCTTTCCAGAAACGTGACGTAACAGCACAATCCTTCACCTCCTCGTGGTGTTTTTAATGAGCTGCTCTGTCTGTGGTCCCAGCGCGCTGTGGCTGCAGGCGCGGGTGCTGCTCCTGCCGGCAGTGCTCCCACGGTGGGGATCCCTTCCCGAGGCGTCGCGGGGCTGTTCCCTGCCCTTCCCGTGTGGGTCGGGGCGGCGGGGCGGGCTCTCCTCACGCGGCGCTTTCCCGCAGGGCCCCCTCAACGCGCAGATGCTGGCGCAGCGGCAGCGCGAGATCCTCAGCCAGCACCTGCGGCAGCGGCAGATGCAGCAGCAGCAGCAGCAGCAGCAGCAGGTGCAGCAGCGCACGCTGATGATGCGAGGGCAGGGCCTGAGCATGACGCCCAGCATGGTGGCCGCCGGCGGCATCCCAGCGACCATGAGCAACCCGCGCATCCCGCAGCCCAACGCGCAGCAGTTCCCGTTTCCGCCCAGCTACGGTACCGCCTCTGCCCGCCGCGTCTCTCCGCAGGCCCCGGGGCTGCCCAGCTGGGATCGGGTGGGAAGGATGGTTTGTCCTTGTCCTGAGGCCCCATGTGTGGTGTGGTACCTTCCACTTCCCCAGCCCAAGTGCTACCATTTCTCTGGGTGCCAAAAGCTCCAGGGTGCCTTGCTCTGGAGATGCATGGCTCCCTTCGCACCATGCAGCAACTGCTGCAGAGCATTCTCTGCATATATTGTAAAAATTATATCCAATATTACATCCAATATTACGTATCTCTGTGTTCGATTGATACAACTAATACAAATTTTGTTTCACCCGATTCTAAAGTTGCCACCTATTCTGTTGATCAGTTTTCCTCTACACCAGCTTCTAAATTGTAAATTCTGTGCACAGATTTGTTATTCCTTTACAAAAATGAATGCAAATCATGTGAATTTAAGTAATGCAGACAGCAGATACAGAAATAGTTTTCAGAGCACCTCATTCTTACTCCAGTGTTGAGAGTGGTTGGTTTCAGCTGAGTTTGCTGCCCTTGATGTACCTGTGACTTGCACAGCTCTTACACAGAATTGGCATTTTAAAATCTGCTGGAACTTACAGGTTAAGTTGGTTGCTTTACATCTAGGTAATATTCTGATTTTACAGAATTTTAAAATGTTTGCACAAAATGGCAAAAATGTAAATACTAAGGTTCTACGAACTTTTAGAAAGAGTTAAATGTTAAGTCTTAGTGTTAAAAAGTGGTAAGTCTTAGTGTTAAAAAGTGGTGTCACATAGCAAACAGGTCGTTTCACATAACTCTCACTACAAAATGGGATTTAGAGTCTGAAGCGAAATGTTTTTATTTTTTTGCTGGGTTTTATGGAGTTTACACACAAAAAAAAATCACTTATTGGTGTTTATGCCTGTGACCTCGGGCAGGTGTTAGGGAACACACTTGCACTAAGCACTTTTTGAAGGTTATGCACGTAGCATTTAGTAAATGCTGTACAGTTTTTAACCTAGATCCTACACGAAGACACAAGCTCACGGGCTCCAGATGGGACATGCCTGCAGGTTTCAGCCCTTGCCCTGTTCTAGCCTACAGTTACCCTGGCTAAAGTTCTCGTTTCATTCTTCAGGTATCAGTCAGCAGCCTGACCCAGGCTTCACGGGGGCCACCACTCCTCAGAGCCCGCTGATGTCCCCGCGACTGGCGCACACTCAGAGTCCCATGATTCAGCAGTCTCAGGCTAATCCTGCCTACCAGTCCTCTACGGAGATGAACGGGTGGGCACAAGGGAATATGGGTGGAAACAGGTAAATCCAGGACAAAACCAGGATGAACATACACACACAAAAACATGTCGTTTACGGTCCATACTTTATTTATTGGTATATGTATTTGTTTGTTTGCTGTTAACTATCTGCTCCTAAAAGAGATTTCGTTTCAATTTGGCTTGATGAATTGTTTTAAATTCTATCTTTGTGCAAGGCCAAGTGAGCGCATAGCTGCAAGACCTGCATCCACACAGTGCAGTGTGATGAACCCTCCGTGTCCTTTCGAAGGAATAAGGCTGCACAGCGAGCTCCAGTTCCCCCTGCTTGCGTGGATGCATCTCTTCTGCGTATGCTTTTATTGTCCCCTTGCCACGCTGCCTTCCCCGAGCCTGGACCAGTGAAGCTGGAGCCTCTGCATCCTCTGCTGCTCCGGAGTTACCAGGACTGGGCATCTACATGCCTGGGTGCAGCCGGGTTCAGCCCATTTGTGCCTGCTGCTGTTTGGGGTCAGCATGTAACTCTGCTCCTCTGATAGCCTTGTGGCTACCAGGCCCCTTGTGTGCAGCCACCTTCTCAGATGAGGCCGGTGGCCCTGTCGGTGTAAATCCAGCAATTAGTCTGTCCACACTGAACGAGTCAATGTTGAACAGTGTCAGTAGGCAGCCGTGAGCTGCCAAGTGGCTCTGGTCTTGGAGTTATCGCTGTCCCTGGAGGCTGGGCTGTGCAGAGGTCTCTAGCAGAGTCCTCCTGTCCTGAAGTTCTCAAGCTGCTCTCACCATCCCAGCTCAACAATTGATATGCTTCCCACAGGTTGATACGTGTTTAATATTAAGCCAGAAAATAGTACATCAGCGGTGAGGCTGATCCAAGTAAAGTTCCCCTAAAAGCGGATGATTTATCTCAAGATCCTTGTCCTTGTCTCTCCTTCACTGTCCTCCTGAAGCAGCTACAGGAGGCCAAGAAGCTGCCCCTGTTATGGCTTCTGCTGAAACTGCAGCAGGGGCAGCTTGAGAGACTGGTGCTTGGCTTGCCAAGCTGCAGCTCTACAGGGGAGACACGTCAAAGCCATTTACACAAGCCACTGAGTTCTCACAATGATCTGTAGTGTCCTGTTTCATCCATCCAGATAACAACCTAAAAAATGGGGCTAGGTGGCCATGGAAGACGTGGAATAGGAGGAGGAGAATTGTGGGATTTTCAGAGTTTGATCCTGTGCCCGGAATGCAGCTGCATTCCGCTATCCACAGGCACTCCAAGAGAGAAAAAAGTCACAGCAAATTGTGTGTGGCTGTAGCATAATGTAGACACAAGTCTGAGGTTGAGCATTAACCACCAGAAATTCCCTCAGCTGTGGGACCAGGGCTTCATAGGCAAGTACAAGTCTCTCTCATGATTTTCAATGTAATAGGAAAATAATACCCAGGAGGCATAAGGCACTTCAGCAGAATCTGGGCAGAACTCTTCCACAGTTAGTTTTCCTTAAGTTGCTTTGGGGAGGCCTTCAAGGAGTGTGAAGGGTAATTATCTTGGACTTTATGTTGTTTCTTACAGTGCCACATTTTTAAAAAGTGATGCTTAAAATCAGTAAATAAATTTCTGCACAATTGCATGTCTATATTTGTGAGCCCACTTGCCATAATTGTATGTGCAAATCTGGTATTCATATGTGCAAATAGCCTCTTTTGCCAAAAAGAAGCTGATTGAGTCAGGCGCAGTATCAGCTCAGCAGTCCTGTGCTGTGGTAATAATGGGGGGGGAAAAGGGTTGTTTTCCTTTCCATCCAAAAGATACTTTCCTAAATATATATACAGTCATATTCAGACAAATAATTGGCTGTTATGCACGCACGTAGCAGATTTGTACCCTCTGCCATAGTGTCACAACGCAAAGGCATGCATTTTTGTGCACAGACATGGAACCTTCAATTTTGCAAGTCTATTCCTTAGTTGTTAATGTAGCTGAAGAACAGTCTTTAGGCCGGCATAAACAGCAATATGTACAAATTCTAGTTTAAAGTATATGACAAAGAGAGTAGTTTCTTACTGGCTTCAGCATTCTAAGTCTGACACATTGCTTTTTCCATTCCTTGCTGTAGCATGTTTTCACAACAGTCCCCACCACATTTTGGGCAGCAAGCAAGCACCAGCATGTACAATAATAACATGAACATCAGTGTGTCCATGGCAACCAACACAAGTGGTATGAACAACATGAACCAGATGACAGGGCAGATCAGCATGACCTCAGCGACCTCTGTGCCTACATCAGGGTTGTCCTCCATGGGTCCTGAGCAGGTGAGAACTTAAGGACTTGAGATGACAGCTAGAGGATTTTTTGTCTTGTAGCTTTGCAGGTCAGTTGAGTGGGGCTGTGACTGCTTTAAGCCATTACATTTCCTGTATCAGTTCTCTTGAGAAATTATTGTGTTAAAAGGATTTCTTTTTGGCTTTGCACTTGGATAACCGAGGTGACTAATGAGGTAGAGCACCTTTGCACCCGGGGTTCCCATCTTAACTGAGTATCCCTGCAGCTAGCTCGTGTAGTTACTCCTGGAACACCTTTGGAAGGTGTGTGCTGACCTAGCCCTGGCCCTTGGTAGGTAAGTTTGGACAGCTCAGTTGACAGCCCCCCATGTTGTTGCTAATTTTCTCCACAGGGAGGCTGGGCCTGACTGTCAGGCAGCTCCCTGGAGATGGGAGTGGAATTCTCTGGCGTAGGTAGTGAGTGGAAGATGCTTCTGCCACCACTGCGTTTGTAGTACCAGGCAATAAGCAATCAACTTGGAGAACTATCAGTCTAGCACCTTCACGAGCACAAAATTCACTTTTTGTAGAGTGATGTGTATAAAATGGATTGCTAATTCAGTAGCCAAGTAACCTGTTCCTTTTTACTTGAGTTTGTTGCTTAGATTATTCAGAAGTAGGAAAATGACGTTTTCACTTTTTCAGTCCATAATTAAATTCACATAACGCATTAATAAATAATTGTCAAGAAAGTCCTCTTAATTAACAGCTCTGTGTGGTTGTTTCAGAGCTGCAGTTCAGTTGATTCAACACATAAGCTTTATATTATGGATGTTCCCAGGACACTGCCAGTCAAGCTCCTCATGAATCCTCAATCTCCTGCAATTGTGGCCAGTAGAGTCATAAGACCGTCTTTTGAGATGATAAGGTTGCAGTTTAAAGCTGGTTGTATTAATTGGTTTATTAACAAATGTCTTTTATTCCAGCTTAAGAAGCAGGAAGTGTTCCAGCTGTCAGTATTTCTGACAGTATTGTCCTTTAGCTTAAATAGCCCTTTTCTCTCCCTGTATTTTAAAGAAAGGCTTTATATTAACCTTTTTGTTTAATTAGTTTTGTTTAGTTTTGGGATTGCTGGGATGTTCTGCTTTGGGTTTCTTTTCGTTTTTTTTTTTTTTTCACTTTTCTAAGTTAAACAAGCCATGCCGTTTCAGGCTCTTCATGTAGGCTTCACATTCCTTTCCCTTTTCTGCACCTGTTCCAGTCGGAATCAATATTTCCTAGGCTCCAGTGCCATGTGCATAGCACTAATTCTTCCTAATTTCTCTTGGAAGACACTGACAGATATAGCCCCGGATCACATTTGTCTTTCACAGCTGCCGCATACTGGTGACTTGAAATAATTCTGTCACCTCCTGTGATGATTCCAGTTGCTGAGACAACTATAGCAGACTTTTTAATTAGTTCCTAAGTGCATGCTGTTGCATATTTTTAATATAGTAAAACACTAGTTAAGACAGAGAAGAGAAGGGATTTGAAGGTGACAGCCCATCTGAATGCTTAACGTGCACATGCTGCATAATTTTCCCCAAGAAACTGAATTAAGAAATACACATTATAGAATAGATATGTTTTTATTTCAAAGACTCCCAATATCTTTGCAGATTGTTCCTTCCCCAGGCACAGTTGTTGCACTGTTTTTCCTTCCTGTTGAGCTATTGGGTCTTATTTCAAGATAGCATTCTTCTGACTTCCAGTAAGCTGCTTAGATTGAGTTTCTGCATCTATCCCAAGATTTGTTTGCCAGACCTTCAGTTCCCTTTCTGTGGATCTACTTTAAGCTCCCTTCATTACTGTAACATCTTTCCAAAAGTATGAACAGGAGAACTGGACACAGTGCTACAACAGCCACTTCACAAGTACTGTGTGCAAGTCCCAAGTGCTTCACCTCTTTTGCCTGCATTAAACAACTTTCCTTAGAGTGAGCCTGTTTACCTAAGGTGCTGTGGCTCATCCTCTAGCAGTAACCTGTTTTCCTCCTAATATTGCCACCCCTGCCCTGTGTCATCTGCAGACTGCAGCCAGGTCAGAGGTGGCCCAACTGGCAGCTGAGGGGCCATTTCTGGGACACAAGACAGGATTTTTAAGTCCTCAGGAATGCATGCTGTGCAGCTTTACATTTTCCTTTCTGGGAGGCAGGAATAAATAAAATATATATATATTTTTTCCTGTGCTTTGGGCATAGCTTCTTGTAATTTGCCACCTTTATTTAGTGGTTGACATAAACCATGCTAAACTTTTTCTTGTAACTGGTGGCTTTCAAAATGACTTTATATTTTCTTTAATTCTGCTGGCTGTTGCCATTCCGTTCCTTTTTTGTTTTGTTTTGGTCACGTGTATTTTTTTACCATATTATTCATTGCCAAGTACTTTCTCTTGTTTATTTATTTATTGTTACGTTAATATCACGTGCCCGTCTCTTTGCACCACAGCGGGTATCAGTGGTTGTGCTACAAACATGGTCCAGCTTTTGGGAGAACTTGGGCCTTCATGTTTTAGTGGATGTTTTTGGAAGCAGCACGTTCATGGTTAAACGCTCTGCCTGGGCAGGCTCACCTGCCGAGAGGCAACTGCTGCGTTTGTGGCTTGGACAGTTTTTTAGGCACCTGGGGGTTCAGACCTTGTCTCATGGCCACCTTCTCCGTTGCAAATCACCCTAAGGGTCTCCAGGCTGCCCCGTTTTTTAGGAAGCTGCTGTCAGGAAGGGCAAGATGCCGCCTGCAGGGCCGCGCGTGGCCTCTGTCCAGCCCCTTGCCCCTGTTGCGCTGTCACAAAACTGCTCCTCTCCCTGTCCTCCCCTGGTGGTTTGCACAGCTGGGCTGTTGCCTTCTCTTTGCCTGCTAGGTACTTTGCATCGTGGACACGTGTTATTTCCTGGGCCAGGAGAGAGGCAGTTTGAGACCTTTGTGGGAGGAGAGACTTTTCAGTCTATGAAATAAATCACTATCTAGATGTCTCCTGAGATAAGATGTTTAATAATCTGCCTGCTTGCAGTACTCCCGAGGTCAAAACTCACATGACATTCACTAAGAATCACCTTAAAAACAGTATTTTGAAAACAGACCAGGTCTGTGCTGCATGTTGGATGAAAGGAGCTGAGGAGAGCATTGAGACTTTTCTTTCCAGGCATGTTCCAAATAATTCTGCTCTACTGGCAGTAACAGGCTTAGTTTAATTACAAAAGGGTTGTAAAACATGTTCCATCTTGTTTTAGTTGGATTTGGTAACTAATAACACCACTTAACTTGCCTTCTTACAGAGTCATCTGTAAAAAATCTCTTATTTCAGAAAAATCTTCAGAAGCCTCCTTAACATTTTTTGGTATTTTTCTTACTTTTCTGAATTGCTATTGCAGCCAGAAATATTATTGTGTTAGTATTGATTGTTGCATCTTTCTCAGTTTTCCAAAGTAAATTTAATCCTACAAATTAAAACCTGCTGTTTTGCTGTATCTATTACCAAGCAAGTCAGGACTCTTCGACGTCACTGGCAAAGAGATCTGGACCTGGAACTGAACCGATGCCTTTGCTGCTGCAGCTGTGTGCTTTTCCATAGCTCTCCTAGCTCTACACCTGCCCTTCTTTCTGTTCCAAATCTGTTTTTTAGTCAGTGAACTGTGATTTTGCATTTTTGCTTTTTATTTTTCCCAACCTTTGTCCACTGAACAAACCTAGTGTAGGCATGTTGCCTGTTGCAACAAGTTTTCTGATGAGTATTGGTAAACAGCGGAAAACCTTTTTCAAACTTTTTTTTTTTCCTCAACCTAATGCATGTGAAACTTTCTAACAAAATAGTGTGGTTCTCTACCTTTTTTTTTTTCCTTATCTGAATTTCCAGATCAGGGTTTTAAAACCTGCCTGTTTGTTGTTGAGAAGTGCAGGGCATCAGCAGGAGGCTCGCAGGGCTTGAATAATTAGTTGCTTCTGAGTTGAAAATTCTGAAGCAAAACCCGTTAAGTTTCCAACTTTTCCTGCTGAGCTGCATTCTCCTCTGGCAGCATCAGAGACCACCTTTTTAAGCATATTGGTGCACCTGGCTTTTGCAGCTCCTTGCAAAATCCCTGCATAGCAGCAGAAATGGGACCATCCGAAGGGCTTGAAACAAGAAGGAAAATTCCAGACTGTCTCCCCTTGCTGAGCAGGTTGTTACAGCTGAAATGAGGCAGTGCAGCGGCAGATCCTCTGCTCTGTGGCACCCCAGGAGCCTCCCACAGGGCAAGGGCAAGGGAAGACATCGTTTTCCTTCCAGCAAAATCTAGAGAGGCAGATCCTCAGTATTGTCCCACCTGACTGGTGTGCCGGAAGCGTGGGCGAGTAGTGAGACTCTCGAGGGGGAGGATTCTTTCCCTTTAAAACTTCCAAGGAAAGTTGGATTTACTAATGCTGAGAACCTTGCTGAAAAGCTAATGTTTTGTATTCTGTATCCGTTCCTACATAGTAAGATAAATCCTTTGAATAAAAAAGAAATGCTGTGGATTCTGCCAGCCTGTTTTTCCACCTAGTGAAGCTCGACAGACCCTTTGGACGCGCAGAAGTACATGGGTTCAGTTCTTCCTGTGGCTGCGTGCAGCAAACTGTGAAGGAAAATACAGGTTTTCCCATTTAATCCTATCTTCCTTCCGTTGCTTACAAGCAGGGAAAGATACGTCATTAGAACTAAATCAACCCTGAGCATAATCCAGGCTATCTGCTTTCCCTTCAGGCTTGAAAACATTACGTGATGAGCTGCAAAAGCAGAAAGTTTGCAGGCCACTGAGGATAGGAAAGTAGCTACACATTCCTAGATAGAGGCCCTTCATAGCAGGCATCACCCCTAATAAGTGAACCTGTTTGTAAGATATGCATAAGGGCAGTAGTATCAAGAATGAAATTGTTGTTGTTGACTGTGAAGCAGAGTAATAGGAGTCAGAACATGCTGAACAGGAGGGGTGCTCAGCAATGTAGTCACCTCCCTGGTGACAGCCGCGTTGCAGAGGTGGAAGTTGGTATATGCAATTGCCAGAGAGGCTTAAACCATTACTTTTTAGTTCTCATCCCTTTTTTCAGCACAATTTTAATGCATTTTCCTTAATGTCTCATTGCCAATAGGTTAATGATCCTGCTATGAGGGGAGGCAATCTTTTTCCAAACCAGCTGCCTGGAATGGATATGATAAAGCAGGACGGAGATGCAGCACGGGTAAGAAGTGACATGTATAGGCACAAAGAGGGAAGCGAACAATCAGTATAGTGTGGTCCAGTATGCATACAGTATGTATTTACTTACAAAGTTAAAAGTAGCCAGGATGCTAGTAATTTTATTTAAAATAACACAAAAATTTCACTTTTTTTTCATCATCTTTTGGTGACATCTCTATGTTCCTTATTAAATCCCTCTAGTATTATTGAAGTGAATAATAGAGAATACATTAACACATACCAAATCAACAGTTATGTTCAGCAGACTTTTATTTATAGTTTATTTGCATTTTACAAAGCAATTACATGGCTACTTTTCAGTGGTGGGGAGGACTTGCTGGTGATTTATACTTCGCTGCCACCTGCTTAACCCATTTTGTGGCTTGTCCTGCCTAAGTGTTTTTTCACTTTTCATTGCATTATACTTAGGGCACCAATTTTACTAATTACTTTATATATTGCTCTCTATACCATGCTCGTTCTGAGCAGGGTAGCAATCCTGAACTGATTTTTACACAAAATTACTCCAACTGATGCAGTAACTTGCAGTAGCGGAGGTCAAAAACGAGTTGAATTCCAGCGGGTAATGGTGTTAAAGGAAATTAAAGGAAAGCTGCAGTAGAGTTCCTGGCATCTGGCCAGGTGTACGGGGTGATTTTTATTTGTCCCCAGCCCCGTGGAAGGTTTTTATGGATAAGAAACCTGTATTTGATGGAGTGTGTCACACCAAACCCAGTGCTCTTGAGGGCTGATGCCGTTTGCAGCCAGGGGACGGTGTTTTCTCCGCGTGACCCGAGCACTGCGGAGCCGCGCGGGCCCCAGCGCAGGCTGGAAGCCCCATCTAGCGGCTGCGACGCCCACGGCCGCTTCTGAAGGTGGAAGGGACCTCTGGAGATCATCGAGTCCAACCCCCTGCTCCAGCAGGGTCACCTAGAGCACGTGGCACAGGGTGGCATCCAGGCGGGTTTGAAGATCTCCAGAGAAGGAGACTCCACAGCCTCTCTGGGCAGCCTGTTCCAGAGCTCTGTCACCCTCACAGTGAGGAAGTTCTTCCTCCCATGGAGGTGGAACTTCCCATGTCTCAGTTTGTGCTGCTCACCTGGAAACACAGCGCGAGGGAAGCGGGTGTCGTGAGGGGAACGAGCACCTGCCTTGCCTGAGGTTTTCTCCTCATGTTTTGGTTAATGTTGGCATTACTGATCTCTTTTTTTCTTCTGATCAGAACCTTTTAGTCAAAGTTGATTTGGGCATAATACGTTAGGGAGAATGACTGGAGTGTACTGGAGTTACCAGCAGCAGAAGAAAAAGATCTGAGTAAGCAGGACTCTGAGGGAAACTGCATTTACTTAAGTTATTGAAATGTCTCACACTCTGTGCAAACAGCCGTCTGAAAGTAATCAAAATAGGCAGATCTAACCTGTTATTTCTCCAGGAGCTACTTTATGCCCTGCTGGAGGTCCATCCTGTGCATCATTATTTGCTGTCCTCTCTTTGTATGCAGTGTTGAAATCAGAAAGATGGAATTAAATACACAAAATTTCCTCTAACATTGAATTCAATAGCACAAATTTAAAAGTTTTTCTGCTCTTAGGAAAAAGAAAATTGAATAATAGGAGAAAGCGAAATATGTTGAGATTAATAAAAACAAAGGGCATTAAAGTACTGAAAAAGTAGTAATAATCTAATATGTATTTTATTGTATTTTTTACACTTACATGTGTTTTAAACTCCTTGGAGGTCAATTCTTTTCAATGCCTTAGGCATTCACATGAGAAGTGTCTCGAGGAGTGGAGGTTTCTGTGAACGGAGAAACTTTTCTACAACCTTTTTACAGTCACTTTGCTGAGAAAAAGACACAGAATGTCCTCTTTTAGCTGATGTATTCCAAGGAATCATTAGTTACTTGGTGCAAAATTCCTCATGTAAAATAGGAGTCAGACTAGCAGAGAAAAAAAATACAAGGTACCAATGAGGAAAGCAAGGAAAGGCCTGGGGGCGTGGGAGAGAGGGTGGAGAAAAAAACAGGAGGAAAAAACATGAGAAAAAAAAACAGGAGAGGAGTGAGAGGAGAGAGTTGTAAGGGCAGGAGGAAGAAACTGTGGGGCAGGACCTTGGCTGGAGCTAAGTGTCCTGTGGGTAAAGGTGCTGCTGAGGGGGCTGAAGTTAAAGCAATGGGCTCTGCGCCGTGGCAGTAAAATGGCCAGGGGCCCTGCCTGGCAGCAGTAGGGATTCACTTAGAAATAATAATAAAGCAGCATCTTAAACAGCTGGAATTATTTTGCAAGGTTACAATTATGACATCCCGTGCAGTACAGATTTTAATTTTATGCCACTGCCACAACTCTGATACTGTCATGGAAAACTTGAAAAGCCCAAGTTTGAGATCAGCCTCTCGTAGGCCATACTGCTTTGCCTTTACATGGAGGCTGCAAACAGCAGAGTTTTTATAATATCCAGGATCAGTGGAATGAGATAAGGCCCTTCAGATGGAGTGAAGCAAACCCTATAGGATTTCACGGGGCTGAGTCGCGGGCCTGTTGCACCAGTGCGCACAGAGAGGTCTCGCTCTGTGAACGGAAATGAAGTTTCCCAGGAACGTGTTAGGTGGATAAAACCAGGGGGGTCGCAGCCCGCTCTGCGTCGCGGGGGAAGGAGAGGGCGCGGGCAGCCCCGCTCCCCTGGCTGCCCTCGCGGGCAGGAAGCGCTCACTCCTCTTCCCCAACCTCTACTTTTTTGCAGAAATACTGCTGACCCCGCGGGCACTCTGGTTGCTCCTTTCTTCGGCCGCCGGGGCGTGCGGCCCCCAACCTTCACGACCAGTTTGACGAGCCGCGTCCGTGCGCGCGGCCCGGCCCGGGCGCCCCGGCGCTTCCCGGCGGGAGCCCGCGCGGAGCGGGCGGCCTCTCCCGCCGCGGCTGGAGCCCAGCCTCGTCACTGCATTCACCTTAGTGCAACTTAGATCTCTCCTGCAAAGTAAATGTTGACAGGCAGTTTTCATAAACCATGTCGGATTGAATGTATTTAAATGTATGTATTTAAGGAAAAACAGCAACAACAGAAAATCAACCATGCTCTTGTTCTGTTCCTGTTTAGTTTTAGACCTTGTTTTGTTTGTTTTGTTTGCTTTGTTTTCCCTGGCTACTCAGTCTGGTGCAAAGGATTCAGTTCCACCCAGCAACTGGTGTTTTAACCTGAGGCCTGCCTTTTGGGGCGCAGAGGGGGCCCGGAGGAGGCTTTGGAAGCGGTGTCTGGTGCATGCAGACCTCTAAAGAGTGTGGTTCGTTTGCAACAAGTCAGAGAAGGTGAACCTGTGTAGAAAACCATATAGACCAATTTTGAATGGGGTGAAAGTTGTAAAACAGATGAAAATTATCCCACAAGAGGGCTGTTTATAAGCGATGTTTTAGTTGGGTTTTCCCGGTAACGTTTTTAATGCAAATCATGAATCCCAGAATAGAAGCTTGTTACATTGTTATTTAATTGAATTCTTAAAAATCAGCAAATCCTGATTTTTACCTGGCTCTCCTGACCTCTCCCGACTTCTTTTCCTAGTGGAGTCAAAGGTGGGCCCTTGGGTCCCTGCGCGCCGGCGGTTGCTGCAGAGCAGAGCGCGGTGACGCTGCGTGCGCTGACCGCGGCAGCGTCCAAGAGCTAAAGATGGCTACTTTAGAGCATGCTAATTTCTGGTTCCCATCCTCCTAACCAGGATGACAATGATTCACGTAATAAATACCTGTGGCAGATATCACTACAGCCTTCACCACTGCTGTGTGCGTCTAATTACTCTAAAGCAGAGGGGATGATGAGGAAGTTTTGTAAGGTACATATAAAATCCAGTTTGTATGTAAACAAGCAATAATTTAAGTTGAAAACTTAAGTGTTTTACTTGTATAATTTTTGTGAGATATACATGTTGTGAAGTTGATTCCAAATGAGGTACTTCAGTATTAAATTAGATATCTTCTTAGCCGTGCGTGTCTCCTGGGGAAGTGTTTTGTAAAGGATCACAATGCCTTGGACTAGACCTAATTTGTAGGCTTGAGAACTCTTATTTTCTAAACCTTGTGACTCAACTCATAATGTCATTTATCTAACCTAATATTATATGCAGCCACTGTAGGAACCAATTCTTGATTTTGTATGTTTATATTCTTTCGTAACGAATCTTAGAGAAACTAACTGTTACTAAGCAGGCCACTGGTAGGGTGTTTTTTTTTTTCTTGCCCACTGTGGTTGGAGTAATCTTTTACTAAACTGACATCAGTTTCTGAGGACTTGAAATACCAAGAAATTGATGACGTTTTTGACCTCCCTTTTCTTTCCTCTTAACCCCTGATCTACCCACTTTCTAGCCTCAGCACACATTTTGGGATGTCATATAAAATGCAATGCATTTTAAATTATCTCATCAGCCATGCCTTTGGCCACCGAAGGGGGTATTTCATTGCTATTTCATTATTTGGTTTTGCTTTTCAGGTGGGAGTTAAAATAGAATAGCCTTTAGTCTCTATTAAGAGCTGAGGAAAATATGCTAAAGGTGCTTTGAGAGAGGGTTGTTTCTGTAGAAGGCTTTGATAAAAAAACCAAGGAAGTGTGCTGAGAAGGGCAAGGCCATGCTTCTGGAGAAACAACACTTTTCAACACTCACCGGTTCATTATCCAGCTCAAAAGGAAATCCTAGTCAACCGAGCCAGAGTAACCCCCACCCCGAGCTCCCGGCCGCGCTGATACGTGCGATGGCGTTCGTGCTAAACATGCGTTATTATATCCCTGAGGTAAATTCATTTATATAAGGAATGTATAAATTTGGAGGAATTAACTTCAAGCAAGACCAAGTGAAAATGGATTTTAAAATAATTCCGTTTATATTATATTCTTTTGCAGTGCTTAATCGTAACCTCTCCAGATTATTCTTTCTCACAGTGGACATAATAGTTCAAATGTGTCGTGTTTCATGGCAGTCCTGCAGACCTCTGTCCTCCGTAGAGATTTTGCCGCTTCATCATCCATTGCTATTTTGAAAGGAAAGAGATTGTACCCATCACTTCGACTCGCTTTGGGTTCATGGTGATTTTAGTTGTCTTGTAACAAACGAAAAAGAAAGGTGAGTGAAGGAATCTTCTGATCATATTGATCACTCTAGAAACAAGCGAATGAGAGGAAAAAAAAAAAAAGCCAAATCAATTCCCTTCATTATCAGTATTTTTCATCCTGTATACAGTAAATTTGTCGGAGAAAGTACTTGGGTTTTGTTTAACAGAACAATTAATCAGTGTTCTACTTAACATGACTAAATGTGAAAGGCGCATAATGTGAAAAATAAGCATATATACATGGTCCTATGACCTGTTTAAGTGTTCATGTAATGTGGTAAGTTTAAGAAGTGAAGTGAGCTGTTTTGCTACAATGAAATAATTTGTACTCAGTCTTTAAAATATTGTCCCACACCAGTATCCCTTTGGGCCTGTATTAATTAAAAGCAATGTTTTTGCAGTTTATACAATACATTTTTTAATCTTTGTTTAAAAATGGAATTCATATGGGCTTAACAGATGAAATGGGTGGCACAGCTCCACTTGCAGAACCCAAAGATACACAATCAGTTTTGAAATGCAACTTAAGCCATTAATTGTTGGTGTGAATTTAAAAGTTTTCTAGTATTTGTATGGTAGTATGCTGCCTAAGAGCAAAAGCATTCTCTGCACAAAAGAAAATTTACTGTAGTGGCTTTGATTTTAATTAGAATTTTCTCCCTGGTGTTTCTTTGTAGACTAAAACAAACTCTTTTAAGTTTCTTACTACAGGTAAAAGCTATGTGCAAGAACCTCAAAATGCTAAAATCTAGCATAATGCCTTAGATCTGTTTTTAAGTCTTGTATATTCCTACATAGCTGTCTGATGTATTATATTTGTATAGTGAATTGTGTACAATTTTGGAATAAGTGCATCATCACTTAATCTTTATGTTGTTCAATAGGGATGATGGACACATTTCTTCAAGCATTTACTGTCGTTTAATTTTTCCTTATGTCATTTGTGGGTTTTATTTGTACAGTTCATCATGAAGTTGCATCTGAGATGTGTGTATATGAAAAGATTATACAAGGGTAAAATTAAGCAATATATAAACTATGGTTCTTCAGGAGAAAGCTTACAGTGTTTCAGGTTGTGATTTATTTTCAAAACGGAGTTGACTCTGAACATCACTTTGTTCACCTGCATTGATGTTTGTATTTCTAGTGTGAGCAGTTTATGCAAAGGTAGATATATTCAGAGAAATTTTAAATACATTTATGCAAGTTAATATTGCTTTGCTGATGCTATTTGCTTATTTGATGTTAAATAATGCTATTGTAAATAAAGAATTCTGTTGTTATTGCATCATTTAATAAATTTTAATGCCTTCGGGTTTTACATGGCTTTAGAGATTTGAACGTGTTTCTGTCGTGTCTTCATTTATTCCCATATAAAGGTTGGGTACTGGAAAAGAGGTGAACCTTCAGTTTTTAAAAAGACATCAGGCTTTTCCTTTTGAGAAACGGAAGAATATCCAACTGCTATTCCTGAAATCCTTTTATCTTTACAGTCCCGTGCTCATTGGAAATTTTACTACGCAGCTTAATTTGGAGTCAGTTCATTCTGGATTCGTTTTACCTACCGCAGCCGGCACCGGGCGGGTGGGAATCCTCCTCGATGGCTTCGGGAGAGGCCAGGAGCCTCCGGCCGAGCGTGGGGAAGGGCCCACGGCTCCTTGTGCCCCATGGCGAAGCTGGCGTGGGGGAAGGAGGTGAGCGGCAATTCCAAGGTTATAAAATGGCTACAGGAATGCTGCTTTATCAAAAGGGACCACTGCTCGCTCTAGTAAATGAGGGAGGGAAGGGGGCAAAAGCTACTTAATTAAAAATAAATAATAATAATTGTTATTTTAAAGACTTAGCCCAAAATTGTCCTTTCCCTGGTCTCACTGAAACAACAAAGCCTGCATTGCAGTTCTGGTTTGGCTTTGGCAGAATAATGGTGATCCTTGCATGTGGCAAAAAAAAAAATAGTAAAAATCACCAAATTAAGGGAAGTGAGGAAGGGGGATGTTGCTTCCCAAAGTCAGAAACAGCAATAGGGAAAGAGGCACGACTACCCCCTCATCATTGATTCATTTTGAAAAGAGAGACCTGGGGTTTTTCACAAAAGTATCGGCTAAACTGTAGAGCAGTGATGGAAACGCATAGCGAGCCCCGCTCACTTCAATATAGGTCCCGAAAAGCGGGGGTTTCCTTGCTGAGCCCGCCCACTCCGGCTCCGGAGGCAGAGCCCAGCGGGCCCCTTCGAATGCGCAGGAAGCACACGAGGACGGCCCGAGGTTCGGAGCGTTTCCCGAGCTCCCTGCTCGCTGGTTATCCCAGGGCTCCGCTTGCTCCTAGAGAGAGGGAGCCGAGGGCTGCACTGCAGGGATTGATTGGATCATGGAAAGGGAAGGCTCTGCCTCTGCCTTGGCTTGTGGAAGCGTCAGGATAAGGGTATCCCGTGCTTTGGACATGTGTGGGATGGCAGGGAGACTGCAGAGAGGAGAGGCGGAGTGGGAGCAGGAGATGAGGGTGTCTGGGGAGAGGTGAGGAACAGGGGAGGACTTGGGGTGCGATTCCTTGATCCTTCTGAAGAAGAGCGTCTCCAGCAGGTCGAGGGAGGTGATCCTGCCCCTCTACTCAGCCCTGGTGAGGCCACATCTGGAGTATTGTGTCCAGTTCTGGGCTCCACAGTACAAGAGGGATGTGGAGCTGCTGGAGAGAGTCCAGCACAGGGCCACAAGGATGATCAGGGGCCTGGAACATCTGCCCTATGAGGAGATGCTGAGGGAGATGGGCCTGTTCAGCCTGGAGAAGAGAAGGCTGAGAGGGGATCTAATCAGTGTCTAGTACCTCAAGGGAGGCAGTGAGGAGGATGGTGCTGGCCTCTTTTCACTGGTGGCCACTGACAGAACTAGAGGAAACGGCCACAAACTGAAGCACCAAAAGTTGCACAGGAACTTAAGGAAAAATTTCTTACTAGTGAGGGTGACAGAGCCCTGGAACAGGCTGCCCAGAGAGGTTGTGGAGTCTCCTTCTCTGGAGATCTTCCAAACCCGCTTGGATGCAGCCCTGTACCACGTGCTCTAGGTGACCCTGCGTGTGCAGGGGGGTTGGACTAGATGACCTCTAGAGGTCCCTTCCAACCTTAAGCATTCTGTGATTCTGTGATCCTGAATCCTGCTCAATCCAGCATATCCACCTGTGTTAGGCCACTTACAGGCAGTGACTGCAAGCAGCCTGCAGCCTGTGGCCCGTGATTCAGTATGGAATTCCCACATCCATGTGGAAAAGGACAGTACGAACCACCACCACCATCCTTCAGCGGCAGAGAGGCCAGGCTGAGAGCACCGTTACTGCCTTGTAACAGAATCACAGAATCACAGAAAGGTTGAGGTTGGAAGGGACCTCTGGAGATCTTCTAGTCCAACCCCCGGCTCCAGCAGGGACACCCAGAGCACGTGGCACAGGGTGGCATCCAGGCGGGTTTGGAAGATCTCCAGAGAAGGAGACTCCACAACCTCTCTGGGCAGCCTGTTCCAGTGCTCTGTCACCCTCACAGTAAAGAAGTTCTTCCTCATATGGAGATTAAACTTCCTGTGTTTCAACTTACATCCATTATCCCTCGCCCTGTCACCAGCCACCACGGAGAAGAGCCTGACCCCATCCTCCCTACAATCACCCCTCAGATATTTGAACATGTTGATCAAATCTCCTCTCAGCCTTCTCTTCTCCAGATTGAACAGGCCCAGCTGGCTTAGTCTGTCCTCATACGATAGATGCTCCAGCCCCTTAATCAGCTTTGTGGCCCTATGCTGGACCATCTCGAGAAGCTCCATGTCCCTCTTGTACTGGGGAACCCAGAACTGCACCCAATACTCCAGGTGCGGCCTCACCAGAGCTGAGTAGAGGGGCAGGATCCCCTCCCTCGACCTGCTGGCAACGCTCCTCCTGATGCAGGCCAGGATCCCACTGGCCTTGGCCACAAGGGCACATTGCTGCCTCATGGTTAACCTGTTGTCAACCAGGACTCCCAAATCCCTCTCTGCAGAGCTACTTTCCAGCAGCTCCAAAAATAATAATAAAATAATAAAGTCCTAAAAGAAACTCTGCACCGTGTTGCATTAGCCAGCACCCTAGCCATGGCTCTGCGCTGATTTCGAGGGTTTTCTCTCAAGGGAATGCCAGAGCGAGGTTTTCCACTTGGATTCCGCCCCAGCAGGTGCAGGGATACTCCACATGTGAGGGCGCCCGCACAGCACGGGAGCTGCACGCACCCCTGCAAGGTTAGCTGATTTTTTATTTTCTGTTTGTCCCCCAACATGACCTGCAGAAGAGACAAGCTCTGCTTATCCAGTGAGGCTGGAAAAGGACCTTGGAACTTGCTCCTAAAATTGGGCTGTGTTTTTACTGCGACCACTGACAAGGACTTCAGAGCAGGATGGAGCCACTCACCTGCCCCGCTCCCTATGGACAGGCTCCGGCTGGAGCTGCCCCCGATCTCTTTTGGGAGCCAAATTCCCAGTTATTCCCAGAGAAAAGGCCATCAGGAGGGTGCTGATCACCCTCCCATCGTGTTTTCCTCTGGGGGGCTTACAGGCAAGGCTCCAGAGATCCAGGCAGCCAGGGACTGACTTCCAGGGCTAAACACAAATAAATAAAACAAAGGGCTAAATACACACCTGGAAGGGACAGTCTCGCCCGCCGGAGCGGGAGGCATTTAAGAAGCCAGCCATGCAGATCTGGAAGAGATGCAAACCTTTGCAAAGGGTTTGCTTTACCTGTCCATGCAGAGCTGCTGCAAAGCAGCCACTTCTGCTCTCACGATTTCTCCCACAGCTTGGGATTTTTCTTTTTGGAGCAAAGAGATTTGACTGCTTAGCGTAACTTAACCTGAAACAAATCCTCGCAGTGAAAGTCTCACACTGCTCCCTAGAAAACAGCTGTCTCGGTGATGCAGGTCTCCGCTAGCGCTCTGTGTCACCAGGATGGCAGGAAGAGGAGCGTTTTAATTTCTCTCTGTGCAGCCTAGCAGAGCGGGGGTGGGTCAGATAAACCCAATTAAACTAGTGCGGACAATGTAAACATCCCACAGTTCGTTTAACGTCCCACGAATCCCCCGGGGGAGCCGGTCCCCTCCACGAGCCGGCCGCAGGACCGGGATCATCTGCAGTTCAGACAAGGACTCGGGCTGTCCCGCACGGTGACAGCCTGAGCTCACGGTACAGTCCTGTGCATGTGGTGCTGCCGTGTTTGTGCTGCTGATGCCGTACCCATAAAAGCAGGTTAAAGTGCCTTCCTGACTGTGCTTCCTAAAGCAATATAGAGTCGATTCTGCCTTACTGTAGATAACAAAGATTGGGAATAACGTGGGAAAGTGAAAAGCTGCCAGGCTGTTTGATGGAGGCAATGGCTTGGGGAGCCCCCTACGCTGCCATTCCACACAAAGTGCGCGGATGCTTAGGATCATCTTTGGGGATTAAGCTGATCTGGGCCAACGAAAGCGGGTGCGAGAGCGTGGATCAGCTCGGGGCGTCTCGGACGTGTTGTGTCCTTGGGCTTTTGCCGTGAAGCGGAGGCTCCGGACAGGCAGCGCCGGGCAGCGCAGCCCGCGCCGGCCCCTCGCACACCTGGCCGCTCCTCCGAGGTCCCCTTTGACAGCAAATCCCGTCACCTGGAAGGGACACGGGCCCAGGAAAACGAAGGAGAAGCCCCGTAACAGCGAGGGGGTGCGGCCGTGCAGCACGGAGCGCTGCGGGACGCGGCCCAGGTCCCGGCCGCGCTCCCCGGGGCCGAGCGCGGGGCCGGCGCGTGCGGGGGAGGATGAGGAGCGGGGCGGCCCCGGGGACCCCCCGCTCCGCGGCGGCTCCGCCCCGTCCCGTCGGGGCAGCCCCCGAGGCCGCCGCCCGTCCCCCCCGTCCGTCCCCTGCTCCGTGACCCCGGGGCGGGCCCCGCTCCCCGGCCCGTCCTCCCCATATATGCGCGGGGGGCGGCGGCGCCCGCCCGCCCCGACGGCGCCGGGCACGGAGGCTCCGCGGCCGCCCGCGCGCCCAGGTGCGCTGCCCCCGGGGCCGCCATGTCGCTGTCGCTGTCGCTGCCGCTGCCGGGCCCCGCGGAGGGCGGCGAGGCGCTGGGGCTGAGCCCGCCGGGCCTCCCCGCTTACTACCCGCCCTTCCTGCCGCCCGCGCCCTACTTGGAGGCGCCCGCCGAGCTCTTCCCGCCGCTGGGCGCCCTCCTGGCCGCCTCGCCGCCCCTGGCGCCCTTGGGCTTCGCGGCCGCCGCGCCGAGCCGGCCCGCGGAGCCCGCGGAGCCCGCGGAGCCGCCCGGCGCCGGCCCGCGCCGCCGCTACCACTTCAGCGCGGCCGAGCTGCACGCGGCGCTGTACGGGGCGCTGCGCGGCGCGGCCGCGGGCCGCCTGCACGCGCTGTCCGGCCTGCGCCTGCCCCCGCGCAGCCCGGGCCCGCCGGGCGCCGCCGGCCCCGCGCCCGCGGAGCTGCTCGACGGCGACGCGCTGCAGCTGCCCGCAGGTAGGGACCGTCCTCCCGCGCTCACCCGCTTCCCCGCGCCCCGTTACCCCCTCGGCCCGGCCCGGGAGCGCTGCCCCGCGCTGAGCGCTCCCCGCGCGCCGCTCCGCAGGGCTGGCCGTGCTGCGCGCCGCCTGCGGGGACGTGTCCCAGCTCGGCGTGTTCTGCACGGAGCCCATCGCCAAGGGCGTGCGCTTCGGGCCCTTCCGCGGCAAGGTGGTGAACACCAGCGAGATCAAGACGTACGACGACAACTCCCTCATGTGGGAGGTAGGGACCCCCCGGCCTCGGCGGGCGCGAGGGTCCCTGCGCCCGCCGAAATGCCGCGGAGATCTCGTCCGTTTGGCCGCCCCTCGCCCCCAGCCTCGGGGTTGGGGTCAGTGCAAGTGGGAGCCCTCGGGAAGGGCTCAGAGCTGACCCGTTTCTCGCCTCTGCTTCCCAGATCTTCGAATACGGGCGCCTGAGCCACTTCATAGACGGCAGGGGAGCTGCCGGCAACTGGATGTCCCTGGTGAACTGCGCCCGCTTCCCCGAGGAGCAGAACCTGACGGCTATCCAGTGCCAGGGCCAGATCTTCTACGAGAGCTGCAAGGAAATCCTCCCGAAGCAGGAGCTGCTCGTGTGGTACGGGGACTGCTACGTGCAGTTCCTGGGCATCCCCATCAGCCTGAAGGGCATGCCCGACGGGAAGAAACCCCCGCAGCAAGCCGAAGGTGAGAAATAAATCCCCAGGAGGGTCTTCTGACGCCAAGACCCCTGTCTGGCCATGATTAGACTCTCACTAGGGCACCTGCCAGTGCTTTAAAAGACCCTCCCGTTCACTTACTCACCCAGCCATCCCAAAAGAGCATCCCAAAAGAGCAGCTTCCCCTCGGCACCGGGAGGCTGGATCAAAACCTGCACCCAGGGCTGCTGCCAGCCCTGAGCGAAGCTCCCCTTTGAGCCTGGCACCCGTCTCTGCGGTTTGCTCCTCGTTTTCGTTTGCTTTGGGAGTTAAAAGCGGTAATTCGATGACTGTAAAACATCTGGCGCTGCCTGACAGCGCCCTGGGGAGCAGCAGAGCGGGCGGCCGCTCCGTCCCGCTCCGCGGCAGCCCTTCCTCCAGGCAGCCCTGTTCGGGGAGGAAAGAAAGAGGCTTCGGGGCATTCCTGGCTTGATCTCGTTTTAATTGTGCCTGGCTATGGCATCTTTCCTGCAATTAATGCTCTCAGCAAACGGGGAGCCTGAAATTATTCCAGTCCTGTAATGCCGATGCTGCTTGCAGAGGACGTGCTGTGTTCTCGCTCTGGGAGCACTGTCCTTAGATAGAAAGTGTGACATTCGTAGAAGTAAAACTTGCGTACGAAGAAAATGGAATTGTGCAAATGCAGGGAAGGCTGGAGCTGTCAAGGAATGTGTTTGTGAAGTGCAGCAGTAAGAGAGAAAGGAGAATTTAGCAAAACTCTAAATGGAGAATTTGGAGACGCTGTTTTAAGGTGCCTGGTCCAGATGATAGCTGGTTAGTTGCTGATTTCACTTTTAAGGCTTAGAGCCAAAGTGCTGTGTAGTATTAACGGTAGAAAAGGTTGTTTAGGTATTTGCAAAATTACCTAAGTAAGTTGTTTCCAAATTCAGTGGTTAAGAATTGAAACACAAAAGAAAACCAAAAAAAAATTTTTGTTCTACAGTTAGTTTGAAAATCTTAGAAAAGATATGCAAAGCCATTTTTTCCCTTTTTGAAGGTAAAACTTTCAGACAATAGAGAAAATAAATATCTACTGTTGTTTCTGTTTGGTTCCTCCAACCTTTCGTGTTGCAGGCGTTGGAGCAGTTTTTCCCGTATGTTCCCTCCCTGTTAGGGAAATGCAAGGCTGGAATCCTTGCATATATGCTGAAGTTAGTGGCCAAACACAATAATTTCGTTAGCCTGGGGACTCTTGTGCCTCCTCTCCTGTTAGACAGAAATGTGGAGGCAAACAGGGCACCGTGTTTGCTTAGCAGATCCTCCCTGGTTTTGTTAAACTGCCCTGCCAGATCCCCTTAATGCCGTTAGCCCTCTGGAGCCCGGCAGCTTTCCGTGGAGCGCCAGCTCGGAAAGAGGGTCGGGTTCAGGATTGCCACCTTCCCGCTGTGGTGTAACGGGGAGATGGGCCCTTTCCCTTGTGCTGTGCAGAGGCCGGGGAGAGCTACAAGTGCGAGAGGTGCGGCAAGGTCTTTGCCTACAAGTACTACCGGGACAAGCACCTGAAGTACACCCGCTGCGTGGACCAGGGCGACAGGAAATTCCCGTGCCACCTCTGCAGCCGGTCCTTTGAGAAGCGGGACAGGCTCAGGATCCACATTCTCCACGTCCACGAAAAGCACCGACCTCACAAGGTAAGCCCGCTTCCCGGGGGTCTTGCTTTTCCGGAGTAATTAATTGCCCTTAATTACCTTATTTTGGCAAAGGTTAAGATGCTGGTGCTTTTCCCCTGCTTCTTCCCACTCTGGTTTCCTTGGCACTTCGGGAAAGTGTAGAGGAAGAATTCTGCCTCTAAAGGAAGAATTTGTCTTAAGCCGCTGAGTTTAGTGAAAGGAATTAATGAATTTACACTAACTAACTGACCCTGCAGTGCTGGTGAGAGTTTGAAAGAGGAATGACCTGAGGGGAAATCCTCGTCTGCTCGGGAAACCCCTCCTTGTGCGGAGGGAGCAGAGGACCCGTGCGGCAAGGATGCTGCAGCTGGCTCCGACAGATCCCAGAAGCAGCTTAACTTGCCTCAGCGGAGCCAGCGCACATTTCTCCGGGATTTCTGGATGGTGCCCTGTGTTTTTCAGTGCTTTTTCCCCGGATCTATTTGAGTTTGAATGAGAGCGGCGCGTGCAGAGCCCAGCTGGACCTCGGGGTTGCCTGGGCTCGGGTCCCCCTGCCCTCTCACACAATTAAATCATTCCTGAAAATCTTCCAAATATCCATCTTATAATTTGCACTGGAATCACGTGAATTGGTCAGGAAAGGTGTTCGAAATAAGTTGGCAATACTGCTATGTCAGGCTGTCACCTTGATCCGGCAGTAGAGATTTTAAATGCCATTCTGTAGAACATGAAGTTTGAAATGTGTTGTGTTTTTCTCTTTTTTTCTCTCTTTCCTTCTGTCTTCCATAGAGAATTTATTTTGAAATGAGTACAAAAAATAATTTAAAACAACAAGAAGAGAAACTTTTTCTGAATAGATGCGGCATTTGAATGAGAACAGATGAATGCAAAAAAAATCAGTCGTGGCTTAGTTTAGTTCAGACTTATGAGGGAGGATTTCTTTCAAGAGAGTTGCAGGAGGAAAATGATTTATGGCCTCATGCAGATTTCCCTCAAGTCAGTGCAAGTCTCTCCTATGACTCCAGCACCCTTGGAACTGGGTTTTATTGCAACCCGGGGCAGGCAGCACCTGCTGAGGTGCCTGTTCCGTCGGAAGATGAAGTGGTGCATCTTGCACTGACCCACGGGGAGGCGTTTCGGGAATATCCAGCTGTAGACAAAATGATGTGACTGACCATTTCTGAAAAATGAGAATTGTCTTGAGGTCCCCTTTAAAATTTCTATTAGTTAAAAAAAAAAAAAGATTGTTTTAGTTGTTGAGTAAAAATATTAACTTGTTTACATTGTTGCATTTTGAAGAAAGATGATGATATTGAAGGACAGATTTTGATGAAATGATTTTGAACTATACGCAAAAAAATTAAAAAAGTTTTGAATTTTTGAACAATTTTCCTTTTTTAAAATCTTTCTTAAAATGCATTAGCATTAAGTCGGTTAAATAAATTGCTATTTAAATTACTCATGTGTCTGTATATGAAAATATGTAGTTAAATATTTGCACCCATCCTACCATTTTATTAGTTGTGCTGTCATATGCTTCCTGTTAACTTTTAGTATTTTCTTTATATATATATATATATATATATATATAAAAATCTGTTTTTTTCAGTGCTCAGTGTGTGGGAAGAGCTTTTCTCAGTCCTCCAGCCTGAACAAGCACATGAGGGTTCACTCCGGGGAGCGCCCCTACAAGTGTGTCTACTGCAACAAGGTAGGGGACGACGCGGCCCCGGCGGGTGCCCGGCCTGGCGCTCTTGCCCGTGCTCTGCTGCGCTGCACCCGGGGCTGGTGGCCTTTTTCTTGCTCCTGTTAATTTTCCTTTTCTGGATCAAGCGCTCCAGAGCAGGGGCCACAAAATGGGACTCACCTTGCAGTCGTGGAGCAGTTTATGTGCATGATGCTGCAATAGCAGATCCCTCTAGGGCATGTCACACTTGGGAGCAGGGTCTGGTGGCTCTGGTAGATCTTTCATGGGTGAGATTTTATTTAGCTGTTCTCAGGCTGCAGGATGAGGTTATCCTAAGGCATAGCAAGGATAAAAATGTCCTCTGCCTAACCAGTATGCTGCAGTTCAACTTACAGCAAAGCGTTTTTCCCAGACTGTAATGGAAGTCGGGGTAGCAGCCAGAGCAATTTTATGGGGTCTGCAAGTGGTAAGGGAGTCCTAAAGATCTTTTGCAGGAAGAGGGAAATCATGGGCTGTTCTATCGCATCTTTGCTGAAATCTCATTTAGAGGATTTTTTCCCAAGGCACAGGAGGGTTTTGCTGCTGGAGAGAGGGGAGAGAGAAAAGGCTGCAAGGTCTGACTAAAGGAAGAGTAGAGTACAGTGGAGGGGGGAGATGAAATCCAGGAGGATGGAGACACACTGGATTTCCTGGATCATTTCTGACACCTGAACTCCAAGCCAATATATGTGACCATGAGAGTTTTTAACATTCCGATTAAAAACTGGAAGGGAGGAACCTGCACTACCTTTCCCCAGCATGCACGAAATACAGGGCTAACTAGGACAGTTAGGACAGTAGCTAACTAGGACTTGCCTTGTTCTTGGACACTTGTTGGTGTCTCTGCTCAGAAGCCCTTCCGTGAGCACCGTGTAACTGCACAGGCTCGTGCAGCCGAGGGTCACAACAGTGGAGTGTGCTAACCCCGCTCCTTCCCCGCGCTGGAGCGCGCTAACCCCGCTCCTTCCCCGCGCTGGAGCGCGCTAACCCCGCTCCTTCCCCTCATGGGAGCGCGCTAACCCCGCTCCTTCCCCACGCTGGAGCGCGCTAACCCCGCTCCTTCCCCACGCTGGCGTGCGCTAACCCCGCTCCTTCCCCGCGCTGGAGCGCGCTAACCCCGCTCCTTCCCCAGGCTGGAGCGCGCTAACCCCGCTCCTTCCCCTCATGGGAGCGCGCTAACCCCGCTCCTTCCCCACGCTGGAGCGCGCTAACCCCGCTCCTTCCCCAGGCTGGAGCGCGCTAACCCCGCTCCTTCCCCTCATGGGAGCGCGCTAACCCCGCTCCTTCCCCACGCTGGAGCGCGCTAACCCCGCTCCTTCCCCTCATGGGAGCGCGCTAACCCCGCTCCTTCCCCACGCTGGAGCGCGCTAACCCCGCTCCTTCCCCTCATGGGAGCGCGCTAACCCCGCTCCTTCCCCGCGCTGGAGCGCGCTAACCCCGCTCCTTCCCCTCATGGGAGCGCGCTAACCCCGCTCCTTCCCCAGGCTGGAGCGCGCTAACCCCGCTCCTTCCCCTCATGGGAGCGCGCTAACCCCGCTCCTTCCCCACGCTGGAGCGCGCTAACCCCGCTCCTTCCCCTCATGGGAGCGCGCTAACCCCGCTCCTTCCCCACGCTGGAGCGCGCTAACCCCGCTCCTTCCCCTCATGGGAGCGCGCTAACCCCGCTCCTTCCCCTCATGGGAGCGCGCTAACCCCGCTCCTTCCCCACGCTGGAGCGCGCTAACCCCGCTCCTTCCCCTCATGGGAGCGCGCTAACCCCGCTCCTTCCCCGCGCTGGAGCGCGCTAACCCCGCTCCTTCCCCAGGCTGGAGCGCGCTAACCCCGCTCCTTCCCCACGCTGGAGCGCGCTAACCCCGCTCCTTCCCCTCATGGGAGCGCGCTAACCCCGCTCCTTCCCCTCATGGGAGCGCGCTAACCCCGCTCCTTCCCCACGCTGGAGCGCGCTAACCCCGCTCCTTCCCCTCATGGGAGCGCGCTAACCCCGCTCCTTCCCCGCGCTGGAGCGCGCTAACCCCGCTCCTTCCCCAGGCTGGAGCGCGCTAACCCCGCTCCTTCCCCACGCTGGAGCGCGCTAACCCCGCTCCTTCCCCTCATGGGAGCGCGCTAACCCCGCTCCTTCCCCACGCTGGCGTGCGCTAACCCCGCTCCTTCCCCTCATGGGAGCGCGCTAACCCCGCTCCTTCCCCGCGCTGGAGCGCGCTAACCCCGCTCCTTCCCCTCATGGGAGCGCGCTAACCCCGCTCCTTCCCCACACTGGCGTGCGCTAACCCCGCTCCTTCCCCTCATGGGAGCGCGCTAACCCTGCTCCTTCCCCGCGCTGGAGCGCGCTAACCCCGCTCCTTCCCCAGGCTGGAGCGCGCTAACCCCGCTCCTTCCCCGCGCTGGAGCGCGCTAACCCCGCTCCTTCCCCAGGCTGGAGCGCGCTAACCCCGCTCCTTCCCCTCATGGGAGCGCGCTAACCCCGCTCCTTCCCCACGCTGGCGTGCGCTAACCCCGCTCCTTCCCCTCATGGGAGCACGCTAACCCCGCTCCTTCCCCACGCTGGCGTGCGCTAACCCCGCTCCTTCCCCACGCTGGAGCGCGCTAACCCCGCTCCTTCCCCTCATGGGAGCGCGCTAACCCCGCTCCTTCCCCTCATGGGAGCGCGCTAACCCCGCTCCTTCCCCACGCTGGAGCGCGCTAACCCCGCTCCTTCCCCTCATGGGAGCGCGCTAACCCCGCTCCTTCCCCTCGCTGGAGCGCGCTAACCCCGCTCCTTCCCCACGCTGGAGCGCGCTAACCCTGCTCCTTCCCCTCATGGGAGCGCGCTAACCCCATTCCTTCCCCGCGCTGGAGCACGCTAACCCCGCTCCTTCCCCGCGCTGGAGCGCGCTAACCCCGCTCCTTCCCCACGCTGGAGCGCGCTAACCCCGCTCCTTCCCCTCATGGGAGCGCGCTAACCCCGCTCCTTCCCCAGGCTGGAGCGCGCTAACCCCGCTCCTTCCCCTCATGGGAGCGCGCTAACCCCGCTCCTTCCCCTCATGGGAGCACGCTAACCCCACTCCTTCCCCTCATGGGAGCGCGCTAACCCCGCTCCTTCCCCGCGCTGGAGCGCGCTAACCCCGCTCCTTCCCCAGGCTGGAGCGTGCTAACCCCGCTCCTTCCCCACGCTGGAGCGCGCTAACCCCGCTCCTTCCCCTCATGGGAGCGCGCTAACCCCGCTCCTTCCCCACGCTGGAGCGCGCTAACCCCGCTCCTTCCCCGCGCTGGAGCGTGCTAACCCCGCTCCTTCCCCGCGTGCGGTGCCGTTGCAGGCGTTCACGGCCTCGAGCATCCTGCGCACCCACATCCGGCAGCACTCGGGAGAGAAGCCCTTCAAGTGCAAGCACTGCGGCAAGGCATTCGCCTCGCACGCAGCCCACGACAGCCACGTGCGGCGCACGCACAGCCGCGACAAGGGCTGCGCCTGCGCCGTGTGCGGGCAGCTCTTCCCGCAGCCCGACGAGCTCCGCTTCCACATGCAGTTCCACGGCGCCCGCTAGCCTCGCGGCAGCTCCGCACGCGCTCCGGCCGACCCGGAGATGTCCCCTTCGCTGCGAGGCCTGGCGGGGAGGCTGGGCTCCTCCGTCTCCTCCTCTCCGCTCTGTGCAGGATGCCCGTCCCAGTGGCGCTCCTGAAGGCCCTTGGAAATCAGCTGTTTCGCAGCTCTGCAGGAACAAAGGTTTGGGAATGAACCCTGTGGCACCGCTGTGGAGAAAGCAGGGGGAAAAAGCCTTCCCTCTTGCTAAGGTGCAACCTGAGCGTAGCAGAGACAGGCCCAGGACATGGCAGCCCCCCAGCTCTCTGTGCACCAGGTCCCCCCTCCAACCTGCGGGCACTGCTCAGCCTGCGAGGGAGGACTGCAGGGTTTCACCCTCCACTTCCCGCTGTTCGTGCAGCCAAGTCAGGACCAATTTGTGTGCTTTTTTATGTTAATTTTAATGTGTTTATTTATTTATTTTTTTTTTTAGAAAAAAAAAAGTTTATAAAAAGCCATTTGCTCTATTGAAAGAGCTATTCGTTTAGCTATGGATGAGAAGTTCTACTGTAGGATATTTTCCTTGAAAGTTCAGGTTCGGTTCCTTCTTTTGCTTTCTATTCTCATGTTGGAGAACATCCTCCTCATCCATACCAACCACCTTTGACTAAGCTTCTATGCATATGGCAATGGATAAAATCATTTCACTGTGGAAACTGAGGTGTTTGAACTTGAAGAATTCTAGAATTCTTAGCAAAATAACATTGGCGGGTCGAGCACCCACGCGCAGGGGGCTGTGCCTGTGTGTGGAGCTTCCCCTGTTAACGGGGCTGTGGGTTGCATCCCGGGGGACAACGGGAGCCCTGTCTGGAGCCTTGTTAGTTAACCCCGCTAGTTTGATGTCACTGGGAGGATGAAGCTCTTTTTGGATATCCTGCGTCGGTTAGGACTAACTAGGACTTTGCACATAGGTACAGGAGATGGAATTTATTTTGTGTCTACCAACCTTAACATTTTTACTTTAAATACAGCGTAGACACTGCAACTAGAAGAATGTTACTTGCACATTTTATTATGTCCTGTAGATAGTATATCTATAAATATGTATATTGATTTGCACTAATTTCTCACTGTTTTTCTGTGCATTGATGTTGATTTGTTCTCATTATTCTCTTGGTTTAAAAACTTGAATATTTATAAAACCACTTACTTGTAAGGGAAATGCTGAGGCCCAGCACTAAGAAGTAGGGTGTGAAACAAATTCAGTGTTAATATTGTACATACATATCGACTTGATATGTTTGTACAATATCCCATAGGTGGGCTGAAGATCAATGCTTTGTTATGAATGTTCTGAATATTCTAATACCAAAGAGTCTTGCAATACAGAAAGCAGCATTTTGTCCACATTGAGAGCCTAGCCCAGTGAGGGCCTGCCTCTATGGAGGGCTTTCTTCCCAAGCACCCAAAACCCCAGCCAGAAGAAATGTGAATTCTGCATGCCGGTTCAGTAAATCAGGATTTGGTGAAATCATCACCTACTTAGCAATAAAGTAAATATTCTGGCTAGGAATGGAAGTACTATGAAAAATAAACCCACAGTCAGCCTCATACATAGGCTGTATCTCATTGCTTCTGGTGAGTGACGGTCATTTAAGTGGTGCCTTTTCATTTGTCATGTTCTTAGCTGTGTGTTTTTTTCTGCATCAGGGACTCTCAAATACCTCATACAAAATATTGGTGCTCTCCTGCAGTACTGTGTTGCCGAACTGTCTATAAAAAAAGTGTGAAGGATTTTACTTGTACTCATGGTTGTGGTTATGCTATGGTTACTTGTTTATCTTGCCTGTTATTAAGCCTGTATATCCGAATGTTTTATGTAGATATATTAAGACTGTTACTTTGAAATTCATGCAAAGAACAAAATAAATACATAAATTATTTGAGGCTCTAGCAAACACTAATGGACTATAGACTTTTTTTTTTATGGCACTGCCAGCCCGTGGGAGGGAGGCAGCGAGGGAGCAGGACGACTTTACCCTCCTGTGAGGGAAACGCGGCAATTGCCAGCGCAAACATACTGATGCTCTTGTTGGACAGGATTTAGGAGAGATTAGGTTTAGATTAGGGGCTGCCTCTGTGTCTCCCACCCTGTTTGCATCCCAGGAGCTGCTCTTTTCCTGATCCGGCTCAGATGGGATAGGGGTTTTCCCGTCCTTACTCTTGAACATCATGAAACCTGCAGCCCTGCGTGCCCCAGCAGCACGTGCACCGTGGCAGTCCAGACAGCAGTGCTCCATATGCAATGTGTTTCTTGCACCGCCTGGCTTAAGTGATGGTTTTAGCACTGCTTGCCCGGTTTTTGTCCGGCTTTCTCCTAAACGTGATTAAAAAGGGTTCTGCCAGCAGGAGCAGTGAGGCAAGTCATGGGAATGAGCGAGCCCCCTGGGAAACTGATTTAAGGGCTTTGCATCTTCTGCACGAGGGTATTTTAAATGCTGGATGGAAAGTGATCTAGGTGGAAAGCGGAGGGTGACGGCCATGGGTGGCTTTGCCGGGGAGGCAGGATGCGCGTGTGCAGCTCCTGCAAAGCCCCGCGGTGAATGACAATGGTGAGACACAAACAAAAGGGGAGTCCCAAAGCCCAGGCTGGCAAGTGCAAGGGAACAAAGGCCGCTCCAGGGACATCTGCCGCCTCCGGCTGCAGCTCCCAGCCCCCAGCCCCGCTGTGGGCCAGAGGGAGGTGGTTAAACACGGAGGGAAGCGCGAGGCAGCCAGGAGCTTAGCGGGGTAAAGCTAACGCCACAAGCAAATATTGATTAGAGTTGGGCTGCTCGCTGACCACGGGAGACGCTCCAGGCGCCCCGTCTCTTACGTGCCTATTGCATGCTCTGGGGTTGGTGTTTCTCCTACAAGCTCAGGCACCACCACCTTTACTTCTGTCCTTCCTGCTGCTCCTTTTATTCCTTGCTGCGATTTCTTCCTCTCTGTGGCTCTCCTTAGCTCACAGGCCGCAGGGCCTCAGCCGGGTGCCAGGAGAGGTGGCAGGAGATGCATGCCCTGCATTCTGCCCTTCTTCTCTGCTTTGGACTTGTGTAAAATCCTGACATACAGATTTTCAGTAACTCCCTGTGGATTTGGTGTGTTCAAGTCAAGCTTTGACTCGAACTTCCCAGGCGAAAGCCCTTCCTGGAAAGCAAATCTCTTTGAGGTGTCCCAGGTTGGGCATTGACGTTGGAGGTATCTCAGAGCGCTTACTTTAAGAAAGCCCTGTGGTACCTTGGCCCATGGCGCAGCAGGACCAGCCTCTCCATCTCCATCTCCTGGTTGCTGCATGTCAGGTGTGCTCTCCTTATGGGGACTGCCCTGCAAACCAGTTTTTAGTTGCCCGGCAGCAGTGGAAAGCTAATCTGAAACTCATGGGATGGGCCTCAGGCTCGCCAGTGTAATAAAGAGAATACTGGGCAGTCACACAAGCCTTGCTACGCTCAGTCTGCAGAATAGCAGTGAGAAAAACCCAGTTTCTAGTGGAGTCTCCGTCCCTGCAGCATTCAAAAAATGTGTAGATGAGGCACTTACTTAGGTACCTGGCTTAGCCTGGTGGCACTTCAGGACGCAGTTTAGCAGGCCCAGTGAGGGGCCGCCAGCTCTGCGCGCTGGGAGGGCGCCATGCCGGGCAGGCCAGCCCTGCGGATGTGGTGTCCATCGCCGGTGCTCCCGGCGGGAGTCTTGCTTTCCCACCAGCTTGACCCGCAGGCTCTCTAAGTGACCGCGGCCGGGGCCCACGGCAGCCCCGCGGCGGCAGGCGCTGACCACGCGCCACGGGATCACCTGCATCGATTCTCTAATGGCCGCCAAGGTGGAGCGAGAGGCTCTTCCACAGCGAGCCCTCGCCAAGCTCTTAGTTGACAGGGATCATAAACACCCCATTAAAGGTTTCATTCAATAGCAATCTTTACTAAAGTAAATGGACAACAGCAGCGTGCTACCCCCATCCCCCCCAGTCCCTAATGCACGAGCCATTACAGAGCAGGAAGGCAGCACGCGAGGAACATCTATTTCTGCAGTATCAGTTTCAACAAAGCTCCCCAATGGCTCTTTTAATGAAAAGTGGATTTCTGCTCACAGGGACGTGAGGCCCCCAAGGAAGGCAGCAATACCCAGACTTTTCTGGAGTCCATGTGACTCGCCTGTGAGCATGAAGACTGCACGAGACAGGCAAAACCTCCTGTGGGAGCTTTTCTTGCCCTGCTCTCTTGGTGTCTCTAGAGCTGCCTTCTCCAACACTTCCTTCTCCATGGGGGCAGCAGGGAGAAGCTGTGGGCTGAAGCTGGGGGGACCAAGACTGACCTGCACTGGGTGTCTTTGCTCCATAGCACAAGGTGAAGCTAAGTCAGCCTTCTGCTCACTAGGATGAGCTTTCTCTTGACTTGTGTGGACCTGTAGTCAAGGGTGGCGTGGAGTCACGCAGGGATATTAGCGTGCTTAGCACACTAGACTTGCACTTAATTCTTGCACTTCCCCCTCAGTTTCTTACACAGGGGGATCCCCTGCCCAAAATGTTACTCTAGCACATACAGAAAATAAACTCAGCATGAAAACCACGTCACCAGAAGGGAAAGTTCCTGGCAGGGAGACATCTGATTATTTGCAGAAATTATGCTCAAATTAGAAAGTGTGTTGAATTTTGAGTAGCTGGCTGTGTCTGTGGAGATGGGCTAACTGATCCAGTTTTGACACGGGTAGTTTTGTAACTGTAAGACATGAGCCACAGGGCTCGGCATGACAAAAACATTCCTGTTTTATGGCTTTGATTGATTTAGTCTCATGGGGGCTGTTTTGGCTGGAATGTTATTATGACAAAAAGGTTCTGCAAGAGAACTAAGGGATAACAGTTGTTCTCGTGACTGAGAGAAAATCATGTAATTTGGGGAAAATTCAGAGGAAGGAGGAATTTAAAAAAATACTGACTGAAACTGAAAGAGTGACTGATGATACTTAAAGCTTCCCAAAATTCCATGTAATATTTTTTTAGATGGAATGCCTCTTTTTTCTCTTAGTAATGGCAGCAATAAGAAAATCAGAATTATTATCATTATTTTTTTGAGTTTTCTGTTTGCTCTTTCTTATTCTAACAGTGGTAGGACTTATCAATTTTGGAGAAATAAGAGCTCTGTGTAAAATATAGCAATGGTCAAAGAAGATGCATGTTGTGATGACACAGGTTCATGTTTTTAACTATTGTCATAGGAAAAGAAAAAAAAAACTTATTTCCATAATAGTCATGGCAGAAGATATTAAACTTGCACATAATCCTAAAGTTACTACTATAGTAGGTGGGTTAAAAGCAAAATGAAATATTTTGGATTATGAGATTCCTATTTGCTTCTGTTTTATGCAATCATAAGGTTATATTGGTAACCATCCCAATATTACTATCCTTACACTTCACTAACTGTAAGTTAGTGCATTTTTCCATGCACTGAGTAAATGAATATTTTCCACACACACCACACAATGTTAATGACCATTTGTTTTCTATTTGTGTGCATGGATATTCACATATGTGTTTGTGTATATGTAGGTATGCCCATGCATGTGCATAATATCTATTAAAAATCCTGTAGCAAAGGAGGAATGTTCTTTTGAAAATCAAACATACTAACTAAATACTCATGTAAAGGGATTGTAGAACTAATAATTAAGCACTCTGCTGTGTTTCTCCTTTGGATGACATTAAATTGCAATACGTACTGAGTTTGCTGGAGCTTCTTTTAAATAAATGCCATGACTTCAAAAGTTGGCCCTCAGCATCAGCAATTTGTTTCCCAGTGCCGCCCGGGTGGAGGATGAGCAGATGACTTTACGACAGTGGCAGATGGCAGTTGCTCTCCTTGTCCTGCCACTGACCGCTACTGCTACGTTCCCCCTGGGTCCGGGTAAAGTAGCAGTTTTTCTTTTTTTCCAGTCCTTTTCTTAGAGCTGATATTTGGTACCTCCTGCATTTCTTACCTTCCGTGGACCTTTCTGTAATTTGAAACAGGGGACAGTTTCCCAGCCAGCCAAAGGGCACTTTGAAGAGGCTGCGATTTTAGCATCTGCTTTTGCGGAAGCTGCTTTTCTTTGCAGTGTTACTATATTGGTATTGATCCACGCTGGGGAGGTTCGTATTTGTCAAGCTTTCCAAGACATATTTTCGAAGACTTCTACAAGAGAGAGTAATCAAAGGTCAACCCCACAAATAGTTATGACAGGAAGGCAAAGGGGAGATTTACAGCCATTAGAAGCTCGTCAGGATTTTAACTTTGGGAATTTAATTGGTGCTGTAATTCCAGCAAAATCTGGCCCTACTGCTGTTTGGTCACTCGGAAAGAGTTAAGGCCCAATGGCCAGTTCAGCACAGCCATTGAAGAGGGACAGACAAACATCCTCTGCCTCTCCTTAAACCTTATGTATGTAAAGTCCAAAAAAAAAAAAAAATGCTGTTGTTGGCCTCTCTTTGCTTGCAGCCAGGTCCCTTCCTCAGTTAGCAATTCCGGGGGATTCAGAAGCATTGTAGGTCGCTTATATACATATCAATTCCCAGAGGCCTTTAAAAAAGAGCTCTTAACCTGCTATTGTAACTATTCTAATGTGAGGCTGCCGCCCAGGAATCCCTCCCTCCTACCTTTCACCTTGCAGAGGAGAGCGGTAAACTTGCTTTAACTTCGCCGCCAAATTCTGCACTGCCCTCATTTCTTTTTGTCATTACTTGCAGGGCAGGGAGTCTGAAAAATAAAATAAAATAAAATAAAATAAAATAAAATAAAATAAAATAAAATAAAATAAAATAAAATAACATAACATAACATAACATAACATAACATAACATAAAATAACATAACATAACATAAAATAAAATAAAATAAAATAAAATAAAATAAAATAAAATAAAATAAAACAAAACAAAACACCTGGTTTGGAGAATAATGTATGTCTGGAAAAAAAAAAAGGCAAAGGTTGTATAACTTCAGTCTGTTTTCCCCTTGCTAAACCTGGAATTTAAAAGAGTCAGTGCTTAAAAAGCAGTCATATCTGTTAACTGCTTTCAGAGAAGTAAACAAGGTCTTTTAACACTATTCATCACCTTAAGGACCGTGCTCTTCACAGCCAGTTTCACAGGGTTGGGATTATTTTGCTTAAACCTGCATGTATTTTAGATTTATTTTTTCTTTCCCTAAACAGATATAGCAACAACCTACTGCAAGCTTCCACCCAGTTCTATATCCATATATCTAGATATAATATATAGATATTTATCTCTCAGTTATTCCTTTCGGGAAAAGGAAATACTTAGTCGTGACAGAAGCATTAAAAATCTGGGCAGAAAATCCGGTTCACGGATTTGTGTTTCAAAAACAAAGCTGCAAGAGAAAGAAAAAGGGAAAAAAAGGGAACGGGAAGAGAGAGAGAAAGAGAGAAAGAGAGAAAGAGAGAAAGAGAGAAAGAGAGAAGAGAGAGAGAGAGAGAGAGAGAGAGAGAGAGAAAGAAAGAAAGAAAGAAAGAAAGAAAGAAAGAAAGAAAGAAAGAAAGAAAGAAAGAAAGAAAGAAAGAAAGAGAAAGAAAGAAAGTCTTCTTTTGTATTTCACATGCACAGTTACTGCTAAAATATTCAATTAACCTAATACTACAAATGAAAATTAGTCAGATTTTGCCTTTGTGACTGATGATTTTGAGGAATATGATTCCCACCGGGACTTAACTAACTGCAGTAAGAAACAAAAAGGCATGTCTTTTCTGACACACTTTTAGTATCAGCAAAATGCATGAGCTTTTCTGATCACCGCTTTCAGATCTCCAGCATGCATCTGCCACTGAGCCTTCTCCTCCGGCTTAGAGAATTTTCCATTACTTAGGCACCCTTTCTGATTCTGGGAGGAAGTCAGATGCCTGCATAAATGACTAAATATATCCCAATAGGAAAAAGTGACTTCCCAAATTTTTGCTGGAGAGCAGGAAGGTAGATGCCATAGAAATAGCTGAGACTCACTGGCATGATGCATTTGGGGCACACGGTTTTCATACTGCAGCTCAAGGCTAGTGATCAGCTCCGCTCGGGCCAAGACGGCATCAATGTTTGTACGTGAAGAAGTATTGTATGGATGATAATAAAACCCTGGTAGGAGACTTGTCCAGCTGATTGATGGGGAAAGGTGGTGAAATCTGATTTATCAATAAACGTCACTCCGAATTAACAAAGCTGATGGATAGGAATGTAGCCAGGAGGAATGCTAATTTGTCTATGAACTAGTTTCCTCCCTTCCTTCTAGGGGGGTTTATTGCCTGCACTAATAGGGTCTTGGGTCTTTTCCTGATAGATGCCTGAATGTCAGGCTGCAGATTTAAAGATAATAATGACAATGACTCTGATAATGGCCGGCTCCTCAGCCCCGAGTTGCCCGGGGGGCTGCCTGAAAGCGTCCTGGCCCAGGCGGGCGCAGCACTTTCCTCCCTTCCTGCTGTGAGATTATCTCCACCCTCAGGAGTTTAACCTGTTGCGAGGGTCAGCCCTCTCCGACCGCTCTCTTCTGACACCAGAATTGACATGTAAAGGTATTTTAAAACGTCCCTATTGATTTCCCTACAATGGGTCCTTTGCAGCCCAATGACTCCAGGGCTGGTTGCTCAGGCCTGGTGGGGCTCGGCTCGCCAGCACCCCTGGGGCTCCCTGCTGCCCAGGGGCACATGGTGCCTACGATCTGGGGCAACACAGACTTCTTCCAAGCCTCTTCCTCCCTGCCACCTTCTCCAGTGCGCTGTGGCAGCAGCCAAGCCAAGGTGGACGTCTGAAACAGTCAGGGAGGTGTTGGAGCTGTTTCAGTGACCTTGTGCTACTCCTTGATGGCTCTGCTAAAACAGGGTCTTCTCAAAGCAGTAAAAATATAGCAAGGCTGGTGGAGACTGCCAGAAGCTTGGGAAACCTCTAGTAGTTATATCTTAGTACCCTGATGTGGTATCAGTTCATGATGTTTGTTCTTAAACCTTCTAAAGGACCTTTGTAAAGCTACATGAGGATAGCAATCCTGATTTTATCCAGTGGGGGGAAAAATGAAAAAATACAAAAGAAAAAAAAAAAGAGAGAGAGAGACACATGCAGACCTTTTGAATGATTTTCTCTGTGCTGCAGAGACCGATGCTGGGCATAGAGCCGAAGTCTGTATTGATAGAACTCTCTAATAATATGAGCTCTGGATCTGAGTGCCATGGTTACTATACTGTGAAACACAAGTAAATACCTCCCACCAACTCTCCCAGTTTTCTCTCTTTCCCCACTCCATAATGTAGCTTCCAAAGGAAGGGCCTTGTGCGTGTGGCCTGGATGGAGCTGCAGCCCACACTGACAGTGGTATAGGCCGACTGGGCCGGCCACAGCTTTGTGTGCTGCAGAACACATCGTTTCTCCTGGTATATGGGAAAAAGCAATAGGAGAGCACCACTGTACAACTAAGCTACCCTAAACTTCAGCGCCTCGGTAACAGATCAGCATGTGTGTACTCATCATTTAGCATTTCTGCTTTGGCTGAATCCAGCAATTAGAAGTTCCCTCCTGAATGTTCTTGAACGGTGACTTAGTGCCTCAGGTTTTTGTCTTTGTCCTGCTGCATTTATCTGTTTGATGTGCTCTGTTCAGTTCCTTTTGGCTTTCCAAGGGTAGAGTTTGCATTTACATGCCTGTTGATGACTTTTTCTGGACCACTGCATATATGCCCATGTAACCATGCTCAAGAACTCATCTAAAATAAAACTTTAATACCTGTTCCTCCATTAGTACTTGTCACTAGATGGATCTAGGACTCTAATACCTGTTCAAGATGTCCCAGGCAGATCCTCATGGGTTGATTTTCTTACGCTTTTTTAATAAAATCACTGTCTGTAGGCCTTTTGGTATTCTTGGAAATGCCTTTTCCTGCATGGCTGAATTGCCTTTTGTGCAGACCTTCTCCATGGAGATGAACCCTTTTGTTATTTTAAATGGTGGACAAATTGGCACAACTTTGTACCTACTTAAAACTTTCAAGATTATAATTAGCACATATATGGGAACAGATCTAAGACATACATGTTGTTTAGAAGAAAGACTGACGTCTGAATTGCTTGATTAGAAATCTACTATCTCCTACACCATTTGCAGTTTTCTAAAATTTATGTTCAGATGCCGGTCATAGCTCTGATTTCTTCAGTAGCTTTCAGTAACGGTTCCCCTTCGTATGCGGCTCATACTCCAGGACCTGCTGGGAAGGCAGGTAAGTAAACATTATCCATTGCAAAGCTGTTCCCATGAGAGGCGTTTTTCTGTGCCTCAGCCACTGGTGAGAGAACAGCCTGAGTTAGAAAGGCCCTGCCTCTCCTCTCAGTGCTCGTACTAGGCCCAGGCTGCAGCATAACCATTTAGCTGCTATTGCTTTATATATTTCGGATGTAAAAAGGTGACAAGTAGACCAAAATCAATCAAAGATGAACATTTGGCATTCCAGCCGAACCTGGTCTATATTTCAGTCACCTCAATACTACAGCACTTCCTGCTGAACGCACACACACAAGCTACAAGACTTCCCAGAGGTGTGTGCATTTGTGTGGAGTTTTTCTGCAGAAGAAATGGCTGTTTTAGGGGACACTAATTAGGGGACCTAATATATTATGCTCTGATATTATTACTATTTCCCTTTTTCTTGCTCCTGATGATTGTTTTGGTCCTTTATTCTCTTGTGTGTAAATATATACGTGTTCATTTAGAAAGCCAGGCTGAGGCAAGGAGACTGAAAAAATGTCAAAACTGAAATTAAATGTTTTTTTTTTTCAGTATTGCAGTCCAGATCTGCACAAAATGCATGATGAACCCATCATGCCCACTTGGTATAAAAACCTAAACCTGCAATTAACAGCACGACAAACCACACATAATATGTGCCTGAAGAGCTTATCTGAAGTTAAGCCTGAAGTGAAGTATAGATAGTGCTTTCCCTTATATTTTGCAGTGTGTAAGATTTACTTGGTTAAATAGGTTCTTTGAGAGCTGTCAAAAGAGGCTGATAAAGGAAATCCCATAAGGATAAAGGGTTTTCTAAGTTCTATTATTTGGAGACTCCAGGAGGAGCTAACTGGTGGTCTTTTTATGTTTGTATTCAGGGTTCAGAGGTTCTTTTGACTTGATTGTAGATTTGGCTATTTCTCATCAATAAACTGTTACAGAGTCCCTGCTATACTTTCCCCAGATGTCTGCAAATGGGAAAAGAAGGGAAGGGAAGGGAAGGGAAGGAAAGGAGAAAGGAAAGGGGGAAAGGAAAGGGAAAAGAAAAGGAAAGAAAAGGAAAGGAAAGAAAAGAGAAAAGAAAAGAAAAAGAAAAGAAAAGAAAAAAGAAAAGAAAAGAAAAGAAAAGAAAAGAAAAGAAAAGAAAAGAAAAGAAAAAAGAAAAGAAAAAAGAAAAGAAAAAAGAAAAGAAAACCTAAGAGCTGTAAGGAACATTTGCTCTTTCTCGTATGAAGGCTTCTTGCTAGCAATTGATTTTTTGACTTTTTAATGCTTTTTAACATGAACATACCCCACTACATTTCAGACTTTAAAAAGAAAGAACATAGATAATTGACATCTGTAAGTATATCTGTGTGCAGCATATATGCCTTTTTCAGTGAGTCTATTGAACATACCTCTTCTAAGAAGTGTGACACTCCTCGAAAGGAGTGTGACCTTGAGATGTTTTTGTTTTAGTAAACTCAGGCTGGTTAGGAAGCTTTCATTAATGTCCTAGAGTGAAAGCTATAGCTAAAGCCCTTGGGATAACAGGAATGGAGGAACTCTCTTGCTTTCTGGACACTGCAATACATTTGTTAAAAATGTGTAAGCGTGATGTATCTTAGCCTGGTTATTTCATTTGTTTTTTGGATGATATCATGCTAACCAGATCTTTCTTTCTTGTTTTTTTATTTTGTTATTTTTTTTTTAAATCTCATCCACTCTCATACACATACATTTCTTAGAATAATATCTTCGTATAACATAGGGAAAATAAAAGGAAGAAAAATGACCGCCCACCTCAAAATCAGAATCATAAGATTCTGAACAGCAAGTAAGCAGATGTTAGTTTACACTGATGACAGTTCCAGTTTTGCAATCATTCTTTTCTTTTTCTTTTCTTTTCTTTTCTTTTCTTTTCTTTTCTTTTCTTTTCTTTTCTTTTCTTTTCTTTTCTTTTCTTTTCTTTTCTTTTCTTTTCTTTTCTTTTCTTTTCTTTTCTTTTCTTTTCTTTTCTTTTCTTTTCTTTTCTTTTCTTTTCTTTTCTTTTCTTTTCTCAGGAAGACCTCAGGGCTCAGTCCTTCAGGGCATGGCTACCAAAGCAAGTAACGTCAGAAGGTGGTGGGCACCAGCCTTATGGTGGTGTTAGCAGAAAGGGAGCATCCTTTCAAATAGACATATGAACAGAAGAGAAAAAGATACTGAAACAGCCTTTCAATAAGTGAGGCTGGGGAAGAAGTCTTTGTATGCCTTGACTCTATATTGTCCTCTGTCCTTGCTAGAGCCAGCTGTGCTCACCACAGAGTACTCTGCCTTCTTGCTGGCAGTAAAACCTGATTGCTCTTTCAGTGCTGTCTGCAGGCTGCATTGCTGTTTGTGTTGCTGTTTGTGTTCTCTGATGGTTATCATCTGGCTTGCATGTTTCTGAGTAGCATTCAAGCAATAGGAAAGGGAGAGGGGCAGGTAATGAAAGAAAGGACAAGCAGAAGGTATTGGTTGCCACCTGAGGATCTGTGAAAATGAGACTGGGTTTTATAGGCACATTATCAGAGCAAGGTAAAGGTCAAAGGAGTAATGAGGGCTGGGGAGGAAACAGAAGACAATGTGAGAAGGAGGACAAGAAAGGAGGAGGAAAGGGATGAGGGGAAGACTTGACACAGTAACTGAATGAGATGGGTTAGAGAGTTAACAGGTATTATGTCTTGGCTCCCAAAGTTCTTTACTGTAACTAAGGCAGTAAAGCAGCAATGGAAAAGTGTCTGCAGAGCAATCCACTCTTCTACAAGCTGTTAATGATAAGACAACCTCTGGTTACCTTACTTCTCAATGTCTCTTGGTGATGAGTGGTGAAAGTTTGTTAGACCTATTCTTCCCATCTAAGCCAGGGCACCATGGTTGCTCCAAGTGCAAGGGGATATTCTCCGCAGCTTGTGGAGGACCAATGCAGGCCCTGCCTGTCTTGAGGGACAGGAGCCCCTGCCCTTCTCTTGCTTTTCTGACACGTGCTGGTGTGCATCTGTATGCAGAGGGCTCCCTGGCACGGCCAGGCCTGCTGTGGGACAGCAGCTCTGCGACTCTTGTTGCTTTTGTGCAATCAGCTCGAGTGATCTTTCCTTTCTCTTCATGTTTGACCTCATTTTGAAGACCACACAAATCTGCTTAGTGTGATTTAATGAGTGAAAGGATTATTGAAAGCTGCTTAAATGCTTATCTTAACCAGTGAAATGTACCTCCCTTTCCTGTGTGCCAGCCGTGGGAGAACAGCCAGACAGAGCAACATAAGCACACCTCCTTCCTTGGGTATTTTGCTAGGGGTGACAAGGCAGGATGGGAGTGAGGTTTGAGACTGTCTATACTACAAAATTGTGTCTGTTGTGGCAAATCTAGTTTAAAATGTTCCTTACTGAGGCCACACATTCCTGCCTTCCTACTGCCCTCTCTACCCTCATGAGAGGCTCTTTTCTAACCAAAACCACTTCAGCCACTGATGTCTGGACAACCTCCCAGGGCAGAGGGAAAAACAAGCAGTCCTTCACCAGCAGAGCAGGAGGAAAGCCTGGGGAACTTCTTAAGTGGTCTTTGCTGCTTTAAACCTATCTCTCATGGAACTACACCTATCTAGGTACCATGGCTCTTCAGTCTCCTTTTGGCTGAAATCTATGTCTGTAGCCTGTGCTGGCAAAGTCATGGCTAGCAGGTAGCTAGGACTTGGGAAGAGGTTGTCATTTCTCCCACACACTGCAGGTGTTCTGCTTGCATGGAGTTGGGCAGAGTGCTTCAGCATGGCCTGTGGCTCTGGATTTATAGAAAGACACAGAAAGATGCACAGGGGTGTATCTTGTCACACAAACACTTCCCTCCTAAATCCTGGTGTTTGGTCACCAAGACCAGGGTGGTACACTCCTCACAAGCTACTTCCAGGGTAATGTGACTCAAAATCTCATAGAAAAATCTTTGTAAATTCCTGTTACTTTTGCAAATAAGTTAACACAGAGCTATTATCCAGGAAAAATGGCACTTTTACAGTTAGCTTTTCATCTATAAGAATCACTTCAGAAGCATTTTCTATTGCTTAACAGAAACACATCTAAAATAGCCATCATTGGTATGGTACTGTGCTTGTAAGCAGGGAACAAGAGTCCTATCATAGAATCATTATGGTTGGAAAAGACCTTCAATATCATCAAGTCCACTATGCAGCAGGTCAGGATGTACTGTGTGAAGGTGTTGAAGACAATTCAAATTGGGATTTGGCTGAGGCACATTATGCATTAATATCTTATTTATTTGTGGGTAAATCTCACACGGATAACAAATGAGCCTTTCTGTATCTCATACGTCCTTTTCTGTCCCCAGCGACAACAGGATATCTCCTGAATAGGTGCTGCAAAATGACTTGTGGGACAACATTGGAGAACAATGTTAATATAAGACAAAAAAAAAAAAAAAAAGAAAAAGAAAACCCAGCTTCTTCGGTAGTACGTGATTGACCTCACACCCCTAGCACGATGCTGGATTCAGAAACTGCAAGTGCACATGCAGAGGCATTTTGCATATGGAGGATATGTTCAAAACCAGATTTGCTTGCAGTGTACATCTTCTCTTCATGAGCCAAAACCTCACCTGCACCGTCTGCAGCTTTCTTTCAAGATACCCATTACACAGGTACTGCTCTGGTCTCATCCTGTTATGATGACAAAGAATTCTGGACATTTTTAAAAATTATTTGTCATACCCTGATTGTGATATACTAGGACCAAAACTTCAGAGAAATGAGCCAAAATAGTTTTACTAGTAGCACTCCAGCAATTAAAGCATTTTTTTTTCCTAAAGCTTCCTGTTTAGTGCTAGAAAAAAGTGGCTGATTCCTTATCAGTAACATGACCAAATGTGATAAAAGCCCACTTTGCTCATGCTTTGTTTTCCAAACACCTCACCTGATTCGTTTAGAAGTAGCATCTCTAATGGGAAGATCCTAAGAAAGAAATGTCATCCACCACCTGGAATGCTGCATGTGAAGGCAGCAAACAGCAGGCCCTGCCAAGCTCAGGAGACAACCCTGCCCTGTAGACATGGCCATCAGTCCTTGCCACAGCACCATTAAGAGTCCTTGATACCCACAACCTCCCAGGCAATGTGTTGTATAGAGAATTGTGGTTTGTTGTCAGTGCCCTGCAAAAGCATAATGGAGGTACTTGTTACTGCAGGCTATTTAAAAAGGCAGATATTAATGAAAAAAGGCCACTCACATGATCAGAAAACAAAAACAAACAAAAGCAGAGAAACCAGGAATGACATTTAATTATAATTCCCTTGAATTCTCCACTGGCTATTCTAGCTGTGCAGCTCCTCTCTTGAAGGTATTTTTAGTACATTACCACAGTTTGGGGATCTGTTATTCAGAAACTTTTATCTAGAAGTAACTTTCTAGAGAATACATGGTGGATAACTAGCAGAAGAAACAATCCTCAGTCTCAGTCTTTTTTTTTTTTTTTTTTTTTTTTTTTGCCATCCACCTGCCTCCAACCTGCTTGCCTCTCCCAAATCCCACAGATGCAAGCCAGAAGTAGTTTGCGTGAATGCACTGATCACAGTACCTTTCACCATCTTAGTGCACTGTACACCATACCTTTCACTGTCTCTGCTAGTACCTGAAGAGCTAGTTGCTACAAGGGGAGGATGAGAAAAAGGGGTTTATTTATTTATTTATTTTCTTCCTAGAAATTGAAGAAAACTGGTGAACTGAAGAAGCTCCAATGAAACAACTGGGAAAAAAAAAAAAGCTATGATTTTTATAACAACAGGTATAACAGCAGGCACAAGTACCTGAATATGCAGTCTATGCTCAGTCTATACTGACTTTTGGAGACCTTTGAATGTCATCTTCACTTTTAATGCTTCTGTGAGAAAATAAACTTCTTTTAGGTCTAATGTACACTAGAAACTAAAATACACATGGTGGTGGCAGCGGCCAGCGACTGAGTGGGAAAGTGAGATCCTGGAAGTGGAGCAGTCTGACACATTTCACAGCTGCTCTGGACTTGCTGACGTCTCTGCCAGGACACTTAGATAGTGTCAAGGAGGCAGAAAAGAAAGAAAAAAGGGAGAAGAGGGAGTGTAGTGACAGAATCTGGGGCAGGGGAGTTGGGTTCAAGGAAGCACAGCCACCTCCCCACTCTCTTCTAGGCACCCA